>NC_092175.1:3388955-3762705 GCF_045791955.1 Oncorhynchus clarkii lewisi
GTAATATGTTTTTTTTATGTGCACCTATTGCACTTGATGAAATAAAGCTTTTCCACACACAGGTCACATATACAATCAGTTGCCAGTTTATTAGGTACATCCATCTATTACCGGGTCGGAACCCCCTGTAGCCATGAAGGGATGCATCAGGTCAGCAACAATGTTCAGGTACACTGTGGCGTTCAAAACATTCGCCACACCATTACACCACCACCACCAGCCTGTACCGTCGACACCCGATAGGATGGGGCTATGAAGTCATGTCGCTTACGCCACAAATCCTGGTTCCGCCGTCAGCATGACGCAACAGGAACCGGGATTCGTCAGACCAGGCAATGTTTCGCCACTCCTCAATAATTGTGTTCTGCTGTTGGTGATCGTGTGCCCACTGGAGCCACTTCTTCTTGTTTTTAGTTAATAGGAGTGGAACCCGGTGTGGTCATTCTCAAATTCCATTCTACACATCATTGTTGTACTGCACCGTTATTTGCCTATTTGTGGCCAGGGCAAGCTTGCCTGATTCTTGCCATTCTCCTTCGACCTCCCTGTTTTCGCCCACAGGACCGCCACTGACTGATGTTCTTTGTTTATGGCACCATTCTCGGTAAACCTTAGACACGGTCATGCATGAAAAGCCCAGGAGGCTGGCCGTTTCGGAGATACAGGAACCGGCGCGCCTGGCACCAACAATCATACCACACTTAAAGTCGTTTAGGTCACTCGTTTTCCCCATTTTAACGTTCAATCAAACAGCAACTGAATGTCTCAATACCTGTCTGCCTTTATATAGCATGCCATGGCCACATGACTCAATGTCTGTAGGAGCGAACCAATTTTGTGAACGGGGAGGTGTACCTAACAAATTGGCTACTGAGTGAATGATCTCTCCCCTATATGAATCCTCATGTAAATTGTCAGAGAAATGTGAGCGGTGAAACACAAACTGCAATTAAGGGATTTCTCCAGTGTCAATTTCTCCCCTGTGTGTCTCGTCATGTGCACTTTCATATCTGTGCCAAAGCGGAAACATTTACCACAAAAACGACTAATATGTAGTATGAAGTTTCTCACGTGTGAATCCTTATATGCAACATGTATGCTTTCTGAATTAATCCTTTGCCACAAAAGTGATACGATTTCTCCCTTGTGTGGCTCCTGATGTAAACTTTCAGATGAGAGCTATTGCTGAAACCTTTGCCACAAAAGTGATACGATTTCTCCCTTGTGTGGCTCCTGATGTAAACTTTCAGATTAGAGTTATTGCTGAAACCTTTGCCACAAAAGTGATACGATTTCTCCCTTGTGTGGCTCCTGATGTAAACTTTCAGATTAGAGCTATTGCTGAAACCTTTGCCACAAAAGTGATACGATTTCTCCCTTGTGTGGCTCCTGATGTAAACTTTCAGATTAGAGCTATTGCTGAAACCTTTGCCACAATGAGGACATTGATAGGTTTTCTCCCTTGAGTGGCTCCTAATGTGTTGAATCATATTAAAGCTGTTGCTGAAACATTTCCCAAAATTTGGCCATTTTACTCATTTCTCCCCTTTGTGAATTCCCATATGCATTATTAACTTAGTACTCATAGTGAAGTACAATGAGTCACTTTCACTATGAGTTTGGAGATTAACTTGCATACTCTCTGTGGAATCAAAGCGTTTTCCACACACACCACAAAAAAGCTCTTTATCCATTGTATGCATTTTCATGTGACTAACTAAAGAAATCATGGAGATTAAATGCTTTCCACACACCTTACACCAATGAAGAGGCGGAGCAGCAGGACTTTGACTTACACAACTAGGTGATTTCAAATGGGACAACTCCATGTATTTCCTACCCCTATTACCACTGATGCAGGACCTTTGACTAAATTAGAAACGTGTAATATCTGAAGACGTAGCTAGCTAGACTCTCTTACCCGGATGGACTCTTCTCCCTCTCTGTCACGGATGCCATGGTTGCTCTTAGTTTGAAGATGTAATCCGGAGACAGCTGTTTTATACAACAGCCTTCTGTGTGTTCTCTTTTTGACTCTGTCTGCATATTTGCAATCAAACGCCAGAAAGTCTCCATCTCCTTAGCTATCATACTCTAATTCCACTGATTTCAAAACTCTCCAGAAAGCCCTCCAGAAAGCGGAGAGCAACACTTAAGCAGTTCTACTACATGATATCTTTCAAAAAAGTCACGTTAGAAAGGATTACCTACACATAGACAGAAGCGTGCTGCATCTGTAAATAAAGCGTCTGTAAATAAATATCGATAATGGAAAGAAGTGGAGGGCGTCCAACCAATGTGAGTCAAAGTGCAACCATTG
Organism: Oncorhynchus clarkii lewisi; assembly: GCF_045791955.1. Lineage (NCBI taxonomy): Eukaryota > Metazoa > Chordata > Actinopteri > Salmoniformes > Salmonidae > Oncorhynchus > Oncorhynchus clarkii. Next base: position 3,391,276 of record NC_092175.1, read on the forward strand.
AAAAGGAAAAGGCACATAGGTTAGGCTACTTTGGTGAGAGAGCGTTGAGCATTTCAATTTTCAATAAGTATTGATTACCCATTTATTTGTCTCTGTCTGCAAATCATCCTCCTAACAGGTAGTCTATATCCTATAGGCCTATGCAGAACGTAGCAAGTGTCATCCTTGCTGCTTTAAGTTCAGTAGCCATGAGATCAGGTGTGAGATCAGGTGTGCGTATGGTCTCAATTAAATAGCATTGGCGGAGAAGCATGGGGCAGTTATCTTTCCAATGAAATGTACTTCCTAAATAGGCCTATGGTTAGGCTATAATTTACTACATTGTCTAGAAATATTGATCAGACATATTTCTCTGTCAACTCTGCTCTCTTCAAACTACATCTAGCATATTGGCTGATATAGCCCAGTAATATAATATAATGGCCATGTGAGAATCTCTGGTAATTTAACCTATTTCTTAAGTTATTTTTTAGCATTTAATATTGACTACATGGTGCAAAATTGCTGGAACCATGGCTGGCAAGTGAGTTGCGTCACATACGCCTAAAATAACATTGCGGGACTGAGGTTGGGTTTAGGAGCAGTTCTCGTGGTAGCGGGTGGGAGTCGGACCGTACTGTAAGCCAGTGGCTAAGGGTGGGAGCGGGATGAAGAAATCAGTGCACCATGACAGTGAAGCCTGTAAAGTTAGAGCTGTTTATTACTGTGCCCGTGTGAAAAGTAGGGAATTAGCTAGGGACACTAACAGATCAATAACGTTACATTGCCATACTGACTAATAAAAAGCTCATTTGATACTGAAACAGAACAAAACAAAGGCTTAAAAACATTTCCATCAAACAACAGCTGTTATTATATTATTAACAACAGCCACCTCATATCGCTATTCGACAGCTCATATCGCTATTCGACAGCTCATATCGCTATTCGACAGCTCATATCGCTATTCGACAGCTCATATCGCTATTCGACAGCTCATATCACTATTCGACAGCTCATATCGCTATCTGCTCTGGTATCAAGAATGTTCCACCACCCAAAGGACATCCAGGAAAATTGACACAACTGTGGGAAGCATTGGAGTCAACATGGGCCAGATTTACTGTGGAACGCTTTCGACACCTTGTAGTCCATGCCCCGAAGAGGCTGTTCTGAGGGAAAAAGGGGGTGCAACTCAATATTAGGATGATGTTCCTAGAAGTGGTAGACCACAAAAGGTCACAAGAAGTCCCCGCAGCAATGTTCCAACATATAGTGGAAAGCCTTCCCAGAAGTGTCACGTTCTGACCATCGTTCTTGTGTGTTTTCCTTGTTTTAGTGTTGGTCAGGACGTGAGCTGGGTGGGCATTCTATGTTGTGTGTCTGGTTTGTCTATTTCTATGTTTGGCCTGATATGGTTCTCAATCAGAGGCAGGTGTTAGTCATTGTCTGTTTGGGAACCATATTTAGGTAGCCTGTTTTGTGTTGGGTTTTGTGGGTGGTTGTTTCCTGTGTCAGTGTTTGTACCACACGGGACTGTTTGGGGTTTTCATGTTTCTTGTTTTGTAGTTTATTTCATGTATAGTTTTCGTTATTAAAAGAACCATGAATTATAACTACGCTGCGTCTTGGTCCGATCCCTGCTACACCTCTTCTTCAGAGGAAGAGGAAGAAGACAACCGTTACAAGAAGATGCAAAGGGGGGACCAACTCCATATTAATGCCTATGATTTTGGAATGAGACGAGCAGGTGTCCACATACTTTTGGTCATGTAGAGTAGCTACTGGACTATGGGGCAGACAGTCCTTGATTCATATCGCTATCTGAGCAGAAAGGCCAGGTGTATCATTGCACATGAAAGGACAGTGAAGACCGACACACACCTAAACAATATCCCCTATTGATCCTGTTTAGGGATAATGCAAATATCCTACCTAGACTAGCCTACAACACCACAATGCAATGAATAATTGCATTATTGTTTTCAAGTGAGTACACCATTCTACTCTAGGCTGCAGTGAAAATGTCATTTGAATAATGTCCTGTGATTTGAATGTAAACTAGTGTTTATTCTCGGTGCTGAGCTGGTATTTTAACTGACATGTAACGTTAGTTAATGTTTCATCCCCTCTCGACTGAGGTGAATGAATAAGCTACGCTAGTGGGAAGCTACCACAGCCAGGGCAGCTCTAGCCTCTAGCTATCTGCTGCCCATCAGCTATTCCTATTTTTCTTGTTGATTTATATAAAAATGTATGCAGCTTTGAATGTTTTTATGTGTGCTATTTTTGGGTAGGGAAAAAAATACACTACCCTCCCCTGTGCCAAAAAAAACAAAAACAACCCTCCACAAAGCACACAACCCTCCACTATTTTGGACCACCCCTCCCCCCAGTAAATTGCCATATGTCTGTCACACCCTGGTCTGTTTCACCTATCTTTGTGATTGTCTCCACCCCCCTCCAGCTGATGCCCATCTCCCCCATTATCCCCTGTGTATTTATACCTGTGTTCTCTGTTTGTCTGTTGCCACTTCGTTTTGTTTCGTCAACACTACCAGCGGTTTTCTCGCTGTTCCTGTATCTCAATTGTGCCTGTTTTCTAGTTTTCCCGGTTTTGACCTTTTCTGCCTGCCCTGACCTTGAGCCTGCCTGCCGTCCTGTACCTTTGCCCCACCTATCTGGATTACTGACCTCTGCCTATCCTGACCCTGAGCCTGCCTGCCATCCTGTACCTTTGCCCTGCCTTGACCTGTCTTTGCCTGCTGCTGTTAGATTAACCTTTCCAGCACAGGGGTTCCGCTAGCGGAACAACGTTCCGCTAAAAAGGCAAAAATATTTTTCTGAAAAATTTTACTTTCACACATTAACAAGTCCAATACAGCAAATGAAAGAGAAACATCTTTCAAAAATGCTTTACAACTAAAGCACAACATCTGATTATGTTAGATCACCACCAAGTCGAAAAAACACACAGACATTTTTCCAGCCAATGATAGGAGTCACAAAAAGCAGAAATATTGATAAAATGAATCACTAACCTTTGATTATCTTCATCAGATGACACTCATAGGACATCATGTTACACAATACATGTATGTTTTGTTCGATAATGTGCATATTTATATCCAAAAATCTCAGTTTACATTGGCGCCTTATGTGCAGTAATGTTTTGATTCCAAAACATCCAGTGATTTTGCAGAAATACTCATAATATACATTGATAAAAGATACTAGTGTTATTCACAGAATTAAAGATAGACTTCTCCTTAAACAGCTGTGTCAGATTTCTAAAAAAACTTTACGGAAAAAGCATAATCTGAGAACGGCATTCAGAACCCAAAACAGCCAGAGGAATATCCGCCATTGTGGAATCAACAAAGTTAGAAACAAAACCATAAATATTAACTTACCTTTGATGAGGCACTTCCAGGAATCCCAGTTCGACAATAAATTACTGATTTGTTCCATAAAGTTCCATCATTTATGTCCAAATAGCCACTTGTTGTTAGCGTGTTCAGCCCAGTAATCCATCTTCATGAGGCGCAGGCACTTCAAAAACTCGAAAAGTTCTGTTACAGTCCATTAGAAACATGTCAAACGATGTATGGAATCAATCGTTAGGATGTTTTTAACATAAAACATCACTAATGTTCCTAATTCCTTTGTCTTCTTAAAAGCACTGGAACGCGAGGTAACTCTGTCGGGAGCGCATGTCATGAGACCAAGGCTCTCAACCAGACCACTGACTCAAAGAGGTCTCATGAGCCCCTCCTTTATAGTAGATTCCTCATTCAAGTTTCAAAAGATGGTTGACATCTAGTGGAAGCCGTAGGAAGTGTAACCTCATCCATATCTCAATGTGTATTCGGTAGGCCAAGTTTTGAAAAAGTACAAACCTCAGATGTCCCACTTCCTGGTTGGATTTTTCTCAGGTTTTCGCCTGCCATATGTGTTGTTATACTCACAGACATCATTCAAACAGTTTTAGAAACTTCAGAGTGTTTTTTTATCCAATACTAATAATAATATGCAAAAATTAGCATCTGGGACAGAGTAGGAGACAGTTCACTCTGGACACGCTATTCATCCAAAAGTGAAAATGCTGCCCCCTATCCCAAAAAGGCTAATAAACTGTTGTTAATTAGACATTGTCTGGATCTGGGTCTTACCTTGAAACGTGATACTGTCCGTTATTAATTACACTTTGGATGGTGTATCAATACACCAAGTCACTATAAAGATACAGATGTCCTTCCTAACTCAGTTGCCGGAGAGGAAGGAAACTTCTCAGGGATTATTCCTGCACCATAAGGCCAATGGTGGCTTGGAAACAGTTAGAGTTTAAAGACTGTGATATGAGAAAAGTGAGGATGGATCAACAACATTGTAGATACTCCACAATACAAACCTAAATGACAGATTGAAAACAAGAGCCTGTACAGAATAAAAAATATTCCAAAACCTTGTTTGCAATAAGGCACTCAGTAAAACTGAAAAGAATGTGGCAAAGAAATGAACTTGATGTCCTGAATAAAGTTTGGGTCAAATCCAACACATCACTGAATACCACTGTTCGTATTTTGGTGGCTGTCACGCTCACTGTCTTCAAACTCCCTGTCATAGATGAGCCAAGGCACAGCGTGCATGTAATTCCATATCTTTAATAAAGTGAAACCTTCACAAAAAACAGGTAAACAGAAACCGAATGTGACGCAACCGTGGCGCACACAAACACACAGACAAAATAAATAATTACCCACAAAATTAGATAGACAGCTGCCTCTGATTGGGAACCACACTCGGCCAAAAACAAAGAAATAGAAAACATAGAATTCCCACCCAAATCACACCCTGACCTAACCAAATAGATAAAATAAAATGGCTCTCTAAGGTCAGGGCGTGACAGTACCCCCCCCCCCCCAAACGTGCGGACTCCAGCCGCAAAACCTGACGCTATAGGGGAGGGTCCAGGTGGGCATCTATCCTCGGTGGCAGCTCTGGTTCAGGACGTAGCGCTCGCTCCACACGCTGATCCCTCTGCTTCCGTGGAACCGGAATCGTCGCCAGAGACTCTGGACCGTGGTTTGTTGCCGGAGGAACCGGACTGTGGATCATCGCCGGAGGCTCTGGATTGGGAACCCCTGCTGGAGGCTCCGGACTGCGGACCGTCGCTGGTGGCTCCGGACTGCGGACCGTCGCTGGAGGCTCCGAACCGCCGCTGCAGGCTCCAGACTGGGGACCGACGCTGCAGGCTCCGGACTGGGGACCGTCGCTGGAGGCTCCGTGCCCTGGATTTTCACTGCAGGCTCCGGGCCATGGATCATCACTGGAGGCTCGGGGCCATGGATCATCACTGGAGGCTTCGTGCCATGGATCATCACGAGAGGCTTCGTACGTGGAGCCGGAACAGGTCTCACCGGACTGGGGAGATGCACTGGGAGCCTGGTGAGTGGAGCAGGCACCGGATACACTGGGCCGTGGAGGCGCACAGGAGGTCTCGAGCGTAGAGCTGGCACAACCGGTCCTGACTGGATGCCCACTAACGCCCGGCAAATGCAGGGCACTGGCACAGAGCGCACGGGCCTGTGAATGCACACTGGAGACACAGTGCGCATCACCGCATAACACCCTGCCTGACCGGTCACATGCTCCCCACGGTAAGCGCGGGGAGTTGGCTCAGGTCTAAACCCTGACTCCGCCAATCTCCCCGTGTGCCTCTCGGGCTTCCGTGACCGGGTCTTGTCCCCCGCCATTCTCTCCTCCCCGGTCCAGCTCGTCTTCCACGTTGGCGCACGCTGCTTGGTCTTTTTGTGGTGGGTAATTCTGTCACGTTCACTGTCTTCAAACTCCCTGTCATAGATGAGCCAAGGCGCAGCTCTCTAAGGTCAGGGCGTGACAGTGGCTGCATCACGTTATGGATATGGTCGTCATTGGAAAAGATTCAGCAAAAAAAAAAAAACTAAATACTGAATGGAGCTATGCACAGGCAAAATCCTAGAGGAAAACCTGGCTTTCCAAAAGACACTGGGAGACAAATTCACCTTTCAGCAGGACAATAACCTAAAACACAAGGCCAAATATACACTGGAGCTGTTTTTCCAACATTTTTATTGTTTTTAGTGGGGAAGGGTGTTGTTTACCTTATTTACATAAGTATTCAGACCCTTTGCAATTAGACTAGAACTCAAGGTCCAGTTTCCATTGATCATCCTTAATGGTCAACATTCACACCAGTCTGTGGTCCTGAGTGCTCTGGAGCAGGTTTTCATCAAGCATCTCTCTGTACTTTGCTCTGTTCATCTCTCCCTCGATCCTGACTAGTCTCCCAGTCCCTGCCACTGAAAAATACCCCCACTGCATGATGCTGCCACCACCATGCTTCACAGTAGGGAGGGTGACAGGTTTCCTCCAGACGTGACGCTTGGCATTCAGGCCAAAGATATCAATCTTGGTTTCATCAGACCAGAGAATCATGTTTCTCATGGTCTGAATCCTTTAGATGCCTTTTTCTGAGGAGTGGCCGTTCTACCAAAAATGCCTGATTGGTGGAGTACCGAAGAGATTGTGGTCATTCTGGAAGTTTCTCCCATCTCCACAAAGGAACTCTGGAGCTCTGTCAGAGTAACCATCGGCTTCTTGGTCACCTCCTGCCAAGGCTCTTCTCTCCAGATTGCTCATTTTGGCCCCAAACTTCTTCCATTTAAGAATGATGGAGGACACTGTGTTTCCGGGGACTATCAATGCTACAGACATTTTTGGTACCCTTCACCAGATCTGTGCCTAGACACAATCCTGTCTTAGAACTCTATGGACAATTCCTTTGACCTCATGGCATGGTTTTTGCTCTTACATGTATTGTCAACTGTGGGAACTAAAATAGACAGGCCTTTCCAAATCATGTCCAATTAATTGAATTTACCACAGGTGGATTCCAATCAAGTTGTAGAAACATCTAAACGATGATTAATGGAAACAGGATGGAATGAGCTCAATTTCGAGTCTCATAGCAAAGCATCTGAATACTTATGTAAATAAGGTATTTCTGTTTTGTATTTTTAATACATTTGCAAAAATATCTAAAAACCTTTTTTTGCTTCGTCATTATCGGCTTTTGTGCATTTATTGATGAGGGACATTTTTTTAAGTACATTTTTAAATAAGGCTGTGACGTAACAAATGTGGAAAAGGTCAATGGGTCTGAATTATTTCCGAAGGCACTGTATATATACAATACCAGTCAAAAGTTTTAGAACACCTTCAAGGCTTTTTAATTTTTTTAAACTATTTTCTACATTGTAGAATAATAGCGAAGACATCAAAATTATGAAATAACAAATATGGAATCATGTAGTAACCAAAAAAGTGTTAAACAAATCAAAATATATTTTATATTTGTACAGAAGATAGCCCTATTTGGTAAAATACCAAGTCCATATTATGGTAAGAACAGTTGAAATAAGCAAAGAGACAGCCAATCATTACTTTAAGACATGAAGATCAGTCAATACGGAATATATAAGTGCAGTCGCAAAAACCATCAAGCGCTATGATGGCTCTAATGAGAACCACCACAGGAAAGGAAGACCCAGAGTTACCTCTGCTGCAGAGGATAAGCTCATTAGAGTTTACCAGTCTCAGAAATTGCAGCCCAAATAAATGCTTCACAGAGTTCCAGTAACAGATACATCTCAACATCAACTGTTCAGAGGAGACTGTGAATTACACCTTCATGGTCGAATTACTGCAAGGAGAACACTACTAAAGGACACCAATAATAAGAAGAGACTTGCTTGGGCCAAGAAACATGATCAATGGACATTAGACTGGTGGAAATCTGTCTTTTGGTCTGATGAGTCACACACACAAAAAAAAACTTGAATGAGTAGGTGTGTCCAAACTTTTGACTGGTACTGTAAATAGATACTTTGTTAACGTGGTTCTTCAATTTTGTAATACTTGTGCGTCCAACATTTGGTGTCGAGCTGTTTAATTACACTGTGATAATTCCACACATTATCTGATCCAGGAAGGAATTTTCTGAATGACAGTCAAGTGAGAAACGGCTCTTGTGGTGATACCTTTTTTTATTTAATTATTTTAAAATCATGGAATATGTTTGTATTCATGCTGGTCTTATCAAGGGAATACGTTTGTAATTTGTCTCTGGGTCCTAAAGGAAAGTGTTTGTGTTGTCTTTTATTCCCAGACAAATCGCTGTAGAAACTGCCTAGATGTCATTGGATGACGGTAGGAATGGAATGGTATTTTATTTCGTGGTTTTTACTTTCTGTATTGGACATAATTGTTTTCTGACATTTTACTAGATTTCATAAAACAAGTGCTGAAAAAAAGGTGTTGTTGAGGATTGTCCAGAATATGTTGGTGTCTCATTTGTTACAGTACGTCGGTGAAGACCGTTGTGACTGGATCCACATGGGATCTAATGTCCCCGGCAAATTGATGTTGATCATCTGTTTTAGTCTGCTTGATTTACAGCAGGGTCTTGTTAGATTTAACAGAGAAAGCATCAAGGTAATGTGTTCATGTTTTCATATGTTTTTTTGTTTGCTTTCTCATTATCAAAACAGATGTTGAGGTTAATGCTACTTTTGTTCATGGCTTTATTATGTGAGCCTGAATTTGCCACATAGGCTACAGAGAAATAACCATGCATGCATCCAATTTATTTAGTCAGGCAAGTCTATATTATGCTCATATTTTTAATATAATAATCATTTGAAAATCAGTGCATTGGCAAAGCCTAAAAAAGTAATTTATTCTTAGTGGTAATTGCCCGTTTTTTAAATTTTACCCTTTGCATATTTTTGGGGAGGGAGGGGTTCTATATTAAGCCTTACATTTTAGTCGTTCGGCAGATGCTCTTATCCAGAGCGACTTACAGGAGCAATTAGGTTGAAGTGCCTTGTTCAAGGGCACATCAACAGACTTTTCACCTAGTCGACTCTGGGATTCTGACCAGCAACTTTTTGGTTACTGGCCCAATGCTCTTAACCGCTGCTGCACAATTTTATAACATCGAGGTCCTTGAAAATGACAATTACGTACTTGGAAAAAGTTCCTCCCTGAAAGTCCTTAAATTTGACTTGTCTGTATCAACCCTGCTTAAGGATGTATAGTCCTAGGCTTATGATGTTGTAAGTGGACTGGCAAATTGGCCCATAAGTACACATTTGGAACTGCATAAAAATAGATGTTTTATTTCAAACCATTTTGAAATGTTGATCGCAATGTGACACATTGGCCCCATTATTTATAGAAAGACCTACATTGAGAATAATCTCTGCACTTTTCAGGCTGGGTTAGAAGGGCCCTTTTGATGACTTGTGCAAAAGTGTCTTTGTACTCTTTTTCTCATTGACCGAGGTACTTGCTCCATTTCTCTTGTGAAAATGAGCCTTTGGAAAAGTCCTGAGATGTCCACATTAGCGGATGAGTCTCCACTCTGCTCGTCATAACGTCGCTCAGTGACTGCATGACGGTGATCCTTAGTGTGGGGAAAATGAAGGAATGGTTCAGTCGCAGTCTGTTTCACCCTCTCAAGCTATTTGAGGGTCAGGAGATACAACTTGAGACAGAGGTCGTCCAGGGTCACTGAGACTCCCTCTGGTTTTTAAATTAGGTAGAGTTGCTCATTCATCAAGTGTTTTTCTTGTGGTCTTCCAGAAAGCAAGCACTGTCCCCTGACATGACTGTCTATGAGAACATCCTTCCCTCTCTCCCCCTTCCCACAGCCCACTTGTCTAGATAACAAAAGCATTTAATTGTGTTGCTGGAACATATCAAAACAGATCCGCCTACTCGGGCACTTTTCGCTGACCTTGAAAGATGGAGGCTTTTAAGCGCCGTTGCCATGTTTTCAACAGTCTCTGACTATATCTCTTGTTTTCATGGCATCTTTGTTTAGTTGCTGTTTGTGTTTGTAACTAAGCTCTCTAGATTGTTTACGGTTGAGATAATAAAGTAAAGTACATAAACAAGATCCTAACATAATTTAGTATCTATCTAATGGTGGAAAAGTTAGTTTAGAAATAAGACACCCTTGACTTGTGAAAAATGGAGGCCTAAATAACTTAATTATTTGAAGGAACAAAGAGCGGCGCAAACTGTGGGTGAATGCACCGTGATGCCTTTTCACCTTGTATAGCCTATGATGCTATCATGCTAGTGAGGATGATTGAATGATAGAGAACACAGGTTGTTGGAAACAGCATTAGTGTAGCGTTCCCGAGATGCTGTCTTTTGTTAGGGCTTGGATGGAATGCACCAGGGTGGGATAATACACAACACTTGTTTACCCCTGAGGTCTACTACTGTTCTGTTTGTTGGAATCCTCCTCACCAGGTCCAAAACAAATGTCACTTTATCATTTCCCCTGCTATGCAGTCAACCGTTGTGATGCAATTGTCTCCAAAAGGCCCATTCTAGAAATCACATCTATTTTTTTTTCTTTTTTTTTTTTTTGAAAGCTTGAAAACACATAAGTCAGCATGTCTGGCTCAAAGCATTGCTCTTTTCCTGTGGTGTTAGCAGAGGATCCATTCTGTGGCCTCGCTAGTGAACATCTCTCCTTTTTTTCTGGTGCAGATGTGATCTGTTGAACAGTGCATGTTGTGTATGCTGCTCTCTGAATGCTAGTGTTGATGGACATTTAGTCCAGAAAATACCCTATAGAGCGACAAATGACTGAATCTTTCACTGTGCACCCAATTTTGCAGGACAATAGAATTGACCATTGTTGAATTTGAATTCTATTAGGATGCCCATTAGCTGAGGTCATGCCGTCAGCTAATCTTCCTGGGGTCTAACACAGAACTAAAAATACTTTACTAAGAATGTGTAGGATACCAACCTGGTCCCATTCTGTATGTGCGGAGCCACCTCTTCTATCGTTGTCATGCCAAACACATGTTGACATAACAAATGAATGAACATGGAAAGCAGTTGGCTAAAGTAAAAACAGCCTGGACCACCAGGCTAGTAGAATGATGAGAGAGAGAGACACAGAATTCCCATGTGATAAACATCAATTCATCATACATTCCAAATGGTGGCCACCGGTGTACAATGGCGCTTATTGGGTTCATCTTTTGTTAGCAACAACCAGCTAACCAGATGTTACCACCTGGTATTCACGATAAGTGTCTTTAAATGTCTCCAAGAATGATGGGGAGACAAACAAATGATTTTACTACTTTTCGTAGGTTGTAGCGTGATCTAATACCTTGTCTTCTCCCCCTTTTCCCTCTGTGAAGCTTTGACGACCACGACCCGGCGGTGATCCACGAGAATGCGTCTCAGGCCGAGGTGTTGGTTCCCATTCGTCTGGACATGGAGATTGACGGGCAGAAGCTCCGAGATGCCTTCACCTGGAACATGAATGGTACGGCTCCACTATCCATTCCCCTTGGCTGGAAGACCGCTTTGGAGTTACAAACTCTAGTTTGGGATGTTATTCTGAAAATTACTTAAGGTTATAGAATCGCTGCCCAGCAACAGCCGCACTTTGAGCCACATCTCAATAGTCTAAAGTGGCTTCCTTCCTATCCTAGTCTCATCTGCTTCATCTGCACTGATCTGAAAATACACTGGAAGCAAAGTGATGGATGCCTACTAAGAAAAAATCCGGCTCTCATCAGCCTTGTTCTTTCACATCAGGGTGATTATAGGAAAGAACGTGAGGATAGGAAGCCACTCAAACTATTGACATTCACCCCTGTTCATTCTGTCTTTGCCTCCACTCACCGTCCTATCCTGTCCCTCCAGAGAAGCTGATGACCCCGGAGATGTTTGCTGAGATCCTGTGTGACGACCTGGACCTGAACCCCCTGGCCTTTGTCCCGGCCATCGCCTCAGCTATCCGCCAGCAGATAGAGTCCTACCCCACAGACAGCATCCTGGATGAACAGACCGACCAGAGGGTCATCATCAAGGTGGGCACATACACAGTCACACACAATCAATTCACTGCTGCAATGGGAGCACAGGCCAAGGGCTGCATCTCAGTAATAACATGAAGGGTTTGTCATAACATCACTCCTATACACACTGTATTTCTTAAACGTGTGTGTGTGTCTCAGCTGAACATCCACGTGGGGAACATCTCCCTGGTGGACCAGTTTGAGTGGGACATGTCGGAGAGGGAGAACTCTCCGGAGACGTTTGCCCTGATGCTGTGCTCCGAGCTGGGCCTGGGAGGAGAGTTTGTTACTACCATTGCCTACAGCATCCGCGGCCAGCTCAGCTGGCACAGAGGACGTACGCCTTCAGGTACCACAGATGCTCAAAACATGCATATAAATGCAAAATATGCATTTGCACAAACGCACACACACCAAACAAAAACAACACTAAATACACATGTATGGACACAGAGCACACCTAATGACACTGATGGATCCAGACAGAACCTTCCCAGTTCACACACATGCTCGGTCAGACATTTTAACATCCTATGCATTGTCCAGTGTAATGACAAAATGGAGAGTTGGAGAGTTAGAAATTCCCGCACACATATTTTGCAACTCTTTGATCGGAAGGTCTTTGTCTCGACACAGTTTTCAGCCTAAATGCAGCATTCCCCATACTGTTTTGTAGAATAGATATTTTAAATACTCAAGATGTAAGGTTGCCAGTATCATGGATACTTGCTGGAATAAGGCCAGAACACATTTAGTTCCCCCAGTGTGATGTATTTTAATATGCCTCTTGACTTATTCCACATTTTGTTGTTACAGCCTGAATTCAAAATAGATTAAATATAATTTTTTCTCACTCATCTACACACAATATCCCATAATGACAAAGTGAAGACATGTTTTTAGAAATACATCCACAGGTGCACCTCCAATTGACTCAAATGATGTCAATTAGCCTATCAGAAGCTTTTAAAGCCATGACATCATTTTCTGGAATTTCCAAGCTCTTTAAAGGCACAGTCAACATAGTGTATGTAAACTTCCCACTGGAATTGTGATACAGTGAATGATAAGTGAAATAATCTCTGTAAACAATTGTTGGAAAAATGACTTGTCAGGCACAAAATAGATGTCCTAACCGACTTGCCAAAACTATAGTTTGTTAACAAGAAATGTGTGGAGTGGTTGAAAAACGAGTTTTACTGACTCCAGCCTAAGTGTATGTAAACCTCCTTCTGTAAGATTAACTATATCTCACAGTGACATGAACATGAGGTCAGTTTGAGGCATTTGCATGTGTTGTGTGGTGTCTTAAGAGTGTGTGGGGAGGCGTTTAAAAGTTGGCTGCCTGCCTATGACTCCCAAGTTGGGATTTTAATTTCAAACACACAGACAGCCTGCATCTTGTTTACACCACAGAGTGTACACACACACACACACACCCTTTAGCCTTCATCCATTATTCACAAGCACGGGTACCATGTGTTTTTCCACTGAAACAAAAGCTTCATCCATAGGGAGTTTCCAGCCAACTAAACACTAAAACGGTCCCTTTAGCGTCTAATGGCGATCGTTTTACATATTGAAATGTCTTAACGTTGTACAGATTTTCTCCCAGACAGTGAGACAGACATATAGTGGTTCCTCGTTTAAAAGTTGCGAGCTTACACAGCGGGCCTTAGAGGTACCCAGCGTCACGGATTCATTGCTCCAGACCACCACAAGGGGGAGGTAGAGCACTCATTATGCATTTGGGTCCCAAGGTTTTTATATGACCAATCATATCGAGTGGTTCCAATGACGAATTTGACGCGAGCCACCCGTCCCTGGTGACTTTCTTCAGCAAAGATGGCTGACAAAACATTACAGGGGAAGCAAATGTCAATAGTTATATCGTCATAACGAGTCAAGCAAAAAAAATACAATTGAGAGGAATTTTTGTAGAGACAAACGATTGTGCATATTTTTTTGTCATGAAGTTAATTTACAAAAATCACTACTTAGCAAGTTTTCTTTTTCAATCATCCAATACCAGGTTTTTTTACATAATAAAAAACAGTACATCCTGCCAGCACGCCCACAAGCATCCTGAATGACGCGTGGAAGAGAGCGAAGAGACCGGCATAATAATGTAATGAAACAAGCAGGGAGCAGATTTCGAACCCTCAACATTCTAGCCTAAAGTCCAGCACGCTATCGACTGTGCCCAAATGTATTAATTGGGGTTGGGGCTGATTGTGGCTAAAAACACTATCAATTGAAGTTAGAAGCAAAAGCCTACAGCTATTTTAGCACCGTTTCGTGCTGCTCTGAGACCAGCATGGTGACTCTGAGACAAGCCTACTCCTTCCTCCCCGTCGGGGGATTGAACCCCGTCCGCACACAGGGATTCTTTAGCTAAATAGCCCAGTACTGTGCTGCCGACCGTCACGTTATACAGCGCCATATTTTCCTTTCCATTCTAACAGAAACTCGGAGGGTTTTAAAATTTCATGGAATAGAAACACCATAATATTAATCAATTAATTAAGCAAGTCCCAGTCAAAGGTTTGGACACACCTACTCATTCCAGGATTTTTCTTTATTTTTTATTTTTATTTTTACTATTTTTTACATTGTAGAATAATAGTGATGACATCACAACTACGAAATAACACTGATCTCCCGCATGCTCTGCATTCTGTAGTACAGACATAGCCTGCTCTCCCTAATGTAAGGAATTAGGCACTTTCCCATGTTTACTACAATATATATTGTAGACTGCACAGTAGTCTAATAAACAAATAAGCACATTTAGTCAATAAAATAATGATAAAAAAATACTCTTTCAAAATGCAGATGTGGATTTTTAGTTATGGATCCGTAATAAATTACAATGGGAATAAATATCACTCATTTACAGAAATATTGGAACAAAGTTCTCTAACGAAGGCAAAACATTTAGAATCCTCCAATCCTGTAGCCTACTTCCAACCATCATGTTGAACAATCGCCATATTTTCCATTCCATCCTAACGGAAACCCTGAGGATTTTGTTTTTTTTGTTTTTCTCTGAATAGAAACACCATAATATTAATCAAATTAATTAATCAACATTTCTTAAAATAAATCCCATATACTATCTTATTACAAAAAAGGTTTAAAATTCTCTGCTAATGCCAACACGGAATACTATCAAATGCTTCTCAAATATGCCCTCTGGTGGTCAAACTAGAAATAACTTGCAGTAACAAAAAAAATGGCTGACAATTTAAACGACATACCACTGAATGCTGCGGCAGCACGCAAGATATGACGCAACTTTTAAAGGAGGAACCACTGTAAAGTACAGCCTGTTTGTTTGTGTGTTTTTCCTCCCCCACTCTGCCCTGCATGGTTTCTCATCGCATTAGCTTGGCTCTGTTAATTTGGGATGTTTTGTTCACATGGGCTGTTCCATTGTGTGTCACCTGCTTATCAAACAGTGGTGGTCGATTCCATTTCACCAATGGACATTTCATGAAATGAACTGAAATAGCAAATGGAGAAATTAGTAATCGATTGCCAACCCTAATGCCAATGCTTTTGAGTCATTTCAAGTCATTGATTGTGTGTAAATGAGGACTGGAGAGTTTTTCTATCATGCCTTTTTGTTTTGCATTGCAAATGAATGATCTTTTCTACTCTCTTCCCCCACTTGTCTGTCTTTTTATAGGGCTGATTTCAGGTCAATATTCTTTTGAATTACTTGAACTACTACCCCTCTCCCCCCAAGCTAAACCCTCACCACCCACGTTCTCTTGACATGATCTGCCTTGGGAAGCTGAGTACATTTACACTTTATCTCTCTCTCTCATCTGTTGACTTGACTTTGCAGGGCTTGTCCACCCCAAGGAAACCATTTTTACTTGTATTATGAATAAAAAAGCCTATGAAGTTGTATGATATTCTGTTTCTGCCAAGTCAGGGAAAACTATGTAGTTCTCACTGTTGGTTGGTCTACAAACTGCACTACACACAAGTTTGAAGTTGTATTAGTTGTATGTACAGGGTACACATGGAATACACCGTCCAACGAAATGCTTACTTGCAGGTCCATTCTCGACAATGCAACAACAACAAGAAATAATAAAAGAATACAAACATAAAGTAAATGGCTCAGTCGAACACAGAAAACTGTGTGGCTTATTGTTGTAACTATGTAGAGAGAGCATCAGAAATCCAGATGTTATCAGACAAAATGGTTCCACTGGTGCCTTTATCTATTCTCCCAGTTCTTCATTTGTCAAACTGAAAAGGCATGTGTTAGTTTAGAATCCCTTATACCATGGGGATAAAAACAAACAGAAATGGAGGCATTTTGACTACAGGTATGTCAAATGCCGTAGTGGGCCGAGCAGGGTTTGATTGATGGATGCTGTATGACTGTTTTCATTGCTTTGGCGGAGTGTGCTAGTGGTGAATCTGTGCTTTACTTATCAAGATGGCATCTTCGTTAAAAAAACACGATCGTCACACAATTTGAATACGAAATTTCACAAAACCTTTTTAAAAAGTTTGAATAAGTCATGATTTTATCCGTTTGGATCAAGGGTATGTCTATTCTTCATCAAAATTGCACTAGCACAAGAGTGACAAGGGTGGCCATGTTGTTTTTCTCCTCCAAGATGCCTCTTATTTCCTCTCCCACTTCTTCAACACACCATGACTGCAGCATGTCCCATCCTGGGCGCTCTCTTCCTAGTTTTGCCGTCTCATTTCCTGTCGCTCTGTCATTTTCTGCAGTGAGAACCCCCTGCCAAAGGTGGAGATTGCCATCCGCAACACAGGCGACGCTGACACATGGTGCCCTCTGCTGGAGACCCTGACAGATGCAGAGATGGAGAAGAAGATCAGGGACCAGGACAGGAACACCAGGTAAGACAGAGACAGCCTGGCATTCAAAACCTAGTTCTTTCTCAATTCATCTTTCCATTTTTCCTCCATCTTCCCTCGAGGAGATGTGAGGAATCACAGAAAGACCAATTGAGATAGCCTTACTTTCCAACTAGTGCCCTCGTCTCCTCCTCATCTCTATCTCCACTGTTGTAGAAAATGAATACCACATTCAAACTGTTTTTAGTATTTTGTTCATTATTCCGCTGTTAATACAATCCCAAATGATTGTGCATCTCATCAGTCACATTTTAAGATGGAACACGCGTCATGACGACAGTTTTTTGCTCTGGACAGAAAGTACTTTGCTCTGCATTGTTCTCTAACTTGAACACTTGACTGCTGACATGCACCATTTTGGGGGGATTGTTGTATTAACAGTGCACTAATTAAATGTTCAGGAAGAGACAACAAGATTCAGGTTTTTCCTCAAAATCAGACATTTATTTTAGTCTGCACCACTCAGACAATTGAAAACTGATCCGTGTAAAACCAGTTATAATTTGGAATAGGGTATTTGGTCAGAAAAGTATGAAAACTTCTATCCTACATCATATTTCCCATCTAAGAATGTTTTCTACTGTGTTGTATTTATGCAAGCCCATCTGCCACATGAGGGGTTGGGTTAAATGCGGAAGACACATTTTAGTTGAATGCGTTCAGTTGTACAACTGACTAGGTATCCCCCTTTCCCATAGTAACCTATTTAATGTGTTTTCCTTTCAGGCGCATGAGACGACTTGCCAACACTGCCCCCGCCTGGTAGAGAGAAGCACCAATAAGCTACTACAGAGCCTCTAGTCCAGTGGTTCCCAACCTTTTTGAACCGTGGCACACCTTGATGGGATATACAATTATGCCCTGCACACCAAAAATGTCCCTATTAATTTATTTAGTGGTAATGACATCCATCTGATCTATATTGCATATCATTTATTTTCTGTGACAAATGTTTATTAAATAGGGTTTGTTTTAAGTATTTTCATAGTTCCTTACTCATGAAGGTTAATTTGTGTATACCCCTTTAAGAGTATCCTGCAAATAGGTATTGAGTTTTGAACAGTCTGTGCTAGAGGTACAACCACGGACACAAAGCCACGCTCCGTTTGTTTTCATGGCAAGAGGCTGTGGTATAGCTAATAAATTACTCTCGCTAAGCCTAATCAAACTTACAAGTGCTAATGGTTATCACAGACTAAGTAAAATCATAAAAATGACTTTGCTCGTGATGCGAGCCCCTCAAATGATACAAATGGAACAGCCTGAGTACACTGGACTTGGAACAACGATACAGATGTAACAGCCTGAGTGCACTGGACTTGGAACAACGATACAGATGTAACAGCATGAGTGCACTGGACTTGGAACAACGATACAGATGTAACAGCCTGAGTGCACTGGACTTGGAACAACGATACAGATGTAACAGCCTGAGTGCACTGGACTTGGAACAACGATACAGATGTAACAATGTACCATTTATTCTATTATCTGACTGGCACAGGTGCTCCCAAATCCAAATTCCAGTGTTCAAACATTTTTATCAAGATTAGGAAAAGTTTTGTGGCACACCACTGCTTCTAGTCAGCTAACAGTCAACTCCTATGTGCCCTCTGTGGAGACACACACACAAACAAACGTGACAATAGACAGTCAACTGGTCCCTTCTTACAGCCCCCATAATATTAAACTAACTCTATGCTTGATTGTCATACTAATCCATGTCACATCTCCCATTAATTAGAAAAATGACATCTGATCCCAGATCAGAGACTGTTCAAGGAGCCTTATCCATTTCTAGCCCCTCTAGTGGTTCAACCGCTACTCATTTCTGATGAGATGACGTGGTATATAAAAGGGGCCATGGGTAGAGTGTATTTGTCCGTATGAAATGTAGCCTTTGTCGATTGTACGGACTCACCATCTAAATGAGCTCTACCTGTAATACTGCTTTGATGCACTCCTATCTCTCATGATAGACAATGCTGACGGACTTGATCTGTCTGTTAATAGAAACACTCAGACTCAACTCTTGGGAATAATGTAAAGTTATGTATTTATGCTGATACTTTTAGTACATTTTTTAGTTTTTAGTTTCCTTTTTTTAATAAAATAACATAAACCAGACATTTGAAATGAATATTATATGTTGCCCTACAAATTCTTGTACATGGGGACAAAGATCATAGAGAAATAAGAAATGTCGTCCGAGCAATTGGGTTTGAAGGTAGGCCTTGAAATACATCCACAGGTACACCTCCAATTGACTCAAATGATGTCATTTAGCCTATCAGAAGCTTCTAAAGCCATGACATCATTTTGGAATTTGAATTTGAATCCAAGCTGTTTAAAGGCACAGTCAACTTAGTGTATGTGCTTAGGTACGTGCTTTTATTTCGTCCCATTTCTTTTCCAGCGATTGTACGTTGGCTAATAGTATGGATGGCAAAGGCAGATTAGCCACTCGTCGCCTGATCCTCACACGGCACCCAGATCTCCTTCTGTGAAATCTATCTCTTTCTCTTGTGTCGGGGTTGAGGGCCTGTTTGGATGTCTGGAGTAAATCCCTCTCGTCTGACTCATTAAAGAACATTTCTGTCTCCAATTCAAGGTGAGTAATCGCGGTTCTGATGTCCAGCAGCAACATTATGTACAAAATAAGTTACAAACAATGCGAAAAAACAAACAAAATAGCATGGTTGATTAAGAACCAATAAAATCAAATCAAATGTATTTATGAAGCCCTTCGTACATCAGCTGATATCTCAAAGTGCTGTACAGAAACCCAGCCTAAAACCCCAAACAGCAAGCAATGCAGGTGTAGAAGCACGGTGGCTAGGAAGAACTCCCCAGAAAGGCCAAAACTTAGGAAGAAACCTAGAGAGGAACCAGGCTATGAGGGGTGGCCAGTCCTCTTCTGGCTGTGCCGGGTGGGGATTATAACAGAACATGGCCAAGATGTTCAAATGTTCATAAATGACCAGCATGGTCAAATAATAATAATCACAGTAGTTGTTGAGGGTGCAACAGGTCAGCACCTCAGGAGTAAATGTCAGTTGACTTTTCATAGCCGATCATTCAGAGTATCTCTACCGCTCCTGCTGTCTCTAGAGAGCAGGTCTGGGACAGGTAGAACGTCCGGTGAACAGGTCAGGATTCCGTAGCGCAGGCAGAACAGTTGAAACTGGAGCAGCAGCACGGCCAGGTGGACTGGGGACAGCAAGGAGTCATCATGCCAGGTAATCCTGAGGCATGGTCCTAGGGCTCAGGTCCTCCGAGAGAAAGAGAGAATTAGAGAGAGCATACTTAAATTCACACAGGACACTGGATAAGACATGAGAAGTACTCCAGATATAGCAAACTGACCCTAGCCCCCCGACACAAACTACTGCAGCATAAATACTGGAGGCTGAGACAGGAGGGTTCAGGAGACACTGTGGTATCTGATGATACCCCAGGACAGGGCCAAACAGGAAGGATATAACCCCACCCACTTTGCCAAAGCACAGCCCCCACACCACTAGAGGGATATCTTCAACCACCAACTTACCATCCTGAGACAAGGCCGAGTATTGCCCACAAAGATCTCCTACACGGCACAACCCAAGGGGGGGCGCCAACCTGGACAGGAAGATCACGTCAGTGACTCAACCCACTCAAGTGACGCACCCCTCCTAGGGACGGCATGAAAGAGCACCAGTAAGCCAGGGACTCAGCCCCTGTAATATGGTTAGAGGCAGAGAATCCAAGTGGAGAGAGGGGAACCGGCCAGGCAGAGACACCAAGTGTGGTTCGTTGCTCCAGAGCCTTTCCGTTCACATTCACACTCCTGGGCCAGACTACACTCAATCATATGACACACTGAAGAGATGAGTCTTCAGTAAAGACGTAAAGGTTGAGACCGAGTCTGCGTCTCTCACATGGGTAGGCAGACCATTCCATAAAAATGGAGCTCTATAGGAGAAAGCCCTGCCTCCAGCTGTTTGCTAATAAAACGGCAGTCACCCTCATTGGCGCCATAAAAACACGGTCTGTTCTTACAGTATTCTCCCTGTACACCAAGTCAGGTAGGATAAATAAAGGGGACAATAAACAGACAATGAAAGCTCTTACAATATCCGATAATGACATTTCTCTAAAACAGGCTATAGACTACATATGCACCACCAAGTCAGAACAGTAGGCTAAATTAAGAGGGGAAAAGGGACCAAATTATTAGGGTGAGGCACATGGGCTACTAACAGCTTACAACACAACATACATATAGTATTACTCTCTTAGCTACAGTAGACATATCTCCCTGGCATATTACACAATTTATGCAGCAGTATACAATACATTTTTGGACTCACCTTGTGCTACCTTGTGCTGTGCTCACTTCGTGGTCAGATTTTGTCATCAAACTTTCATCAAAGTCTGGCATTCCTGGATTCATGGTGCTTTCATGACAACTGGGAACTCTGAAAAAAATAAGGTAGAATCATGTCGTTAGTGATCTTCAGGTCGGAGCTCTAGAAAGAGGCCCGAGTTCATAATTTGAATTCCGAGTTGGATGACCGTTCAAAACAAATTTAATTTTTTAGTTCCCAGTTGTCTTGAACTTGCTGAAGTCAGAGTTCTCTGAGTTTCCAGTTATTTTGAAAGCGGCAGAAGTCATGCTGGATTGACAGCATGCCCAATGTTGAATGGTTATCCTTGTGAGCTTGGAAAGGAGACCCTGAAAGCCAGACTTGGACCATACATCCTCTCCACTGAATAGCAGGCTAGTGATTGCTTTGCAATGCTTGCAGTTAGCCACGGATTCCTTCCAAAACACTCATTGGGATTTTCAACTTGTTGTGTAATGTTTATGTCCAATGGCCGATGAGCACTGATACGTTTTACCTATAATTGCTCTACATAATTTCTCTGCATATGACAACGATTGAAAAGGATTTGCTAGTAGATTGTCAACTTGATTCATGATGATGACTGCTAGCTTGTTAGATAAGATTTTGAAAGTATGATGTTGACATGATCAGTGCAATCACAGCTACTGTGGGTATAATGTGATTTGATGTCATTTTATCTGTGGCCAATGACCTTGAGCCTTCTTGAATGGGCACTTCTTTATTTTAAATTATTTTTAAAACTTGTACCCGTTTTTCGTGGTATCCAATTGTCTCCTCGTTGCCCGAAGCCATGAGAGACATGCGTCCACCGAAACACGACCCAACCAAGCCGTACTGCTTCTTAAAACAATGCCCACTTAACCCACCCAGAAGCCAGCTTCACCAATGTGTCGGAGGAAACACCATGCACCTGGCGACCTTGTCAGCGCCCGCTGTGACAGAGCCTGGACTCAAACCATGATCTCTAGCGGCCCGCAAATGCTTACCTCGCCTGTTATTGGGCATCTGTAGCTAATCATCATTCACGATTCATTCATGATTATCCATAATCATGGTAGTACCCACATGTGTTCAGAAACATATTCTATTGTTATTTACAATAAAAGTAATACAAAAAATATTGTAGGGGAGTCTACATCTTGGAGGGGGGCATGATTGTGACAACACAGTGATCCACTGAAAGAATTGTCAGCTTGAAAGGCCTCCCTATTCCCAACAAATAACTTTGCCAACAAATAACTTTGCCCCCTTATTTCAGCCTTGGTCCACATAAAGCAACACTGTTGTATCAGTTAAACTCTGGAAAATCTGAAACTGTACATAGCTGAACTTTTTCGAACTTGGCGACATCCTCTTGCCACCTGAATAATGCATGTATAAAATAGCAGAGGTCAAGTGTATGTGCATGCCTGTGTCTGAGCCTGTACAGGCTTGCTCCCCCCTCAGGCTGTGTTCCTCCTCCTCGACATGCCAATATGATTCTCATTCTTCAGTGTCACCATCAGGACAAGTGCAG
The DNA here is from genome assembly GCF_045791955.1 of Oncorhynchus clarkii lewisi. Lineage (NCBI taxonomy): Eukaryota > Metazoa > Chordata > Actinopteri > Salmoniformes > Salmonidae > Oncorhynchus > Oncorhynchus clarkii. The sequence goes on from NC_092175.1 coordinate 3,414,015, forward strand.
GGGCCTCATTTATAAACGTTGCATATGGACAAAATATGCCCAGAAACATGCGTGCGCCAGTTCCCACACAAAAGTTTGAAAATAACATGCCCAGGGACTGCGGTTGAAAATTAGCCGGCTGGCTAAAACCGGCACTTTTACTAAAACGTTGATTAATGTGCACTGTCCCTGTAAAAATAAAATAAACTCAAACTCAAAAACTGAACTTGGCGTGAGAATATGCTCATCCTCCCCCAAACTTTAGACCATGTGTATGAGCAGCTTTTAGTGGTTGAAGCATTACATTGGAAGAAAGCAAAAGTAGCCTAGTAGTAGCCTTGTGCAAATGAGGAATATATGATGACACTTTTATTCACATAAAAAAGGGCTAGCTCAATAGAATAACAAGATGGAACCCTTAACCGTTAGTGGGAGGAGCAAAAATCTATTTAAAGGCCGTCCACACCAAGGACGATAACGCGATAACTACAATGATAAAAAAACAAATATATATATATATATACACTACCGTTCAAAAGTTTGGGCTTACATAGAAATGTCCTTGTTTTTGAAAGAAAATCATTTTATTGTCCATTAAAATAACATCAAATTGATCAGATATACAGTGTAGACATGGTTAATGTTGTAAATGACTAATGTAGCTGGGAACGGCTGATTTTTTTATGGATTATCTTCATAGGCCCATTATCAGCAACCATCACTCCTGTGTTCCAATGGCACGTTGTGTTAGCTAATCCAAGTTTATCATTTTAAAAGGCTAATTGATCATTAGAAAACCCTTTTGCAATTATGTTATCACAGCTGAAAACTGTTGTCCTGATTCAAAAAGCAATAACACTGTCCTTGCCTAGAAGGCCAGCATCCCGGAGTCGACTCATCACTGTTAACCATTGAGACTGGTGTTTTGTGGGTACTATTTAATAAAGCTGCCAGTTGAGGACTTGTGAGGCATCTGTTTCTCAAACTAGACACTCTAATGTACTTGTCCTCTTGTTCAGTTGTGCACTGGGGACTCCCACTCCTCTTTCTATTCTGGTTAGGGCCTGTTTGCGCTGTTCTGTGAAGGGAGTAGTACACCGCGTTGTACGAGATCTTCAGTTTCTTGGGAATTTCTAGCATGGAATAGAGTTCATTTCTCAGAACAAGAATAGACTGACGAGTTTCAGAAGAAAGATCTTTCTGGCCATTTTGAGCCTGTAATCGAAACACAAATGCTGATGCGCCACATATTCAACTAGTCTAAAGAAGGACAGTTTTATTGCTTCTTTAATCAGGACAAAAGTTTTCAGCTGTGTTAACATAATTGCAGAAGGGTTTTCTAATTATCAATTAGCCTTTTAAAATGAAAAACTTGGATTAGCTAACACAACGTGCCATTGGAACACAGGAGTGATGGTTGCTGATAATGGGCCTCTAAACGCATATGTAGATATTCCATAAAAAAATCTGCCATTTCCATCTGCAATAGTCATTTACAACATTAACAATGTCTACACTGTATATCTGATCAATTTGATGTTATTTTAATGGGAAAACAAAATAGCTTTTCTTTCAAAAACAAGGACATTTCTATGTAAGCCCAAACTTTTGAACGGTAGTGTATATATATTTGTTTTTTTATCATTGATATATATAAACATACACAGTGATATATACACATACACAGTGATATATACACATACACAGTACCAGTCAAAAGTTGACACACCTACTCATTCAAGGGTTTTTATTTATTTGAGCTATTTTCTACATTGTATAATATTAGTGAAGACAAAAACTATGAAATGAAACATATGACATCATATAATAAATAACCCAAAAGTGATTAATAAATCAAAATATGTTTTATATTTCAACTTCTTCAAAGTAGCCACCTTTTGCCTTGATGACAGCTTTGAACACTCATCACATTCTCTCAATTAACAGGTGTGCCTTGTTAAAAGTTAATTTGTCGAATTTCTTTCCTCAATGCGTTTGAGCCAATCAATTGTGTTGTGACAAGGTAGGGGTGGTGTACAGAAGATAGCCATATTTGGTAAAAGACCAAGTCTATATTATGGCAAGAACAACTCAAATAAGCAAAGAGAAATGACAATTCTTCATTACTTTAAGACATGGTCAGTCAATCTGGAAAATTTCCAAAACTTTGAATGTTTCTTCAAGTGCAGTTGCAAAAACGATCAAGCGCTATGATGAAACTGACTCTCATAAGGACCGCCACAGGAAAGGAAGACCCAGAGTTACCTCTGCTACAGAGGATAAGTTCATTAGAGTTACCTGCCTCAGAAATTTCAGCCCAAATAAATGCTTCACAGAGTTCAAGTAACAGACACATCAACTGCTCAGAGGTGACTGTGAATCAGGCCTTCATGGTCGAATTGCTGCAAAGAAACCACTACTAATGGACATCAATAATAAGAAGAGACTTGCTTGGGCCAAGAAACATGAGCAATTGACATTAGACCGGTGGAAATCTGTCCTTTAGTCTGATGTGTTCAAATTTGAGATTTTTGGTTACAACCGCCATGTCTTTGTGAGACGCAGAGTAAATCAAATCTAATTAAATCAAATCAAATTCAAATCAAATTTTATTTGTCACATACACATGGTTAGCAGATGTTAATGCGAGTGTAGCGAAATGCTTGTGCTTCTAGTTCCGACAATGCAGTAATAACAAGTAATCTAACTAACAATTCCAAAACTACTGTCTTGTACACAGTGTAAGGGGATAAAGAATATGTACATAAGGATATATGAATGAGTGATGGTACAGAGCAGCATAGGCAAGATACAGTAGATGGTATCGAGTACAGTATATACATATGAGATGAGTATGTAAACAAAGTGGCATAGTTAAAGTGGCTAGTGATACATGTATTACATAAGGATACAGTCGATGATATAGAGTACAGTATATACGTATGCATATGAGATGAATAATGTAGGGTAAGTAACATTATATAAGGTAGCATTGTTTAAAGTGGCTAGTGATATATTTACATTATTCCCCATCAATTCCCATTATTAAAGTGGCTGGAGTTGAGTCAGTGTCAGTGTGTTGGCAGCAGCCACTCAGTGTTAGTGGTGGCTGTTTAACAGTCTGATGGCCTTGAGATAGAAGCTGTTTTTCAGTCTCCCGGTCCCAGCTTTGATGCACCTGTACTGACCTCGCCTTCTGGATGATAGCGGGGTGAACAGGCAGTGGCTCGGGTGGTTGATGTCCTTGATGATCTTTATGGCCTTCCTGTGACATCGGGTGGTGTAGGTGTCCTGGAGGGCAGGTAGTTGCCCCCGGTGATGCGTTGTGCAGACCTCACTACCCTCTGGAGAGCCTTACGATTGAGGGCGGAGCAGTTGCCGTACCAGGCGGTGATACAGCCCGCCAGGATGCTCTCGATTGTGCATCTGTAGAAGTTTGTGAGTGCTTTTGGTGACAAGCCGGATTTCTTCAGCCTCCTGAGGTTGAAGAGGCGCTGCTGCGCCTTCTTCAAAATGCTGTCTGTGTGAGTGGACCAATTCAGTTTGTCTGTGATGTGTATGCCGAGGAACTTAAAACTTGCTAACCTCTCCACTACTGTTCCATCGATGTGGATAGGGGGGTGTTCCCTCTGCTGTTTCCTGAAGTCCACAAACACCAGGTGGGAACAGGCTACCTAAGTATGTTTCTCAATCAGAGACAACGATAGACAGCTGCCTTTGATTGGGAACCATACCAGGCCAAACACACATAAAACATAGAAAAACAACATAGAATTCCCACCCCAACCAAACCAAAATAGAGACATAAAAAGGAACTAAGGTCAGGGCGTGACAACGACAACTACAAAACGATGACGAAAGCTCCCTTTCAGAGTTATTTTTTTCCCTGTACCTCTGATGATAAAACATTGACAACCAATCAAAAAGTGTTCTATTGCTGCGTTCTAGGTGCGCGAAGCTGCTCAGGATAAAGGCAGAGTGCATGGTAAACTTGCCTGAATAACTGGGCATGTGTGAACATATTGGTGGCCACATTAATTATAGGATGACTTGGGAGAATGATGATCCATGACAAACAGCGCACGAGCATGGCCGGATTGAGAAATCTTAGGCCCAGAGGCTTTGTTTGTTGTTAGACCCTGCCCCCCTCCCGGTTTACTAAAATGTTCTGTAAACAAATCAGAGCATTAACTTCAGTAGTGTTGTGTGGGTAAATTTACTGGTGAAAATACTAACATAATACAACCAAACCAGTTGTGATAATTGCATTGTTTGGTCTATAGAAATGCATTCATAGAATATGCCTCTGTGATATAAGGCCAATAAAATAGAGAACTGCACACTGCTCTTGCTCATAAAACTTGTTTTATAAGCACAGAATATGACTTTGTGCTCCCTGCAACAGTCAGAAATCTTAGTTGGGGGAAATATATGTTCTCTTTCATTCTGTTATATGCCTATTCTTACTATAAAATATATGTGTTGTTGACTGATAAAGCGAGTGAGTTTCAAGTTTAGGAAAGCACATTTTCACTAGAAAAATGCACCTTTATTATAAAGCATTCCATGCATCATCACATTTGCAGACTTATGTAAGAGCATACTATTTATTGGTAATGTGATGAGTAGATTGGATAGTCATAATTTAGGCTAATAATATAACTCAATCACTGTTCGCTAAGAAGACCGTTCAATGCATGGCTGAGCACATATAGCGTAGAGTAGGCCTGGGCTACAGGCTATATACCTTTCTTCTTTCTTTGCACAGGAAAAAATGTGGCTTTTCATTAACACATTTCATGCAATTATGCTACACTTTATATGACTTGAGGCAGCAGAACAGCCGGGTTCCATTTCCAACACAATAGAACCTGGTCATCAAAAAGAAAGGAGGACCAAGGCACTCTTCATATAATGAATTAAAATGCCTTTATTTGTATGGCATGTTCAAAGGAAACAAAATGTTAAAAATCTGACCCGTTTCGGCTGAATATCCTTCGTCAGGGAGTACAAAAAAATAAGAAAATGTCATCTTTTTTCACAGCTTTTCCAATTAGCCCTAATTTGAAGAGGGAGTGGTTACACAAATAATTAGACACACCTAGGTGTTTTGTAACCACCCCCTCTTCAAATTAGGGCTAATTGGAAAAGCTGTGAAAAAAGATGACGTATTATTTTTTTGTACTCCCTGACGAAGGATATGCAGCCGAAACGCGTCGGATTTTTCACATGTTGTTTCTATTGAACATGCCATACAAATAAAGGCATTTTAATGAATTATATGAAGAGTGCCTTGGTCCTCCTTTCTTTTTGATGACCAACTTACCCCTTTTACCAAAAAGCCCCTTCTGTCTACCAAAATGTACTATTGTGTACCTTAGTAGAGCTTCCCTTCCTCCTCTTTCACAATAGAACCTGGGTTCTATTTCAACACAATTGGACCTCAGTGAGTAGGATAGATTGGTACCAGGTCTGCTTTGGGCACTCAGCTCATGAACAAAAACATGAGCACAGTCAGCATTGTCCTGGAACAATCCTTACAATAATGCCTGCACTTCAATAGGATGCAGTGGACGCAATCCAAATGTATTATGTTGCAATGATTTAATAACATTACTGATACAGCACTGTGATAACAGTTTTAGATGTTTGCAATTTGTTGCATGGTATTCATGTTATATGGCATGTTATAAACGGCCCCCATATGCAGTCTTTCTGCTAATAATCATTCCACAACTTTGAGAGATTCAATGTTAGTGAAGGCAGATGTAACGCCTCCGGGTCTGTCCCATAATGTTAGTCAGAATATTTCAATAGAAGTCATTCTTTATCGTGTGTGTCACACCCTGACCATAGTTTGCTTTGTATGTTTCTATGTTTTGGTTGGTCAGGGTGTGATCTGAGTGGGCATTCTGTTACATGTCTAGTTTGTCTAGTTCTATGTTTGGCCTGATATGGTTCTCAATCAGAGGCAGGTGTTAATCATTGTCTCTGATTGGGAACCATATTTAGGTAGCCTGGGTTTCACTGTGTGTTTGTGGGTGATTGTTCCTGTCTCTGTGTTTGCACTAGATAGGGCTGTTTTGGTTGTTTCACAGTTCTTGTTTTGTTAGTTTATTCATGTATAGTGTCTATTAAAGTACCATGAATAACCACCACACTGCATTTTGGTCCGCCTCTCCTTCCACTCAGGAAAACTGTTACAGTATGTCAGATATGCGATTTTGTTTTTACTAATGATCTTCCACTGACCTGGAATAAATCCTGTGTGTCTATGTACGCTGACGACTAACCACTATACACGTCGGCTACACCAGTAAAATAAATAACTGACACCCTTAACATAGAGCTCCAGACAGTTTAGAATGGCTAACTAGCAACAGGCATGGTGCTAAATAGCTCAAAACCCAAAGGCATTGTTTTTGGGACAAATCACCCACTCAATTTAGATCTATCATTGAATAATGTGGTGATTGAGCATGTTGAGATTAAACTGCTAGGTGTAACCCTAGGTAACAAGCTGTCATGGTCAAAACATATATTCAATGGTTGCTTAAATGGGAAGAGGTCTGTCCATGATTAAGCGTTGCTCTGCTTTCTTAACGTCTCAGTCGAACAGACAGGTCCTAGTTTTGTCGCACCTGGACTACTGCCCAGTTGTGTGGTCATTTGCGGCAAAGAGGGACCTAGGTAAATTGCAGTTGGTCCAGAACAGAGCAGCACGTATCGCACTTAGATGTTCACGGAGGGCGAATGTCAGTAACATGCATGTCAATCTCTCCTGGCTCAAAGTTGAGGAGAGATTGACTGCATCACTATTGTTTTTGTGCTAGGTGTTGAAGGTACTGCACTGTCTGTTCAAGCAGTTGGCACACAGTTCGGAGACTCATCAGTGCAACACAAGACATGTAATCAGACGTCTCTTCACAGTCCCCAGGTCCAGAACAGAGGCTGGCAAACAAAGTATTAAATAAAGCCATGACTACATGGAACTCTCTGCTACCCCAGGTAACTGAAGCTAGCAATAAAACTATATTTAAAATAACAGAAAATAACCTTAAGGCACAATGTGGACTGTGAAGAGCCATCTCCTGTTTATAAAGCATGAGGCAGAGGCAGGAGATTATGTAGTATTATGTACACTGAGTACACAAAACATTAGAAACACCTTACTAATATTGAGTTGCACCCCCTTTTGCTCTCAGAACAGCCTTAATTCGTCGAGGCATGGACTTTACGAGGTGTCGAAAGCGTTCCACAGGGACGCTGGCCCATGTTGATTCCAACGCTTCCCACAGTTGTATCAAGTTGGCTGGATGTCCTTTGGGTGGTGGACCATTCCTGATACACATGGGAAACTGTTGAGCATGAAAAACCCATCAGCATTGCAGTTCTTGACACACCCAAACCGGTGCGCCTTGCACCTACAAACATAACCCATTCAAAGGCATTTAAATATTTTGTCTTGCCCATTCACCCTCTGAGTGGCACACATACACAATCCATTTCTCAATTCTCTCAAGGGTTAAAAATCCTTCTTTAACCTGTCTCCTGCCCTTCCTCAACACTGATTGGATTTAATAGGTGACATCAATAAGGGATCATAGTTTTCACCTGGTCAGTTTGTCATGGAAAGAGCAGGTGTTCCTAATGTTTTGTACATTCAGTGTATGTTTTATTGGTACCAAAGTATTATACAGCATTAATACAAAATTATTTACATAAGTAAAAATATATTCAAGTAAAAAAAAAGGAAAGGTGGATTGTTAGATTGATATCCGGGATACTTACATACACATGGTTAAAATACTGTGTTTGGGGGACATTTCAACAGACAATGCTCTGCAGCCAAAAACAACCAGTGCAAGTGAGGGCTCTTTCACCTCAGCTATGTGAAATAGTTATCTTGCAATCAGTGACAAATCCGGTCACAGCTTGTAGACTTGTTTACGTGCTGCTGTGCGGTTTGTTGCTACCTGCCAACTTTACAGTTTTTACTTTTTAATTACCGTTTTATAGTTACATTTTTTTCCTCGCTCTACTTTTTTCATTCAACTTTTTCACCCCGGACGCTTTATCTGGACGTGGTTTGTCAGGACCTCCACCAGCCGAAGCTAAGTAGTAACATTAACATGATGCCTTCTAATTGCAGTCACTGTACTCGTAATATACAGGAGAACAATTGCCTTACGGCGAGGATAGCTGTGCTGCAAGCCCAGCTTCAGACACAATCGTTAGGCAAGGGTAATTTAAGTGTAGTACAGATAGTAGTATAAATAGTATAAATCCCCTCGCACAGTCCCTGTAGCCAGACAACTTTCTCATGGCTTCTGGAGGAAAATGCTGTAGGAATGCTCAACCGGTGTTGCTCATTCAGCCGGCAGAAACTTTCAACCGGTTTTCCCCATTAAGCATCGAGTTGGAGTCTGAGGCCGAGCCTTCTCTGATCTACTCCTCCCGTTACGGGGTCTGAGACACCGAAGCCTCCACCATTAGCTCTGACAAATTGAAAACCATAGTCATTGGCGACTCCATTACCCGCAGTATTAGACTTGAAACGAATCATCCAGCGACCATACACTGTTTACCAGGGGGCAGGGCTACTGATGTTAAGGCTAATCTGAAGATGGTGCTGGCTAAAGATAAAACTGGCGAGTGTAGAGAGTAGAGGGATATTGTTATCTACGTTGGCACCAATGATGTTAGGATGAAACAGTCAGAGGTCACCAAGCGCAACATAGCTTCAGCGTGTAAATCAGCTAGAAAGATATGTCGGCATTGAGTAATTGTCTCTGGCCCCCTCCCAGTTAGGGGGAGTGATGAGCTCTACAGCAGAGTCTCACAACTCAATCGCTGGTTGAAAACTGTTTTCTGCCCCTCCCAAAAGAATTTGTAGATAATTGGCCCTCTTTCTGGGACTTAACCACAAACAGGACCAAGCCTGGCCTGTTGAGGAGTGACGGGCTCCATCCTAGCTTGAAGGGTGCTCTCATCATATTTACATAAGATGTTTTTATAAGATGTTTAATGCTAGCCAGCAACTTACCTTGGCTTCTTACTGCATTTGCGTAACAGGCAGGCTCCTCGTGAGGCAGGTGGTTAGAGCGTTGGACTAGTTAACCGTAAGGTTGCAAGATTGAATCCCTGAGCTGACAAGGTAAAAATCTGTCTGAGCTGACAAGGTAAAAATCTGTCTGAGCTGACAAGGCAGTTAACCCACCTTTCCTAGGCCGTCATTGAAAATAAGAATGTGTTCTTAACTGACTTGCCTCGTTAAATAAAGTTGTAAAAATATATATTTTAAAAAATCGTCAAAATCGGCGTCCAAAAATACCGATTTCCGATTGTTATGGAAACTTGAAATCGGCCCTAATTAATCGGCCATTCCGATTAATCGGTCGACCTCTACTAGAGACAGCAGGAGAGGTGGAGATACTCTGAATGATCGGCTATGAAAAGCCAACTGACATTTCCTCCTGTGGTGCTGTTGCACCCTCTACAACCACTGTGATTATTATTATTTGACCCTGCTGGTCATCTATGAACATTTGAACATCTTGGCCAAGTTCTGTTATAACCTCCACCCGGCACAGCCAGAAGAGGACTGGCCACCCTCATAGCCTGGTTCCTCTCTAGGTTTCTTCCTAGGTTCTGGCCTTTCTAGGGAGTTTTTCCTAGCCACCGTGCTTCTACACCTGCATTGCTTGCTGCTTGGGGTTTTAGGCTGGGTTTCTGTACAGCACTTTCTGACAGCTGATGTAAGAAGGGCTTTGTAAATAAATATGATTGATTGATTGATCACAGTGTATAAAAAAGTGAGGAAATGGTATCAGTGGCCTGCACTGGTACACTGCAACACCAATGGCTTTTTCAATGACGCTAGCTGCATGACAAATGGCTACACGCAACAACATGAAAAAAGTTTACAGGACCATCTTGGAGTAGTCAGAGAAGAACATGAAGGACGTTTTACCTGATGAGGTATCACTGTGAAAACTGATATGCGATGCTTGGCTTCCACCACTGTAAAATCATCATATCAATGTTGTGTTAAAGGGACATTACACTCCAAAATAAACTTTGTCATGTCTTCAGGCCTCAAAGTTTGTCTAAAGTCAGGATGAATTCACAACCCTGTAGCTATATTGGCTCCCGAGTGGCACAGTGGTTTAAGGCACTGCATTTCAGTGCAAGAGGCATCACTACAGTCCCTGGTTTGAATCCAGGCTGAATCACATCCGGCCGTGATGGGGAGTCCCATAGGGAAGCGCACAATTGGCCCAGCGTCATCAGGGGTAGGCCGTCATTGTAAATAAGAATGTGTTCTTATCTGACTTGCCTAGTTAAAGGTAAAATAAAAATATGCGTCAAACCCAAATAAATTGTGGCGTATAGCGGGATGTACAAAACAGATGTTCTAGGATGACCTAGGACACTACTTTTAAGGTATCAAAACATCTGACAAACTTTGATTTTGGAGTGTAATGTAACCTTTAACTGTTAAAGGCAAAGCACTTTATTTGAGGTACAAATGTACCTTCCTCGTTGAGTCTGTTTGAGCACCTGTGTGTGAAATAGAAAGCTCAATGAGGCTGGAGAGAAAATGTGGGTCCCTGTCAAATAGGTTTACACGGCTACACCTGATAAACAATGGCATGAAAGAAAGAGGGACTGCACAGAAACATTATTGAGACTCATCTGTGGATAAAAAACATTTGACAAAAAAAAAACTATAAATAAGAATCAAGGCTATACATCAAGTAAATATATATATATATATTCAGCAGAGCTGTCCGTGTGCTCTTTAACGTATCTCTGAAAGCCTGTGCATTGATTTTACACCAGAAAATATCATATTGTGGATGATGATAGAATGAAATATACCCAATTCATCTGTTGAAATATGACCTCAATTTCTAGTGGTCTTCAGACAGCCACGGACCTCAGACTGGGTTCATAATGAAAGTTTCAACCAAGTCCTCACCTCTATTAGACCAACAGCTGCAGTCAACCTGCTGATGTTCCGCAATGATGTAATTATAATCAGTCTAAAGTCCCATTGTAATGACATCAGTCTTAAGAGCAAACAAATTAATTTGGTCGTGATATTCCATTCACCTCTTCGGGCGATATGGACTCTTCATGGGCTTTATCGATAATAGGAAGTGGGCAGCCAAAGAAGTCCATGCCGATATAGCGTGGGTATCCTTCCAGAACCGTCACCTCCACCGGGTCAAACTTCCAATACTGCATCCCACTCAGGAAATGAGCATATCCTGTCAAGAGGACAAAGGGTCAACATTTAGTCCACTGCAGTTCAACAGAATTATCATGATTTGTACACACACACACACACACACACACATTTTCAATGTCAGTGTCACTTTAAATGCATTCAATGACAGCAAAATGAACCCTGATGACTCGGTGGCTCGCGACACGTACAAGGCAAGCAGGTACGAGCTCTGCAAATCCACGAGGGAAGCAAAAAGACAATTCAGTCTCAAACTTGAAGGCAACACAGGCTCGAGATGCATGTGGCAAGGACTACAGACTATCACGGACTAAAGGCAAATCCAGCTGTGTGGTGCCCACCGAAGCCTCCGTCCTAGACAAGCTTAACACATTCTATGCTCGCGTCGAGGCATCCAGCAATGCTCCTGCTGCTACGGGCAACCAAGTGCTTTCGCTCTCCGAGGCATGAGGAAAACTCTGAAAAGAGTGAATACACACAAAGCAGCCAGCTCGGATGGCATCCCTGGCCGCATCCTCAGTGTGCTGACCAGCTGGTTGGCGTCTTTTCGCACATAATCAACCTGTCCCTGTCCCAGGCTGTAGTCCCCTCCTGCTTCAAGGAGACCACCATCGTCCCAGTGCCCAATAAAAACAAGGTGACGCCCAAATTACTAATTGCCCCGTCGCACTCACCCTGGTCATCATGAAGTGCTTCGAGAGAGAGGCTAGTCATGGCCACATCAAGACCAGCATGCCGGGCACACTGGATCCACTTTACATCGCTACTCACACAGCCCTAACACATCTGGACAAGAAGAACACCTATGTGAGAATGCTGTTCATTGACATGCCCTGATCCACATCATTGGGACTGCAGTAGAAAGTCAGCAGTATTAAATTCATTGGAATCCACATCACAGAGGACTTGACGTGGACCCCACTTCACCATAGTTTTTGTCCGCCTCATCAACCGCCCCTTGGCCTCTTATGAGCGGCGACCCTCGCCTCCGACCTCGGACTGGGGACCCTCGCCACGGGTCCCAAATGGACGGGAGATTCCGGCAGCGCCGTACAGGCGGGAGACTCCGGCAGCGCCGGCGGCTCCTGGCTGGCTGACGGCTCCGGCGGCTCCTGGCTGGCTGACGGCTCCGGAGGCTCCTGGCTGGCTGGCGGCTCCGGAGGCTCCTGGCTGACTGGCGGCTCCGGAGGCTCCTGGCTGACTGGCGGCTCCGGAGGCTCCTGGCTGACTGGCGGCTCCGGCGGCTCCTGGCTGACTGGCGGCTCCGGCGGCTCAGGACAGACGGGAGACTCCGACGGCTCAGGGCAGATGGGAGACTCCGGCGGCTCAGGGCAGACGGGAGACTCCGGCGGCTCAGGGCAGACGGGAGACTCCGGCGGCTCAGGACAGACGGGAGACTCCGGCGGCTCAGGACAGACGGGAGACTCCGGCGGCTCAGGACAGACGGGAGACTCCGGCGGCTCAGGACAGACGGGAGATTCCGGCGGCTCAGGACAGACGGGAGACTCCGGCGGCTCAGGACAGACGGGAGACTCCGGCGGCTCAGGACAGACGGGAGACTCCGGCGGCTCAGGACAGACGGGAGACTCTGACGGCGCTGGGCAGGAGGAAGGCTCTAGCGGCACTAGACAGGCGGGAGCACCTGTAGGGAGAAGACGCAGAGACAGCCTGGTGCGGGGGGCTGCCACCGGATGGCTGGTGTGTGGAGGTGGCACCGGATAGACCGGACCGTGCAGGCGCACTGGAGCACTTGAGCACCGAGCCTGCCCAACCTTACCTGGTTGAATGCTCCCCGTAGTCAGGCCAGTGCGGCGAGGTGGAATAGCCCGCACTGTGCTGTGCTGGCGAACCCGGGGGCACCATGCGTAAGGCTGGTGCCATGTACGCCGGCCTGAGGAGACGCACTGGAGACCAGATGCGTAGAGCCGGCTTCATGGCACCTGGCTCGATGCCCACTCTAGCCCAGCCGATATGAGGAGCTGGAATGTACCGCACCGGGCTATGCACACACACCGGGGGACACCGTGCGCTCCACCACATAACACGGTGCTTGCCCGGTCCCTCTCGCTCTCCGGTAAGCACAGGGATTTGGCTCAGGTCTCCTACCTGACTTAGCCACACTCCCCATGTGCCCCCCCCAATACATTTTTGGGGCTGCCTCTCGGGCTTCCAGCCGCGCTGCCGTGCTGCCTCCTCAAACCGGCAATATTTGGGGCGGCGATATTCCCCTGGAATCTCCCTCCCAAGTCCAGTTCTCCAAATATCGCTGCCTCTCCTGCTGCTGCCCATTACCACGCTGCTTGGTCCTCTGGTGGTGGGTGTTTCTGTAACGGATATCCTCCTCTTCGTCTGAGGAGGAGTAAGGATCGGACCAAAGCGCGGTGTGGTAAGTGTCCATATTGATTTATTCAAAAACACAACTGAACACTGGAACAAAATAATAAACGTGAAATATACAAAACCGAAACAGTACTGTGTGGCCCAAACACTCACACAGAAACAAACACCCACAAACCAAAAGTGAAACCCAGGCTACCTAAGTATGATTCTCAATCAGAGACAACTAACGACACCTGCCTCTGACTGAGAACCATACAAGGCTGAACACAAAAACCAACATAGAAAAACAAACATAGACTGCCCACCCCAACTCACGCCCTGACCATACTAAAACAAAGAATAAAATAACAGAACTATGGTCAGAACATGACATCAATGTATTCAAGTTTTACCCTAATTTCAATGTTCACTACACTGGTTGAAATGAAATAAAATCAGTGCTGGTTAATCACTTTTTCAAATCCAATGTATTTTCCATGTTGATTCTGTCACAATACATTGACAAATTATGTTGAAACAACGTAAAGGGTGCAATAGCGTCTCTACTTTCTAAGGCGGATGAAGAAATTTGGGCATCTCAGTTTCTGTTGCGTTTCCGCACTGAAGGTTGGTGAGGAGTCAAACGCAGGAGAGCAGAAATGTCATTGTAGCGTATATTTAATCAGGGCAAGTCCAAAAAACACGGTACAGTACAATTCCCCAAAACAACATCCAAAGCAATGGGAACTAACAGTACTCCCGTAAGGCACAAAGACACAACGCACTTTACTATAATAACCACACACGAAATACACTGAGGAAGGCCTCCACAAGCAACAAGAAAAATAATCCTGCACAAACCTAAGCGGGGGAAACAGGGGTAAATATAAGAAATTAAAGCAAATGAAAACCAGATGTGAATGAACCAAAGACAAAACAAACAGAAAAGGAAACATGGATCGGTGATGGCTAGTAGGCCGGCGACACCGGCCACCGAGCACCGCCTGAACAGGGAGAGGAACCACCTTCGGTGAAAGTTGTGACAGTTTCAAGGTCTCAGCTTGAAGAGAAGAAGCCTCGTGAGGTATTGGTTAGTCACTAAGGAGCTAAAGTTAATGATGAATAATGTAAATCATGCTTATATGACTTTTTTGTATAGCTGTATATAAGAGAACTAACGGGACTGCCCCGGGAGCTCCAGACCGACATGTACTATGGTGCATTAAGTTTTTTGGAACATCTCCAACTTGCTGATAATAAAGAATTATTCATTTAATAGTGGTAATTTCAATGACAAAACCTTCTCACAACTTTCTGAGGATGGTGCAGGATAGTTGGTTCGCTTTGGAACATTCTCAGCACATTTAAGGAACTTGACCAAACAACTTTATTTTTGGGGTATTTCATTACTTTAACAGAACGTTTTCATTCATGTATATTTTGGTAATGTTCTGGGAACATTCTCCAATTGGGTTGACATTGGTTCAGAGAACATTAAAAAACAACCTTCTTCAGTAGGAATTTCAGTACTTCAGCATAATGTTTCTAAATGTTTCCTCTTGGTCCTATTTAAACCATTGAGAAAACGTAAGTAACGTTTAGAGAACATTCTAAGAATGGTATTTAAAAACATATACATTCCTTTCTCAACATCAACAAAATATTCTCTGTCCTCAATCTTGTTAAGTGTCTTAGTGAGTTTCCTTTTAAATGGGGTCTGTTTCAATAGACTAAAATGAACAGCTTTGTATGCATAGAAAAACATGGTATTTA
Source organism: Oncorhynchus clarkii lewisi (assembly GCF_045791955.1). Lineage (NCBI taxonomy): Eukaryota > Metazoa > Chordata > Actinopteri > Salmoniformes > Salmonidae > Oncorhynchus > Oncorhynchus clarkii. Next base: position 3,429,340 of record NC_092175.1, read on the forward strand.
AGTTCCTTCCTGGTGGTGCAGTGGACTAATTCCATGGCTAGAGAACAGAAGATAATAGTTTTAAATCTGTTACAATAAAAAAATGAATGTGTTTGCATGATAAATTCCTAATGAAATTAATTGACTTGTGCTTGGAGTTCAAAAAAGTTAACTCAAAATAAGCTAGCAGTGTTATTAAAAGTCTTTTGAACATTCAGTGAACATGTTAAGGAAGTTATAAACAAAAATCTAAATAGCCTATAATTTCCATTCTCAGAGCGTTAATAAAACCTCCCAGGAAAACTTTCAAGGAACCATGATAAAATGTTCTCAGAACCTCCATGCAACTTAAAAATGTAATTTCCCAAAACCGGTGATATTGTCACTTTCGTTCTCAGAACATTTAAAAAACGTTCCGTTTTACCAGTCAGGAAACGTATGGCTTCTTTCCCAGAACCAATGGGAAACCAAAAACAGACATTTCCACAACTTCCAAGGAACCAAATGTGCTAACTGGGTTTCCATCTACAAGCTATCAGACTGCTGAACACTTGAACTGGACTCAACACCTGCACTGACTCTCCGCACTCACTCATGCACAAAGACATACACTCATCCACACACATTCATTCTACACACACATCAAAACTGCTGCGACCAGACTACAATTTACACACCTGCCCCAACCACCCTTCCCCAAAACACACGTAAATATTGAACTATAAATTGTGCCTTCGTGTATTACACTTATGCTAAAATATATATTATATTTTACTGAGCCATTTACTTTATGTTCATATACTTATATTTTATATTTCTTATTGTTATTGCATTGTCGAGAAGGACCCTGGAAGTAAGCGTTTCGCTGGGCGGTGTATACCATGTGTATCCTGTACATACTACTCAACTCAGCAAAAAATGAAACGTCCCTGTTTCAGAACCCTGTCTTTCAAAGATAAATCGTAAAAATCCAAATAACTTCACAGATATTCATTGTAAATGGTGTAAACACTGTTTCCCATGCTTGTTCAATGAACAGAAAACAATCAATGAACATGCACCTGTGGAATGGTCATTAAACCTGTTTGGGAAAGGGAGCAGTATTTTCACACCCGGATGAAAAGCGTGCTTAAAGTAAACTGCCTGTTACTCAGGCCCAGAAGCTAGGATATGCATATAATTGGAAGATTTGGATAGAAAACACTAACGTTTCCAAAACTGTTAAAATAATGTCTGTGAGTATAACAGAACTGATATGGTAGGCAAAAACCAGAGGAAAATCCATCCAGGAAGTTTTTACATTGAAAGCCTATCCACCATATAAACGGATAAGACCCAGATTGCGTTCCCTATGGCTTCCACTACATGTGAACAGTCTTTAGACATTGTTTCAGGTTTTAATTCGGAAAAACTAAGGAAAATCACCACTTTGAATGAGTGGACAGTGGAAGGTCCTAGACCTGTTTGGTGAGCCCGACCGAGAGCGCGCCTTTCGTTTTTTTTCCTTCATATTGACGACGCTATTGTCCGTTTGAAATATTATTGATTATTATTGATTATTTAGACAAAAAAAACCTGAGGGTTGATTATTAACATCGTTTGACATGTTTCTACGAACTTTACTGGTACGATTTGGATTTTTCATCTGCCTGTTGTGACCGACTTTGAGCCAATGGATTTTCTGAACGAAACATGCCAAAAAAACAGAGTTTTTTTTAAAGAGGGACTTTATCGAACAAAACAAACATTTATTGTGTAACATGGAGTCTTGTGAATGCAACCAAATTAAGCTCATCAAAGGTAAGTGATTAATTTTAAAGCTATTTCTGACTTTTGTGAGTCCTCTACTTGTCTGGAAAATGTTTGTATGGTTTTGTACGCGGGGCTCTATCCTCAGATAATCACATGGTTTCGCCGTAAAGCCTTTTTGAAATCTGACACGGTGGCTGGATTAACAAGACGTTAATCTTTAAACCGATGTATGACACATAGCACTGAGACTGCACTTGTGAAGGTGGTAAATGACCTTTTAATGGCTTCAGACCGAGGCTCTGCATCTGTCCTCGTGCTCCTAGAACTTAGTGCTGCTTTTGATACCATTGATCACCACATTCTTTTGGAGAGATTGGAAACCCAAATTGGTCTACACGGACAAGTTCTGGCCTGGTTTAGATCTTATCTGTCGGAAAGATATCAGCTTGTCTCTGTGAATGGTTTGTCATCTGACAAATCAACTGTAAATTTCGGTGTTCCTCAAGGTTCCGTTTTAGGACCACTATTGTTTTCACTATATATTTTACCTCTTGGGGATGTCATTCGAAAACATAATGTTAACTTTCACTGATGACACACAGCTGGACATTTCAATGAAACATGGTGAAGCCCCAAAATTGCCCTCGCTAGTAGCCTGTGTTTCAGACATAAGGAAGTGGATGGCTGCAAACGTTCTACTTTTAAACTCGGACAAAACAGAGATGCTTGTTCTAGGTCCCAAGAAACAAAGAGATCTTCTGTTGAATCTGACAATTAATCTTGATGGTTGTACAGTCGTCTCAAATAAAACTGTGAAAGACCTCGGCATTACTCTGGAACCTGATCTCTCTTTTGATGAACATATCAAGACTGTTTCAAGGACAGCTTTTTTCCACCTACGTAACATTGCAAAAATCAGAAACTTTCTGTCCCAAAATTATGCAGAAAAATGAATCCATGCTTTTGTTACTTCTAGGTTAGACTACTGCAATGCTCTACTTTCCGGCTTCCCGGATAATGCACTAAATAAACTTCAGTTAGTGCTAAATACGGCTATTAGAATCCTGACTAGAACCAAAAAATGTGATCATATTTCTCCAGTGCTAGCCTCCCTCCCTGATTTCAAGGTTTTACTGCTAACCTACAAAGCATTACATGGTCTTGAGCCTACCAATCCTTACGATTTGGTCCTACCGTACATACCTACACGTACGCTACGGTCACAAGACTCAGGCCTCCTAATTGTCCCTAGAATTTCTAAGCAAACAGTTGGAAGCAGGGCTTTCTCCTATATAGCTACATTTTTATGGAATGGTCTGCCTACCCATGTGAGAGACGCAGACTCGGTCTCAGCCTTTAAGTCTTCACTGAAGACTCATCTCTTCAGTAGGTCATATGATTGAGTGTAGTCTGGCCCGGGATTGTGAAGGTGAACATAAAGGCTTTGGAGCAACGAACCGCCCTTGCTGTCTCTGCATGGCCGGTTCCCCTCTCTGCACTGGGTTTCTCTGCCTCTAACCCTATTACAGGGGCTGAGTCACTGGCTTACTGTGGCTCTTCCATGCCGTCCCTAGGAGGGGTGCGTCACTTGAGTGTGTTGAGTCACTGACGTGATCTTCCTGTCTGGGTTGGCGCCCCCCCTTGGGTTGTGCCGTGGAGGAGATCTTTGTGGGCTATACTGGCCTTGTCTCGGGATGGTAAGTTGGTGGTTGAAGATATCCCTCTAGTGGTGTGGGGGCTGTGCTTCAGCAAAGTGGGTGGGGTTATATCCTGCCTGTTTGGCCCTGTCCAGGGGTATCATCGGATGGGGGCACAGTGTCTCCGGACACCTCCTGTCTCAGCCTCCAGTATTTATGCTGCAGTAGTTTATGTGTCAGGGGCTAGGGTCAGTCTGTTATATCTGAAGTACTTATCCTGTCTTATCCGGTGTCCTGTGTGAATTTAAGTATGCTTTCTCTAATTCTCTCTTTCTATCTCTCGGAGGACCTGAGCTATAGGACAATGCCTCTGGACTACCTGGCATGATCACTCCTTGCTGTCCCCAGTCCACCTGGCCGTGCTGCTGCTCCATGTTCAACTGTTCTGCCTGCGGCTATGGAACACTGACCTGTTCACCGGACGTGCTACCTGTCTCAGACCTGCTGTTTTCAACTCTCTAGAGACAGCAGGAGCGGTAGAGATACTCTTAATGATCGGCTATGAAAAACCAACTGACATTTACTCCTGAGGTGCAGACTTGTTGCACCCTCGACAACTACTGTGATTATTATTATTTGACCATGCTGGTCATTTATGAACATTTGAACATCTTGGCCATGTTCTGTTATAATCTCCACCCGGCACAGCCAGAAGAGGACTGGCCACCCCTCATAGCCTGGTTCCTCTCTAGGTTTCTTAGTAGGTTCTGGCCTTTCTAGGGAGTTTTTCCTAGCCACCGTGCTTCTACACCTGCATTGCTTGCTGTTTAGGGTTTTAGGCTGGGTTTCTGTACAGCACTTTGAGATATCAGCTGATGTTAGAAGGGCTATATAAATTAATTTGATTTGATTTGAAAAAGTGCTCTTCACTGATGAGTCGTAGTTTTGTCTCACCAAGGGTGATGGTCGGATTCGTGTTTATCGTCAAAGGAATGAGCTTTACACCGAGGCCTGAACTCTGGAGCGGGATCAATTTGGAGGTGGAGGGCCCGTCATGGTCTGGGGCGGTGTGTCACAGCATCATCGGACTGAGCATGTTGTCATTGCAGGTAATCTCAACGCTGTGCGTTACAGGGAAGACATCCTCCTCCCTCATGCGGTACCCTTCCTGCAGGCTCATCCTGACATGACCCTCCAACATGACAGATCCACCAGCCATACTGCTCATTTTGTGTGTGATTTCCTGCAAGACAGGAATGTCAGTGTTCTGCCATGGCCAGCGAAGAGCCCGGATCTCAATCCCATTGAGCACGTCTGGGACCTTTTGGATCGGAGGGTGAGGGCTAGGGCCATTCCCCCCAGAAATCTCCAGGAACGTGCAGGTGCCTTGGTGGAAGAGTGGGGTAACATCTCACAGCAAGAACTGGCAAATCTGGTGCAGTCCATGAGGAGGAGATGCACTGCAGTACTTAATGCAGCTGGTGGCCACACCAGATACTGACTGTTACTTTTGATTTTGACCCCCCCCCCCCCCCCCTTTGTTCAGGGACACATTATTCCACTTCTGTTAGTCACATGTCTGTGGAACTCATTCAGTTTATGTCTTAGTTGTTGATTCTTGTTATGTTCATACAAATATTTACACATGTTAAGTTTGCTGAAAAAACATTATTAACTTATCTTTTCTTCTTACAGTAATGGAAGTACGACTCTCACCATATTGGTCCTGGAAGGCAGCGTCAATGTCCATGGGGATGCCCCCCCAGTCCTGCATGCTGCGTGGGTGGGCTGTCTCCACCCGGTTCTCCAGGGGGCTGAAGCGCCAGTAGGTTCCCGACTTGAAAAGGTAAGTCTTCTGGGCCTTGCCCTCGCCCCACATGAGGGCTGCCTGGATGTCCGACACGTGGAGGCCCAGCCGACTCAACGAGTCCGGCCCTGTGATCTTCCTCTCTGCGTCAAACACCCAGTAACTGTCACCTGTTAAAGATGTCACACACAGGGGACACAAATGAGAACACACCAGACATTGCCCATGTCTTTTAAGAAACAGATCTAGGAACCGATTAGTCCACTCCCAATTGTAATGTCAACTTTTTGTGGGATGGAATAATATCTGACCCTGTATCAGTTTGTAGGGGCAACTTTTGTGCTAAGCAGATGGTGGGTCACATGAACCAGGCTGAAACCTTCACCTGGTGAATGGACCTACTGCTGTGTTTTTACCCACGCAAACACTGTCTTAGCCCTTCTGCATATTTCCCCCCTGGTGATCTGCTGTCCAATACTTTCATTTTAGAAGTTTGACCTAACTAAACTTTCATACAAATGGCTCTCAAAGTGCACACTTTCGGTTCTACTCAGAACTGCTACCAAAGTGCCAGAGTCTGGTATAGCAGTCTAAACTCCCGACTCTGGACTCTTTGCGAAAGTATTCGGCCCCCTTGAACTTTGCGACCTTTTGCCACATTTCAGGCTTCAAACATAAAGATATAAAACTGTATTTTTTTGTGAAGAATCAACAACAAGTGGGACACAATCATGAAGTGGAACGACATTTATTGGATATTTCAAACTTTTTTAACAAATCAAAAACTGAAAAATTGGGCATGCAAAATTATTCAGCCCCCTTAAGTTAATACTTTGTAGCGCCACCTTTTGCTGCTGCGATTCTATCAGTTTTGCACATCGAGAGACTGAAATCTTTTCCCATTCCTCCTTGCAAAACAGCTCGAGCTCAGTGAGGTTGGATGGAGAGCATTTGTGAACAGCAGTTTTCAGTTCTTTCCACAGATTCTCGATTGGATTCAGGTCTGGACTTTGACTTGGCCATTCTAACACCTGGATATGTTTATTATTGAACCATTCCATTGTAGATGTTGCTTTATGTTTTGGATCATTGTCTTGTTGGAAGACAAATCTCCGTCCCAGTCTCAGGTCTTTTGCAGACTCCATCAGGTTTTCTTCCAGAATGGTCCTGTATTTGGCTCCATCCATCTTCCCATCAATTTTAACCATCTTCCCTGTCCCTGCTGAAGAAAAGCAGGCCCAAACCATGATGCTGCCACCACCATGTTTGACAGTGGGGATGGTGTGTTCAGCTGTGTTGCTTTTACGCCAAACATAACGTTTTGCATTGTTGCCAAAAAGTTCAATTTTGGTGTCATCTGACCAGAGCACCTTCTTCCACATGTTTGGTGTGTCTCCCAGGTGGCTTGTGGCAAACTTTAAACAACACTTTTTATGGATATCTTTAAGAAATGGCTTTCTTCTTGCCACTCTTCCATAAAGGCCAGATTTGTGCAATATGCGACTGATTGTTGTCCTATGGACAGAGTCTCCCACCTCAGCTGTAGATCTCTGCAGTTCATCCAGAGTGATCATGGGCCTCTTGGCTGCATCTCTGATCAGTCTTCTCCTTGTATGAGCTGAACGTTTAGAGGGACAGCCAGGTCTTGGTAGATTTGCAGTGGTCTGATACTCCTTCCATTTCAATATTATCGCTTGCACAGTGCTCCTTGGGATGTTTAAAGCTTGGGAAATCTTTTTGTATCCAAATCCGGCTTTAAACTTCTTCACAACAGTATCTCGGACCTGCCTGGTGTGTTCCTTGTTCTTCATGATGCTCTCTGCGCTTTTAACGGACCTCTGAGACTATCACAGTGCAGGTGCATTTATACGGAGACTTGATTACACACAGGTGGATTGTATTTATCATCATTAGTCATTTAGGTCAACATTGGATCATTCAGAGATCCTCACTGAACTTCTGGAGAGAGTTTGCTGCACTGAAAGTAAAGGGGCTGAATAATTTTGCACGCCCAATTTTTCAGTTTTTGATTTGTTAAAAAAGTTTGAAATATCCAATAAATGTTGTTCCACTTCATGATTGTGTCCCACTTGTTGTTGATTCTTCACAAAAAAATACAGTTTTATATCTTTATGTTTGAAGCCTGAAATGTGGCAAAAGGTCGCAAAGTTCAAGGGGGCCGAATACTTTCGCAAGGCAGTGTATATAACTGCAAGCAGCCTTGTTTCAAACCCAATGGCAGTTCAGTGCCACCATCAGGACAACTTGGACGAGCTACTTCTGTACTCCTTACCATGCCTTCCAAATATCAGAGCTTAAAAGCAACCGCTACCAACAGAGCAGTGGCGTCCATAGACATAGGCTTACTCGAATGGGTGAAGACCCCCAGAGCATGGCAGTTATTCTGTTTTTATGGTGGAACCCACCTTGGAAGAACCAGCTGTTTCCAGTCTTGTCTTCGTAGGCCGCATCGATGTTGTCGGGGATCCCCCTCCAGTGGCGCGTTGCTAGCGCCGGGTACCCCGCCTGCAGTTTACCGTCGCGGATACGCCACACATAGCAGGACTTGAAGAAGAACAACTCACCTCTGATCATGGACACTGCATCAAAGTTAGTCCTGCAGGGGTCCGGCTGTGGCCAAGTCATGGCGAGAGAGACCCACAGTGAGCACAGGTTGTCATGCAAAAGCAATATTGGAAGGCAAGACACTTTCTTGAATCTTAACTTTTGTCAAGAGATTGAATTGGGCATATAAACTTAATAATGTTTCAGTGTCTAACTACAGTATCTTGAGAAAGCATTCACACCCCTTGACTTTCATTTTGTTAAAATGTTACTTCCACTTTGACATTACAGAGTATATTGTGTAGATCATTGACAATATTTTTTTTTATTTTTTTTTATTAATCCCACATTGTAACACAACAAAATGTGGTAAAAGTCAAGGGGTGTGAATACTTTCTGAAGGCACTGTATATGCTCCCAACAATGGATGTGATCACTAATAAGTTGAACTTCTATTCATGTTTCCTCACCACAGTGGTTTCGATCTCATTGGTCTCTGTGATGACAGGCGTGGCTTTCCGCGGTGGGCCGTACAGGTATTGGATGCCCTGCTTGTCATCGTCACTCAGCTCCAAAGGGTATGAGAAGCTGTAGAAGGGGGACATGACGGCTCTGTCGACCAGGGAGTGCTGGAGGCCAAGAACATGGCCAAACTCATGGGCCGCCACCTGCAAGAGGTCCGTGCCTGAGGGACCACCATGGGACATAGGACAAGGGACAGTGACTGTGAGACAGAGGGCTTTAACCAAACTTTCCTGAGCAAGATTTAGGCAGTAACTTTACAGTATCTTTGGCAATGTTTATTCAGTATCTTCCCGTATAAACTACTACAGATGTAGGATCCTAATTTGATACATTTTGCAACGGAAAGAAGATAATCCTGCAGCAACAAGAAATGTTAATTATTATTTTGATATTTTTTTTTATTTTACCTTTATTTAACTAGGCAAGTCAGTTAAGAGCAAATTCTTATTTTCAATGAAGGCCTAGGAACAGTGGGTTAACTGCCTGTTCAGGGGCAGAACGACAGATTTGTACCTTGTCAGCTCGGTGGTTTGAACTTGCAACCTTCCGGTTACTAGTCCAATGCTCTAACCACTATGGACATTTTTGTAGGGGTTGTCATATTGTAAAATCAAGTCAAATATTTCGAAGTGGAAATTACAACGTTCAGAAGCCTTTTTAAACCTCAAATAAACTACACGTTTTAAATGTCCTGCATTGCAGGAAAAATATCCTGCAACAGGGTGGTCAAAATAAGATCCTACATCTGTACTTATAGGCTCGTAAATCGCTTATTTATGCTATTCACTCACCCATGCTGTTGCCCACAGTCCAACTCTCGTCATAGTCGAAGTGGATGTCGCCTGCCCGGTGGGTTCTGGGAAAAAAGGCATGAGCCAGAATGCCTCCAGGACCATCAAAGGGCAGATTGTCACCATGCCAGTACCTACACAACAAACAGAGGCACAAGGCAAGGTGATTTGTTTAAGACAAAGTTCACCTCATGACCACTTCAAAAGTCATAACATCACTTTAGGGGCTCCGTACAAATCTGATTCACGTGTTTGTTATTAAGTTTGTACTGTACGTACCAGGGATGTATCCATTTTGAGAAGAATTAAGATTCACTTGAAGTGGTAATTGACACTGACTATTTGCTGGGTTCTCGTCTCAGATATTCAAGTAGGCTCCATTGGACCTTTTGTACAGTAACTGATCAAAGTAATGTTGTCATCGCAGTCCGTATTTAAAATAGATTCAATTTAGAATGTGTCCCTGGCCTACACACAATACCTCATAATGCCAAAGTAGAATTATGTTTTTAGAAATGTTTATAAATTAATTAAAAATGAAAATCTCAAATGTCTTGAGTCAATAAGTACTCAACCTCTTTATTATGGCAAGCCTAAATAGGAATAAAAATGTGCTTTACAAGTCACATAATATGTTGCATGGACTCACTTAATAGTAGTGTATAACATGATTTTTAAAAGACTACCCCATCTCTGTACCCCACATATACAATTATCTGTAAGGTCCCTCAGTTGAGCAGTTAATTTCAAACACAGATTCAAACACAAAGACTAGGGACGTTTTCCTATGTCTCGCAAAGAAGGGCACCGATTGGTAGATGGGTAAAAATAAAAAAGACGACATTGAATATTCCTTTAAGCATGGTGAAATTATTAATTACACTTTGGATGGTGTATCAATACACCCAGTCACTACAAAGATACAGGCGTCCTTCCTAACTCAGTTGCCGGAGAGGAAGGAAACCGCTCAGGGATTTCACCATGAGGCCAATGGTGATTTTAAAACAGTTACAGAGTTTACTGGCTGTGATAGTAGAAAACTGAGGATGGATCAACAACATTGTAGTTACTCCACAATACTAACCTAAAATAGTGAAAAGAAGGAAGACTGTATAGAATCAAATTATTCCAAAACATGCATCCTGTTTCCATTAACGCACTAAAGTAAAACTGTAAAAAACAAATCCAACACAACATATCACTGAGTCCCACTCTTCATATTTTTAAGCATGGTGGTGGCTGCATCATGTGATGGGTATGCCTGTCATCGGCAAGGACTATGGAGTTTTTTGGGATTAAATAAATGGAATAAAGCTAAGCACAGGCAAAATCCTAGAGGAAAACCTGGTTCAGTCGGACACTGGGAGACAAAATCACCTTTCAGCAGAACAATAACCTAAAACACAAGTTGCTTACCAAGATGACATTGAGAGGCCTAGTTAGAGTTTTGCCTTAATTAGTTTTTAATGGCAAAACATGAGAATGGCTGTCGAGCAATGATCAACAACACACTTGACAGGGAACAAAAGATTTTTAAAAGACTAATGTACAAATATTGTAAAATTCAGGTGTGAAAAGATCTTATAGAAAAAAAAACAGAAAGACTCACAGCTGTAATCACTGCCAAATATGATTCTAACATGTATTGACTCAGGGGTATGAATAATTACAGTCGATTTGGAAAGTATTCAAACCCCTTCACTTGGAATTTACAGCCTTATTCTAAAATGGGTTTATTTTTAATTCTCATCAATCTACACACAATACGCCATAATGACAAAGCAAAAACAGGTTTATAGAAATGTGCGCAAATTTATTACAAATAAAAAACTGAACCATAAAATTGACATAAGTATTCAGACCCTTTACTCAGTACTTTGTTGAAGCACCTTTGGCAGGGATTACAGCCTCGGGTCTTCTTGAGTGTGATGCTAGAAGCTTGGCACACCTGTATTTGGGGAGTTTTCTTCTCTTCAGATGCTCTCAAGCTCAGTCAGGTTGGATCGGGGAGCGTTGCTGCAGGTCTCTCCAGTAATGTTCGATCGGGTTCAAGTCCGGGCTCTGGCTGGTCCACTCAAGGACATTCAGAGACTTGTCCTGAAGCCACTCCTGCGTTATCTTGGCTGTGTGATTAGGGTCGTTGTCCTGTTGGAATGTGAACCTTCGGCCCAGAGGTCCTAAGCGCTCTGGAGCAGGTTTTCATCAAGGATCTCTCTGTGCTCCGTTCGTCTTTCCCTCAATCCTGACTAATCTCCCAGTCCCTGCCCCTGAAAAACATCCCCACAGCATGATGCTGCCACCACCATGCTTCATCGTAGGGATGGTATTGGTCAGGTGATGAGCAGTGAGGGTTTCCTCCAGACGTGATGCTTGGCAAACTTCAAGTGGGCTGTCATGTGCCTTTTATTGAGGAGTGTCTTCCGTCTGGCCACCCTACCATAAAGGCCTGATTAGTGGAGTACTGCAGAGATGGGTGTCCTTCTCGAAGTTTCTCCCATCTCCACAGATGAGCTCTGTCAGAGTGACTATCGGGCTCTTGGTCACCTCCCTGACCAAGGCCCTTCTCCCCCGATTGCTCAGTTTTCCTCGGGCAGCCTAACTCTAAGAAGAGTCTTGGTGGTTCAAAACGTTTTACATTTAACAATGATGTAGGCCACTGTGTTCTTGGGGACATTCAATGCTGCAGATATTTTTTGGTACTCTTCCCAGATCTGTGCCTCGACATAATCCTGTCTCGGAGCTCTACGGACAATTCCGTCAACCTCATGGCTTGGTTTTTGCTCTGACATGCACTCTTGTCTTCAACTGTGGGACTTTATATAGACAGGTGTGTGCCTTTCCAAATCATGTCCAATCAATTGAATTTACCACAGGTGGATTCCAATCAAGTTGTAGAAACATCTCAAGGATGATCAATGGAAACAGGATGCACCTGAGCTCAATTTCGAGTCTCATAGCAAAGCGTTTGAATACTTATGTTAATAAGGTATTTCTGTTTTGTATTTTTAATACATTTGCAAAAATGTTGAAAAACCTGTTTCCTTTTTGTCATTATGGAGTATTATGTGTAGATGGATGTGAAAAAAAAATATTTAAACCATTTTGCCTTTTGACAACAAACTGTGGAATAAGTGGAATGGTATGAATACTTTCTGAAGGCACTGTAGTTCTGGTGTGTAGGTGGATACTGTAAAACTACAGTCATTTAAGACAAGGGAATATAATTCTGTTGTGCTCGTGCCAGAACAAAAAAATCGGGTGGAAAAAGTTTGCCCTGAGGACGTTCATTCACATAAACCGCAGCAAACAAGTCCTGCTTTGTAACATTCAAGTGCAGGTTGAAGGGGGGGCGGGGGATCCACCCTGAAGCATGGCTTACAGACCTAGGATATTAATTAGAGCCAGTTTGCTACAGCAGGAAAATAATCCTGCCACAGCAAGAAATGTGAATTTATATATGGACTATAATTAATGGACATTTTGAAGTTGAAATTACAAACTTTAGAAGCTTTTTAAACATTGAACACACTACATGTTTGCATTTCTGGCTGTGCAGGACAATTCTTAGGAACAAAACAGTTGTTATATTAAGATCCTACATCTGTATTGTAGACATGGGTGAGTGACGGGCAGGGTTGGGGTCAATTAACATCAGTTTAACTGAGTTGGTGAATTCAGGGTCTGGATTGGAAATTCAATTCAGGCATTATAGAAACTTTATTTGAAAATAACTGACCATTCACCAATTCATACACATAGTACATGTATCACATTTTTGGATTGGATTTGAGTAAATATAAATCGTACCCAAGGTTGGTGATTTGACTGAGACAACAGAACACTGGTGTTTGCCTGTTACACATTTTCCACCTGTACTAGCTGTAATACCCCTCCCTTATTTCCCACCAGTTTTCTAAACAGATAACCTATCTCACCTTCACACAGCTGTATGAATGTCCAACAGAGGAGCAGGTTATCTGTCCAACCATCTCTAATCACTTAACTCCTTTAAAAAAAGCCCTTGTGATTTTGTCTAATAAGATGACAGCTTCACCTGTCTATGTCACACCCTGATCTGTTTCACCTGTCTTTGTGCTTGTTTCCACCCCTTCCAGGTGTCGCCTATCTTCCCCCATTATCCCCAGTGTATTTATACCTGTGTTCTCTGTTTGTCTGTTGCCAGTTCGTCTTGTCAAGCTTACCAGCGTGTTTTCCAAGTTCCTGTTTTTTTTTCTCTAGTCCTCCCGGTTTAGACCTCTTGCCTACCATGACACTAAGCCGTCCTGCCTGACCATTCAGCCTGCCCTGACCTCGAGCCTGCCTGCCGCCCTGTACCATTGGACTCTGACCTGGTTTATGAACTTTTGGCTGTCCTCGACCTGCCTCTTGCCTGCCCCTTTGTTGTACAAAAAATATCAGAGACTCAAACCATCTGCCTTCTGTGTCTCCTATGTGCTGTCAATAGTTGTTGTGATGGTTGAATGCTTCACAGCTCAGAGTCAGGTGATATAAGACATACAGTTGAAGCTAGTGGGACATCAGCCGACAACATCCAAGGAAATTGGAGGTCGTGCAATTCAAATAAATTATTGTAATATTAAACATTCATGAACATACAAGTATCTTATATCATTTAAAAGCGTAAATTCTTGTTAATCTAACTGCATTGTCCGATTTCAAATAGGCTTCACGGCGAAAGCTGACCATGCGATTGTCTGAGGACGGCACCCCACATCAACATATTTTTCAACCAGCACAGGCTTCATAAAATCAGAAATAGCAATTAAATAAATCACTTACTTTTGAAGATCTTCCTCTGTTTGCAATCCCAAGGGTCCCAGCTACAACATGAATGGTTGTTTTGTTAGAGGAAATCCTTCTTTATATCCCAAAAAGTCCAAAAAGCTACAGCTAAACTTCGTCCAAACAAGTCTAGCGACATTTCTATTTAATCCTCAGGTACTCTAAAATGTAAATAAACTCTAATATTTCATACGGAAAGTAGTATGTTCAATAGGAAAGAAATATCGCAAGCCGAAAGATTGATATTGTTCCGGTGCTCTTCTCACCAAAACTTGTTTTTCAAAAAATAAGACTGAAACCTTGAATAAAGATGGACATCTAGTGGAAGCCATAGGAATTGCAATATGGGAGACAGATTTATATAGAAACAATAGGTTTCCATTATAAGAGACTGGGAACTCAAAGAAATGTATATTTCCCGGTTGGATTTTCTTTGGATTTTCAACAGCCATATCAATTCTGTCATAGACTCAGACATTATTTTAACAGTTTTAGACACGTCAAAGTGTATTATATCCAATGCTACCAATTATATGCACATTATGGCCTCTGGGCCTGAAAAACAGGCAGGTTACTTTGGGAAAGTCAGTCAGGCGGAAATTCAGTAAACTAGACCCTATCAAAGAGGTTATTAACATACACTAAGTTGACTGTGCCTTTAAACAGCTTGGAAAATCCCAGAAAATGATGTCATGGCTTTAGAAGCTTCTGATACAGATAATTGACATTGTTTGAGTCAATTGGAGGTGTACCTGTGGATGTATTTCAAGGCCTACCTTCAAACTCAGTGCCTCTTTGCTTGACGTCATGGGAAAATCAAAAGAAATAAGTCAAGACCTCAGAAAAAAAGATTGTAGACCTCCACATGTCTGGTTCATCCTTGGGAGCAATTTCCAAATGCCTGAATGTACCACGTTCATTTGTACAACCACTAGTACACAAGTATAAACATCATGGGACCACGCAGGCGTCATACCGATCAGGAAGGAGACGCGTTCTGTCTCCTAGAGATGAACGTACTTTGGTGCGAAAAGTGCAAATTAATCCCAGAACAGCAGCAAAGGACCTTGTGAAGATGCTGGAGGAAACAGGTACAAAGTCTCCATATCCACAGTAAAACGAGTCCTATATCGACATAACCTGAAAGGCCGCTCAGCAAGGAAGAAGCCACTGCTCCAAAACCGCCATAAAAAAAAGACTACGGTTTGCAACTGCACATGGGGACAAAGATCGTACTATTTGGAGAAATGTCCTCTGGTCTGATGAAACAAAAACTGAACTGTTTGGCCATAATGACCATCATTATGTCTGGAGTAAAAAGGGTGATGCATCAAAGCTGAAGAACACCATCCCAACCATTAAGCACAGGGGTGACAGCATCAAGTGGGGGTGCTTTGCTGCAGGAGGGACTGGTGCACTTCACAAAATAGATGGCATCAAGAGGGAGGAAATTGTGGATATATTGAAGCAAAATCTCAAGACATCAGTCAGGAAGTTAAAGTTTGGGTCTTCTAAATGGACATTGACCCCAAGCATACTTCCAAAGTTGTGGGAAAATGGCTTAAGGACAACAAAGTCAAGGTATTGGAGTGGCCATCACAAAGCCCTGACCTCAATCCTATAGAAAAGGTGTAGGCAGAACTGAAAAAGCGTGTGCGAGCAAGGAGGCCTACAAATCTGACTCAGTTACACCAGCGCTGTCAGGAGGAAATTATTCAAATTCACCCAATTTATTGTGGGAAGCTTGTGGAAGGCTACCCAAAACATTTGACCCAAGTTAAACAATTTCAAGGCAATGCTACCAAATACTAATTGAGTGTATGTAAACTTCTGACCCACTGGGAATGTGACGAAAGCAATGAAAGCTGAAATAAATCATTCTCTCTACTATTATTCTGACATTTCACATTCTTAAAATGAAGTCGTGATCCTAACTGACCTAAGACAGGGAATTTTTACTTGGATTAAATGTCAGGAATTGTGAAACTGAGTTTAAATGTATTTGGCTAAGGTGTATGTAAACATCTGGCCTCAACTATACACACAGTACCAGTCAAAAGTTCATTCCAGGGTTTATCTTGTTTATCTTTATCTTTATCTTCCAGGGCTCATTCCAGGGTTTATCTTAATTTGACTATTTTCTACATTGTAGAATAATAGTGAAGACATCAACTATGAGAACACACATGGACTCGTGTAGTAACCCAAAAAGTGTTAAACAAATCTAAATATATTTTATATTTGAGATTCTTCAAAGTAGCCAACTTTTGCCTTGATGACAGCTTTGCACACTTGACATTCTCTCAAACATCTTCATGAGTCACCTGGAATGCATTTCAATGAATAGGTGTGCCTTGGTAAAAGTATATTTCAGTATTAATGCATTTGAGCCAATCAGTAGTGTTGTGACAAGGTAGGGGTGGTATACAGAAGATAGCCCTATTTGGTAAAATAACAGCTCATACAGCTCAGATATGACAAGAACAGCTCAAATAAGCAAAGACAAACGACAGTCCATCATTACTGTAAGACATGAAGGTCATTCAATCCGGAAAATGTCAAGAACTTTGAAAGTTTCTTCAAGTGCAGTCGCAAAAACCATCAAGCACTAGGATGAAACTGGCTCTCATGAGAACCGCCACAGGAAAAGAAGACCCAAAGTTAGCTCTGCTATAGAGGATAAGTTTTTGCATTTTTGTCTTAATTTCCTAAACTTTCTATTGATTTCCTGAAATAAGTGAGTTGAAAAAGAGTTGATCTTGATCTCAAGCCTGGCACTTGGGATGCCTCAGGTTCTCATAGTGTTAGCAGTTACAAGTTGTTTTTGCCTCTGACCACAATGCCCAAAATGCCCAAATACAAACTTAGAACATCTATCATCTAGTATGATTATTACCTGGTGAAGTCGATGATGATGTCAGCTCTCCCACTGCTGACCTCGGTGAACTTCAGGGGTGTGACGTCACTCCACACAAGCAGCGCCTCCTGTAGGATTCCACGCACTTTCTCCTTACTCAGTTGCCAAGGGAAGCGCATAATCCTGCGACACACATACACACACACACACTTGTGTCAGGGACCACCGGTGTGATTGGCATCTTTGTGTTCTACCCATAATCCTCTTTTGCAGGGGGCATTTCTCTGGTTGCTTTATGGGCACGAGGTGACCCTGGCCTCGGCCCGGGATAATCTGGCTGTTGTGAGAGAGGCTGCAGTAAAGTGGGTGCAAAGCCCAGTCTGATGCTGCCCAGCTTGACTGGTGGGTTGGAGCTGACAAAGGAATCTGATATCATATGTTGCTGAATGGGATCTATGGATTAGCTCAACTGTCTGCACAATGGCAGATCAACTGACACCATGATGGCATGGTTCGTATACAGCAACATGAACAAAGACTATGAGATAGAGGTGCTTGCATACTAACCCAACTAACCAACCAACACTCTTTATTCAGAATCATGTATTCGGATTCATACTTGTTATTCAAGGCATAGGTCATGTGCCGTAACATAACTTCACTTGTTCACAGCTGATGTGGATTAGCAGAGAAGGCTAAAGGGAGAGTTGACAGTGGTTGTTTGTGCTTCCAAACACTAAGACCTGCATTATTATGACAGGCGTTGACAGACAGAAAGGGCAGCACTTGTTTCCCCCTATGGAGGGCATTTAAACAACCGTGACATGTTTTGTCTCAATCTCCATCTCGTGCCATTATCCACCACCTCTTCCGTTACCCCCCTGCCCTGCAGACATTTTCTCTTCTACCCCCCTTGATACCAGCCATGGCGGCTATCACTTTCATTCTTCATTTTAGATTTCATGGGGTAGTTGTGTGGGTAGTTGGGTGCGTTAGAGAAATTGATTGTGTCTCATTGTGTTTAGGCCCTACATGCATGCCCAGACAGGAGAGGCCAGGTTGTGCTGTCACTCTATAACCCCACTCTACCTAAATGAAAACTCCCTAACCCTACGAGGGCGATGCATGCCGGGGCGCGATTCCACCTACAGCACCTGACGCCTGGAGCAGACTCGCATTAAAGTGGAACTGATAGCGTTTTAACAACATGAAATCTTATTACAATCATATACACCTTCAGAAAGAATATGCCACCTTTAAAAAAAATATGACAATCAAGCACTTAGATATGGTCATTTTCACATTTTCATGAATGTATGACGTTTTGGGGAATGACGTACAGTACCAGTCAAAAGTTTGGACAAACATACTCATTCAAGGGTTTTTCTTTATTTGGACTATTTTCTACAATGTAGACTAATAGTGAATACATCAAAACTATGAAATAACACATATGGAATCATGTAGTAAACTAAAAAATGTTCAACAAATCAAAATATATTTTATGTTTTAGATTCTACAAAGTAGCCCCCCTTTGCCTTGATGACAGCTTTGCACACTCTTGGCATTCTCTCAACCAGCTTCACTTGGAATTATTTTCCAACAGTCTTGAAGTAGTTCCCACATATGCTGAACACAAGTTGGCTGCTTTTCCTCCACTCTGTGGTCCAACTCATCCCAAACCATCTCAACTGGGTTGATGTCGGGTGATTGCAAGGTCATCGGATGCAGCACGCCATCACACTCCTTCTTGGTCAGATAGCCCTTACACAGCCCTTACACAAATGATAGTCCCACTAAGCGCAAACCAGATGGGATGGCGTATCGCTGCAGAATGCTGTGGTAGCCTTGCTGGTTAAGTGTGCCTTGAATTCTAAATAAATAACCAACTGTCACCAGCAAAGCACCCCCACACCATCACACCTCCTCCTCCGTGCTTCACGATGGGAACCTCACATGCGGAGATCATCCATTCACCTACTCTGCGTCTCACATCGACATGGCAATTGGAACCAAAAATCTCGAATTTGGACTCATCAGATCAAAGGACAGAATTCCACCGATCTAATGTCCTCGTGTTTCTTGGCCCAAGCAAGTCTCTTCAAATTTTTCACAGATCCCTCCGGAACTGTCATTACGCACACCTGGTCCCTATTCCCATTTGATTAGTAATTGTGTAAGTGTGTCCTTTGTTCACCATTGTCCTGTTGATTATTGGTCCAATGTCCATTGGTCGTGTGAGTACCTGTGCTATATTGTTTTGGCTTTCGTGCCACGTATATTGTGCAGATTACGGGTCTCGTCCCGTGTGATAATCATTGTGCAATTGTGTATTTATTCGAGGTACTCCTCGCTCTTTTGTTTGGGTTTCTCCCCTGTTTTGTATACGTGTTTGTTTGGTCATCTTCCACGTGCCTTTACACGGCAAGCTGTCATTTGGGGAAATAAAAAACCCTATTATGTGTCTCCCGATCCCTTCATACCAGCCTGACATTATTGGTGTCCTTTAGTAGTGGTTTCTTTGCAGCAATTCAACCATGAAGGCCTGATTCACGCAGTCTTCTCTGTTGCTGTTGATCTGTGTCTGTTGCATGACCTCTGTGAAGCATTTATTTGGACTGAAATTTCTGAGGCAGTTAACTCTAATGAACTTATCCTCTGTGGCAGAGGTAACTCAGACTTCCTTTCCTGTTGCAGTCCTCATGAGAGCCAGTTTCATCAAAGGGCTTGATGGTTTTTGCGATTGCACTTTAATAAACTTTCAAAGTTCTTGACATTTTCCGGATTGACTGAGCTTCATGTTTTACAGTAATGATGGACTGTTGTTTCTCTTTTCTTATTTGAGCTGTTCTTGCCATAATATGGACTTGATCTTTAACCAAATATGGGTGGTATACAGAACACAACTGACTGGCTCAAATGCATTTAGAAGGAAAGAAATTCCACAAATTTAACAAGGCACACCTATTAATTCAAATGCATTCCAGGTGATTACCTCATGAAGCTGGCTGAGAGAATACCAAGAGTGTGCAAAGTTGTCATCAAGGCAAAGGGTGGTTACTTTGAAGAATCTCAAATATATTTGTTTAACAGTTTTTTGCTTACTAGATGATTCCATATGTTATTTCATAGTTGTAGTGTCTTCTCTATTACTCTACATAGTAAAAATAAAGTAAAACCCTGGAATGAGTAGGTGTGTCCAAACTTCTGACTGGTACTGTGTACTAAGGCATTTGTGAAAATTCTATAGCAATATAGAGTGGGAAGATGGCCGTGGGTTTGGACAATTAATAGACACTGCCGTAAATAAAACGTGCCATAGCCAATCAGAGCTACATTAGGCCTATATGCAAATAAGCTATTTGCCACACGGGCCTGCACTTTGAACTGAAGTTTGTGTTTTCAGTCAGTAGCAAATGACAGCTGTATATTTAGCCACTGAAAAACGATGAGGGGGACAAGTCGTTCACTTACCCACTCCTCCAATGACATGACATCCTCCTAGTAGATAGCTAATGTTAGGCTCTGTGTTTTTAGCTTGATAAATAAATAATGAATGCTGCATTGATGTATGGTGCACTCAAGATGTATTGTAGTTGAGTAGCCAGCCTAGGCTACTGCTGAAATAGGTGTGCATTGGTGTGCATGGTGTTTTGTTGCAGATGTAGTTTTTTGGTCATTCATTGTCAGTGCTTGCTGGGACTTGTATTGACATTCCCAGCCTAGGTAACAGTCCTCCGTTTATTCAAAATATTGAGTCATTGAAACTGAAACAGTGCATTCCAAATGGGTGGAGGTAGCAAACAATGTACCAGGCCAGCTTTGATTTACAACCTGCAATATTTTTGGGACTACCAAGAAATGTATTGTTGAATTGGTTGGTTTTGGTTTTGTAGCATAAACTGTGAAATTGATATTTTGACTGATATGATGATTGTGTTTTTCATATCTGCAAAGTAATTAAAACACTGTCAGTTCCACTTTAAAGTTGTGCTCTGGGAGGAGTAAGAGACTACTATGGAACAGTCAATGTGTTGCTAATGCTACAGTCCGTTATTATTACAACAAAGTCAACACAGAGAAGACAGCAAAACACTGGCCTGGTAATGCCCCCCCCCCCCCCCCCCCCCTGCAGTCAGTCGCTCGACTTGTTCCTCACCACAGGCAGCCACTATGGGAGAAGAGGAGTGGAACCAGACTGGGAACAACAGTGCTGATTTCTGGCTTGAGGGGCAAACGTTGCAGGTCCCGCTCTGTGATGTTGTGTGTCTCCTGAGGTGAAAATGTGATGAGCCAGCAGAGTGCAGTACACACCCTTACTGTGCTGTAAATCATTTATTTCTTGAAAAGAGGCCACCCAGCTGTGTGTGCAGAAATGATTGCGTGTGAGAGGGAGTAAAGGGCACGGGAGGTTCTGTGCCTATTGACAATCAGCAAAATGACCATGAAGCTATATTTAGGGATACTTAGTAAGTGGTTACCTCTAAGGGAACATGAGTAATGACTAATGAGGCAATATTTTGGTGTTTGGCGAAGGGTGGTTGATTGTACTCAGCAGTTTGATCAATACTTATGCCTTGTTTCACATGAAAACATGAGCTCTCTATTTTCTATTCCACACCATTATTTCTCTCTTCATTGTTTTTACATCGTCTAGATTTTTTCTCAAGAGTGACACTTACTGTAATGTTGAAAAGGAAATTGAGTTCCGCAACAACAAAGACTTATTCTTCTTGGCTCTGCTCTGATAACACTCTCCTGGAAGTAACTATTAGCTTGACCTTTCCACTCTCCAGCCCCCTCCCTGCTGAGCTGTATGTGCAGATGTTGGGAAATATTTGGGTTGCTCCGCTGTAACATGCTTGAGTGCTTTGACTCTTGTAAATGGCTGTGGTTTTTCAGGTCATGACTGCCAGACTCCTAATGACAGAGAAGGAGGGTGGCCAATGTCTGGCTAGGCCTGTCTTTTAACTGTAATGGAAGAGCCGAGGCAGTCAAAACAAAAGGAAGAGACCAAACGACCCTGAGGGCACAGGGTTCATCGTGTCAATCAAAAGATGCTTCAAAGGCAAAGAAACACCAAACTAAATTGAAGTTGTGCCTCCTAGTTTTCTGTTACGTTTGGTTTGAAATTACATCATAAACATAAACACAGCTAAACACTGAATACACATAGACTGGGCACCCTCTCCTTTGAGGTCCTTTGTAGCTCAGTTAGTAGAGCATGATGCTTGTAACTAGAGGTCGACCGATTATAATTTTTCAACACCGATACTGATTATTGGAAGACCAAAAAGCCGATACAGATTAATCGGACGATTTTTAAAAATGTATTTGTAATAATGACAATTACAACAATACTGAATTAATACTTATTTTAACTTAATATAATACATCAATAAAATCAATTTAGCCTCAAGTAAATAATGAAACATGTTCAATTTGATTTCAATAATGCAAAAACAAACTGTTGGAGAAGACAGTAAAAGTGCAATATGTGCTATGTAAGAAAGCTAACGTTTCAGTTCCTTGCTCAGAACATGAGAACATATGAAAGCTGGTGGTTCCTTTTAACATGAGTCTTCAATATTCCCAGGTAAGAAGTTTTAGGTTGTAGTTATTATAGGAATTATAGGACTATTTCCCTCTATACCATTTGTATTTCATTAACCTTTGACTATTGGATGTTCTTATAGGCACTTTAGTATTGCCAGTGTAACAGTATAGCTTCCGTCCCTCTCCTCGCTCCTCGCTCCTCCCTGGGCTCGAACCAGAAACACAATGACAACAGCCACCATCGAAGCAGCGTTACCCATGCAGAGCAAGGGGAACAACTACTTGAAGGCTCAGAGCGAGTGATGTTTGAAACACTATTAGCGCACGCTAACTAGCTAGCCATTTCACTTCGGTTACACCAGCCTCATCGCGGGAGTTGATAGGCTTGAAGTCATAAACAGCGCAATGCTTGACACACAACGAAGAGCCGCTGGCAAAATGCACGAAAGTGCTGTTTGAATGAATGTTTACGCGCCTGCTTCTGCCTACCACCACTCAGTCAGATACTTAGATACTTGTATGCTTGTATGCTCAGTCAGATTATATGCAACGCAGGACACGCTAGATAATATCTAGTAATATCATCAACCATGTGTAGTTAACTAGTGATTATGATTGATTGTTTTTTGTAAGATAAGTTTAATGCTAGCTAGCAATTTACCTTGGCTTACTGCACTCCTTGTGGAGTGCAACGAGAGAGAGGCAGAACGTTATTGCGTTGGACTAGTTAACTGTAAGGTTGCAAGATTGGGTCCCCCGAGCTGACAAGGTGAAAATCTGTCGTTCTGCCCCTGAACAAGGCAGTTAACCCACCGTTCCTAGGCCGTCATTGAAAATAAGAATGTGTTCTTAACTGACTTGCCTAGTTAAATAAAGGTGTAAAAAAATTGGCAAATCGGCGCCCAAAAATACAGATTTCTGATTGTTATGAAAACCTAATTAAATTGGCCATTCTGATTAATCGGTCGACCTCTACTTGTAACGCAAGGGTAGTGAGTTTGATTTCCGGACCACCCAAACGTAAAATGTATGCATGCATGACTAAGTCGGTTTGGATAAAGGTGTCTGCTAAATTGCATATGTGACCTACCGACCGCCTTGATTCAGTCTTATGTAGCAACATTTGAAATTGTGTTTTTTACATTGGATAAAAGCAGAGACATGGAGCTACAAAGTGGTATATCATACACTGCATTTGAGGAACAATGGAAAAGTAATTCTGCTTTGAAAGTTGATAAACTTATAACCTCACTTTTGAGAAAATGGCCTTTGAATGTTTTGGTACCTACTGGAGAGCTTTTCTTTGTCTACACCCATTCATCATCGTTCACACCCTCTTAAGCTTTAGCCCCCATCCAAACTCTGACCACTCTACTCGCCCTAGCAGAGCTGGTTAGACTGTTTTCATGTTATCCAGAGCGTTGGTTACTAACTGTGCTGCTGGCAACAATTTATTTACACTTTTTTGCTGACGTTTACTGACACCGGCCATATTCAATGTTTGTTGAGCGTCCATAAATTCATTAGTTATTCTGTGCTCTGGCACACTCGGACGAGTGTGCTCTGAAATCGGAGTAGATGGCCAGACTTAATTGACAAACTCACCCGAAATGATTACTTGCATAGTGACATGCAGCTAGCTAAATAATGAACCATAATCCCAACTCATGACGTTACTACCCTGCATGAATCTGCAGGTAGCTAACCAACCAAATTCAATGTTAGCTAGCTAACATTAGGCTATAACTAGCCAAGCAAATGGCTCTGAGATACGAATAATAAGATCATACAAGTAACATTAGCTAGCGAGCCAGCCAGCTAACGTTAGCTAGCTAACAGTACACTCAAAATTAGAAACGCATAATATCTTAAAATATAGCTAGCTAGACTATCTTACCCATCATAGATGGATCCGTCTCCTGTCACGGATGCCATGGTTGCCCTTAGTTTGAAGACTTAATCTGGAGACAGGTTTTTTTTTCCATCTCCTTAGCTATCACTCGAATTCTACTGATTTCAAAACTCAGTACTCCAGAAAGTGGAGAGCAGCGCTTCTGCAGTTTTACTACGCAATAAAAAAAATGTAAAGCTGCGTTAGACAGGATTACCTACACATACTGACCAGCTCAAATAGACAGAAGCATGCGATATGGCACCAATCCAAACTCATCTCTCGGCATGTCTCAGCCAATCATGGCTAATCTGTGGTTAAACCAACTAGGCTCGTAATTTAACAATTGTATTCGTATTTACAGATGGCATACAAGTTTGTTATTAAGGCAAATGAATGTTCACATGTTCGAAAATACATTTCTGCCAAAAAAAAAACATTTTGATAACCTTTTTTTTATGTTCAAATGGCTCTCCTGTGAAGTAGAGACCCGCGACATAGCCTAGTTTCTTGAAACGGGTTACATGTATTATATTATTGATGTCTACAGCAGAGCTTAAGACAGCAGTTGCAAGTCTACAACAAAGTCAGTTATCCATCACTGAAATGTCTTTCGTTTTGGATTAAAGGCCCAGTGCAGTAAAAAATGGATTTCCCTGTTATTTATATACAGTGCATTCAGAAAGTATTTATACCCCTTCACTTTTTCCACATTTTGTTACATTAGAGCCTTATTCTGAAATTGATCAATTGTTTTTTCCCCCTCATCAATCTATACACAATACCCCATAATGACAATGCAAAAAACGTTTTTTAGCGATTTTTGCAAATTTATATGCGTAAATATATTTCCTTTTTTATATAAGTATTCAGACCCTTTACTCCGTACTTTGAAGCTCTTTTGGCAGCCGTTACAGCCTCGAGACGCTACAAACCTGGCACACCTGTATTTGGGGAGTTTATCCCATTCTTCTCTGCAGATCCTCTCAAGTCCTGTCAGGTTAGATGGGGAGTGTTGCTGCACAGCTATTTTCAGGTCTCTCTAGAGATGTTCGATCGGGTTCAAGTCTGGGATCTGCCTGGGCCACTCAAGGACATTCAGAAGCCACCCCTGAGTTGTATTGGCTGTGGTTAGGGTCGTTGTCCTGTTGGGAAGTGAAACTTCACCTCAGCCTGAGGTCCTGGAGCAGGTTTTCATCAAGGATCTCTCTGTACGTTGCTCCATTCATCTTTCCCTTGATCCTGACCTGTCTCCCAGTCCCTATTGCTGAAAAACATCCTCACAGCATGATGTTGCCACCACCATGCTTCACCGTAGGGATGGTATTGGCCAGGTGATGAGCGGTGCCTGGTTTCCTCCAGATGTGACGTTTGTCATTCAGGCCAGAGAATCTTGTTTCTCATGGTCTGAGAGTCCTTTAGGTGCCTTTTGGCAAACTCCAAGTGCACTGTCATGTGACTTTTACTGAGGAGTGGCTTCTGTCTAGACACTACCATAAAGGTCTGATTGGTGGAGTGATGCAGATATGGCTGTTTTTCTGGAAGGTTCTCCCATCTCCACAGAAGAACTCTGGAGCTCTGTCAGAGTGACCATCGGGTTCTTGGTCTCCTCCTTGACCAAGGCCCTTCTCCGCCGATTGCTCAGTTTGGCCTGGTGGACAACTCTAGAAAGTGTCTTGGTGGTTCCCAACTTCAACCATTTAAGAATGATGGAGGCCACTGTGTTCTTGGGGACCTTCAACGCTGCGGATAAATGTGGAAGAAGTGAAGGGGTCTGAATAATTTCCCAATGCACTGTATATTTCCACACTATGAGGTTGGAATAATACTGTGCAATTGTGAAAATTATGATTTCAGCTTGGTTTGGCCTTTGGAGTTTCAAACTGTTCTGCCTTATTATTATTCGACCATGCCGGTCATTTATGAACATTTGAACATCTTGGCCATGTTCTGTTATAATCTCCACCCGGCACAGCCAGAAGAGGACTGGCCACCCCACATAGCCTGGTTCCTCTCTAGGTTTCTTCCTAGGTTTTGGCCTTTCTAGGGAGTTTTTCCTAGCCATGGTGCTTCTACACCTGCATTGCTTTTAGGCTGGGTTTCTGTACAGCACTTTGAGATATCAGCTGATGTACGAAGGGCTATATAAATACATTTGATTTGATTTGAACAGCTAGTTTTCCCCTCCTCACTCTGAGTGCTCCCAGACAGTCCTAGCAATATTCTTGTCTTGCTTGAAAAAATGCCCTTTGCTAAGAAGCTATTTTTGTTTCTTATTGACCATTTTAATTGAAAATAATCACTAACTTACTGAATTGTTACCCAGAAATGATGTGCTATTGAAATAAAATGGCTGCATTGGACCATAAAATGTAAAGGCTCCTCCCTCCTCACAGTAGCTGTAACCTGGGTGATCTCACCCAAATAATGACTGTTTTTGAGCATATAAAAGAAGTTAAGATGGGGACCAGCATGATACATATTTCCCCATCACCCACCTTTCATTCAGAAGAAAATACACCCCTGTAGCGGCCTTTGTCAGCCAGTGTAATGTAGGAGTGAACCAGTCTATCTTGATAGGGATTGCCTTTCTATCTCTGTGCATGCTGGCTAAACTACTAAGACATCAGTGACATATTGAGTGTGCCCGCCGCGTATAAAAGTTCCCCAGAAAGCTTCCCCAAAATAGTATACCCCATTGAAAAAGAAATGTATGAGTGTGTCTAGACTCTAGAGCGACCAAAGAAGACCCTTACTTGTAGGTGAGGTCAGTCTTGTCCCAGCGCCCCCCAAAGAGAACGAATCGCTTCTGCCGCTGCTTTCCTCCAAAGGATTCCCCCTTCCGCATGTGGTAGTCCAAGACACCACCTTGCTTCTGAGTAGGATAGTCTGGAACGCCACAGCGAGGCCGGTTCCAGACCAACTCTGTTCCATTCCCTGGAAGCACAGTCTCTGGATAGACACTTCCTGACGGGCGCGATCGTTCCTTCAGCATGTCCTGAGTATGGCTAAACCTGCCCCTCTTCTTCAGGTCATAGTTGTGGGTCGTCTGAGGCCATCCCTGTGAACAGAGGTATATGCAACTAAGTACCGTTTGAAGAAAGTAAATTTTGTTTAGACAAAATTGCATGTATTTATATTTATTCCTGGGATCAAAGCAAAATGAAGGCAGTTTATGCCATTTCAAAAACATTACAATGCATTCACATATTTCACAACACACTTTGTGCCACTACCACAGATCTACATGCATGTGTCTGTGCCTATGTTTGTGTTACTTCACAGTCCCCGCTGTTCCATAAGGTGTATTTTTATCTGGATTTTTAAATCTAATTGTACTGCTTGCAACAGTTACTTGATATGGAATAGATTTCCATGTAGTCATGGTTCTATGTAGTGCTGTGCGCTTCCCATAGTCTGTTCTGGACTTTGGGGACTGTGAAGAGACTTCTGGTGGCATGTCTTGTGGGGTATGTATGGGTGTCTGAGCTGTGTGTCAGTAGTTCAAACAGACAGCTCAGTGCATTCAACATGTCAATACCTCTCCCAAATACAAGTAGTGATGAAGTCAATCTCTGCTCCACTTTGAGCCAGGTGAGATTGACATGCATATTATTAATATTAGCGCTCTGTGTCCAAGGGCCAGCCGTGCTGCCCTGTTCTGAGACAATTGCAATTTTCCTAAGTCACTTTTTTGGGGCACCTGACCACACGACTGAACAGTAGTCCAGTTGCAACAAAACTAGAGCCTGTAGGACCTGCCTTGTTGATAGTGCTGTTAAACCTCTCTGGAATAGACGGGACAGTCGAGTCTCACTTGGCCAATAGCCAGGGAAAATGCAGAGAGCGCCAAATTCAAATAAAATACTATAAAAAATATAACTTTCATTACATCACACATGTAAGATACCAAATTAAAGCTACACTCGTTGTGAATCCAGCCAACATCAGATTTCAAAAAGGCTTTTCGGCGAAAGCATAAGAAGCTATTATCTGATGATAGCACAACAGTAAACAAAGAGAGAGTAGCATATTTCAACCCTGCAGGGGCGAAACAAAACACAGAAATAAAATATAAATCATGCCTTACCTTTGATGAGCTTCTTTTGTTGGCACTCCAATATGTCCCATAAACATCACAGATGGTCCTTTTGTTCGATTAATTCTGTCCATATATATCCAAAATGTCCATTTATTTGTGTTTGATCCAGAAAAGCACAGCTTCCAATTTGCGCAACGTCACTACAAAATATCTCAAAAGTTGCCTATAAACTTTGCCAAAACATTTCAAACTACTTTTGCAATACAACTTTAGGTATTTTTAAACGTTAATAATCAATCAAATTGTAGACGGGACAATCTGTGTTCAATACAGGAAGATAACAAACTCACACTACTTTTCTAGTCATGCGCCTTCTCAAAAAATACACTTCAAATGACACAAATTCAAGATGGCCGTACTTCTTCATTACACAAAGGAATAACCTCAACCAATTTCCAAAGACTGGTGACATCCAGTGGAAGCGGTAGGAACTCAAAACTCGTTGAATAGACAGTGACCTCAAAAACAAAAAAAATCTGAATGGTTAGTCCTCGGGGTTATGCCTGCTACATAAGTTCTGTAATACTCACAGACATGATTCAAACAGTTTTAGAAACTTCAGAGTGTTTTCTATCCAAATCTACTAATAATATGCATATCTTATATTCTTGGCATGAGTAGCAGGAAGTTGAAATTGGGCACACTATTTATCCAAAAGTGAAAATGCTGCCCCCTATCCCAAAGAGGAAGGTAGCGCAGCGCTTTGTAATGGGCAGACATCTCCCCATCTTAGCTACTGTTATATCAATACGTTTTGACCATGACAGTTTACAATCCAGGGTTACTCCAAGCAATTTAGTCACGTCAACTTGCTCATTTTCCACATGATTTATTACAAGATTTAGGGTTAAGTGAGGAAGGCTATTGCTTCAAATCCTATTATAACAATTGGATGACTTTGGGTGTTCCAGTAAGCAACAATTTGTTGCCTTCATTAGCCTACATTATTCCAATATTTCTGTCATTCGGTGATATTTACTCCCATAGCAAATCATTATGGATCCATCCAGATGTGGTTAACCTATTGGCGCACAGATCCCTTTAGCGGGATCATTTTCGTCAACATCCGGTGAATTGCAGAGTTCAAATTCAAATTAAATTACTAAAAATATTACATATTCATGAAATCAGAAGTGCAATATACCAAAACACAGCGTAACTTATTGTTAATCCACCTGGTGTGTTTGCACTCACGAGACTCCCAGTTACACAATAAATGTTTGTTTTGTTCGATAAAGATTCTCTTGGCTTGAATTGTAAAACCCTATGTAAGTATCTCTTATTTCTTAAAGTGCCTTAAGCTTTAAGGTTTGGAATCTCCCTAATAAGTCTGTTGAAATGTGGAGATCTCTTACCTCTGAAAAATTATGGCATAAGAGTGTAGACTTGTTGCCAAGTGCCAAGCTCCAGTAAAGCTCCTCTTAAGCTTCAATTATCTGCACAAGCATCTACATGTTGAGATATCACTGATGATCACTAGATAACACTCAGTAGTATCTCTCAAAGTGGAGCTGTCAGCGTTGCTTTAAACCATATTTCTTTCTCAATTGACAGGTTTTTTAAGGAGCATCGGCATGCTCCCTTTTCGATATACAGCATGTCTGTGGCTGCCCTCTGACCGTTAATCTATGCTTTACCATGGTAACTCTTGTCTGTTTATCATTCAGTTAAAGTCAGCAAAGTCGTTTGAAAAGAAAGTGCAGACTCTTCTGTAGCACGCCTCAGTTGTTGATGAAGACTGCGAAAACTAGTGGGAAAGATAAGTGACTGAAAGAAAACAAGGAAGATGTGAGAAACCTATCAATTGCACCCTGGGGAGTGAGATGTCATTCAATAGGGAACAAGAATTGAAGATGCCACTGCAGTGAATAGCAGCCGTCTTACGGGCTCCTGACCAATTCTGCATGTTTTTTTACGATCTTAACTTCCATCATTTCCTATCACCGAAAACAGCTCCTGGACATCAGAACAGTGATCACTAACCTCAAATTGGATGAAAATGTCTGCTTCAACAAATCAGCAGCTCTGGACATTCTGCTCACTCTGGACCAGGCCCTAATCCCCGGGACTCGAAAGAGGAAGCGGCGGTGAAAGAGAAGCAGATGAGGCGGCATCCTGATGAGACTATCCTGACAAACTCACTAAAAGTGGCAGTAATAAAGCCTCTCTTGAAAAAGCCAAACCTTGACGCAGAAAATATAAAACACTAATCGGCCTATATCAAATCTCGCATTCCTCTCAAAACATTTTGAAAAAGCTGTTGCACAGCAACTCACTGCCTTCCTGAAGAAAAACAATGTAAAAAACAAAAACACTTCAGTCTGGTTTTAGACTCCATAATAGCACTGAGACTAGACTTGTGAAGGTGGTAAATTACCTTTAAATGGTGTCCAACCGAGGCTCTGCATCTGTCCTCGTGCTACTAGACCTTAGTGTTGCTTTTGAAATAATCAATCACCACATTCTTTTGGAGAGACTGGAAACCCAAATTGGTCTACACGGACAAGTTCTGGCCTGGTTTAGATCTTATCTGTCGGAAAGATATCAGTTTCTCTCTGTGGATGGTTTGTTCTCTGACAAATCAACTGTAAATGTTGGTGTGCCTCAAGGCTCTGTTTTAGGACCACTATTGTTTTCACTATATATTTTACCTCTTGGTGAGGTCATTCGGAAACATAATGTTAACTTTCACTGCTATGTGGATGACACACAGCTGTAAATTTCGATGAAACATGGTGAACACGGTGACTCTTTGCTGTCCCCATTGTCGTGTCTTTGGCTGTAATTAATATTACCTGATTGAGCTAATCATGTAAATGTAGTTATCTAGAAAGTCGTGGAACCACAAAATAATATTTATAGAGCTGTTATCTTCTGAATTAACTCTTAAAGACCTAGTAATATTTTACATCAATAGCAGTCAATATTAATCATCACCTTATTTCAGTCTCATCTGAAAGTTGTAAATTCTTGGTTATCTTCACAAACCCTGGCTAACAAGTTGAATCAGCAATACAAAATTGGGTTTAGTTAGGTATTTAGTAAATAAATAATTAATCACACAGAATTACATATACACAGAATGAATCATACCTTGATTGCAAATGATGTCATAAAGGAAAACGTCCCTGGCGGACGAAACAAATATGACAGCTGGTTACACAAAGAAAAGGGGGCTGGGTTTGAAGTGAAAGAGCGGGAAGACTGAAGAACAAAGGGAGAAGTGATGTCTCTATTGGGCCGTAGACAGCTACTCTATCGTAAATACAGAATCTTATGCATTATAAAATACCACCCATTTGGAAAAGGAAAACGCAATAAATATTTACTCTGAGCAGTGCTTCAATAGGTTGGTGGTAGATGGAAGGCCGTGTTGCCCAACAGAGTCCTTTGTCCTTTGAAGAGCGTCTCTGGTGGTGAACGGGAAACGTTGTAGTGTCGTCGTTGTGTGGTAGACGGGATACTATGTCCGTCCTTTCCTAGCGCATGACAACCGAACTGACATCATATTCATTAAGTACCAACACATATTTCAAACTGGTTCTATTACCGAAATATGGTTCCTTTTCCTCCACTTGTTTGATAAACCCAGACTCTGTTTAACAAAGGCTATTCAAGACTCCCTCTGTAGAGTCAAGAGAGAGGGAAGTGAGAAAGGTATTTATGGGGGGGTCATAAACCTTACCCACAGGCCAACGTCATGACACCAGTCAACCTGGCCGTGCTGCTGCTCCAGTTTCAACTGTTCTGCCTGCGGCTATGGAACCCTGACCTGTTCACCGGATGTGCTACCTGTCCCAGACCTGCTGTTTTCAACTCTCTAGAGACAGCAGGAGCGGTAGAGATGCTATGAAAAGCCAACTGACATTTACTCCTGAGGTGCTGACCTATTGCACCCTCGATAACCACTGTGATTATTATTATTTGACCCTGCTAGTCATCTATGCACATTTGAACACCTTGGCCATGTTCTGTAATAATCTCCACCCTGACCACCCTTCATAGCCTGGTACCTTTTTAGGTTTCTTCCTAGGCTCTAGCCTTTCGAGGGAGTTTTTCCTAGCCACCGTGCTTCTGCAGCTGCATTGCTTGCTGTTTGGGGTTTTAGGCTGGGTTTCTGTACAGCACTTTCTGACATCGGCTTATAAATAAATTTGATTGACTATGTCGGAGAAAAATAGGCCGCCAAATCAAAGTAAAACAAATTTTATTGGTCAAATGAATATATTTAGCAGATGTTGTTGCAGGTGTAGCAAAATGCTTGCATTCCTAGCTCTAACCGTGCAGTAGTATCTAACAATACACACAAATCTTAAAGTAAAAGATTGCAATTAAGAAATATTTAAATATAAGGACGAGCAGTGTCGGTGTGGCATTGACTAGAATACCATATCCACAGTGCATTCTGAAAGTATTTCAGTTCCTGTACATTATCACAATCACACCATGAGTCGTTAACCTTTTGTGACTAGGGGGCAGTATTTTCATTTTTTGAAAAAATAACGTTCCCGTAGTAAACAGGATGTTTTGTCAGGACAAGATGCTAGAATATGCATATAATTGACAGCTTATGATAGAAAACACTCTAAAGTTTCCAAAACTGTAAAAATATTGTCTGTGACTGTGAATATAACAGAACTGATATTGCAGGCGAAAGCCTGAGAAAAATCCAATCCGGAAGTGACTCATCTTTTGAAAGCTCTGCGTTCCAATGCGTCCCTATTGAGCAGTGAATGGGCTATCAACCAGATTACTTTTTCTCCGTATTCCCCAAGGTGTCTACAGCATTGTGACGTAGTTTTACGCATTTATGTTGAAGAATACCCGTAGGCGGCTTCATTGCGCAACTGGTCACCTGATGGCTCCCAGAGTGATTCTCGCGTAAAATACAGAGGTAGCCATTATTCCAATCGGTCCTACTGAAAAACCAATTGTCCCGGTGGATGTATTATTGAATAGATATTTGAAAAACACCTTGAGGATTGATTATAAACAACGTTTGCCATGTTTCTGTCGATATTATGGAGCTAATTTGGAATATTTTTCGACTTTTCGTGACTGCAATTTCCGGGTGATTTCTCAGCCAAATGTGAAGAACAAACGGAGCTATTTCGCCTACAAAAATAATAGTTTTTGAAAAAAGGAACATTGGCTATCTAACTGGGAGTCTCGTGAGTGAAAACATCCGAAGCTCATCAAAGGTAAACAATTTAATTTGATTGCTTTTCTGATTTCCGTGACCAAGTTACCTGCTGCTAGCTGGACAAAATGCTATGCTAGGCTATCAATAAACGTACACAAATGCTTGTCTAGCTTTGGCTGTAAAGCATATTTTGAAAATCTAAGATGACAGGGTGATTATCAAAAGGCTAAGCTGTGTCTCAATACATTTCACTTGTGATTTTCATGAATAGGAATATTTTCTAGGAATATTTATGTCCGTTGCGTTATGCTAATTAGTGTCAGTCGATGATTACGCTCCCGCACCCGGGATGGGGAGTTACTAGAGGTTAATCATGAAACATACACCACCTCCTTTCTTCTTCCCGGAGAGTTCTTTATTCCTGTCTGCGCAATGTACTGAGAACCCAGCTGGCTGTATGGACAGGGAGCGGAGATTGCTTGGAATCAAGAGGCACTGTTTGATATGTTCCTGCACGGCGTCTCGGAGGTGGTCAAGGACGAGCTTGCAGCCCAGGAGTTACCAACAGAGCTCGATTCCCTCATCGCTTTGACCATTTGATGGGCGATTAAGGGAACGACGAAGGGAGAGGAAATTAGATTTAGCTCGCACGCACAGGGATGCCACCATGCTGCCGAGTCATCCCAGAAGCTCCCAATGATCTCATTACCGAGAGAACCCGAGGCTTCCCAACCTGCCCCGAGGGCTGCCGAAGACGGCCGAGTCACCACTTCCTGAGCCTATGCTACTA
The DNA here is from genome assembly GCF_045791955.1 of Oncorhynchus clarkii lewisi. NCBI lineage: Eukaryota > Metazoa > Chordata > Actinopteri > Salmoniformes > Salmonidae > Oncorhynchus > Oncorhynchus clarkii. The sequence goes on from NC_092175.1 coordinate 3,463,538, forward strand.
GGCAGAGCTGGGCTGTCGCCAGCGGAACGGCAATACAGGATCGACACGAAGAGTTGTCTGTATTGCGAGACTCTTGGTAATTTCGTCCTTTAACTTCTTGGTGACAGGGGGCAGTATTTTCACGTCCGGATGCAATGCATGCCAAAATTCAACTGCCTGCTACTCATCCCCGGAAGATAAGATATGCATATTATTAGTATTTGGATAGATAGTATTTGGATAGAAAACACTCTGAAGTTTCTAAAACTGTTTGAATCATGTCTGTGAGTATAACATAACTTATTTAACAGGCAAAACCCAGAGGACAAACCATTCAGATTTTTTTTTTGAGGTCACTCTCTTTTCAATGGGGTTTCATTGGGAATCCAGATTTCTAAGGGACCTTCTTGCAGTTCCTATTGCTTCCACTGGATGTCAACAGTCTTTAGAAATTGGTTGAGGTTTTTCCTTTGTGTAATGCAGAAGTACAGCCATCTTGAACGAGGGTCACTTGAAGTGTACTGTTAGATAGAGGCGCGTGACCAGAAAGCATACTTCAGTTTGTTTTCCTCCTGTATTGAACACAGATCAGCCCGTCTTCAATTTTATCGATTATTTACTTTAAAAAATCCCTAAAGTTGTATTACAAAAGTAGTTTGAAATGATTTGGCAAAGTTTACAGGTAACTTTTGAGATATTTTGTAGTGACGTTGCGCAAGTTGAAACAAATAAATGGACATTTTGGATATATATAGATGGAATTAATCGAACAAAAGGACCATTTGTGATGTTTATGGGACATATTGGAGTATTTCTGCGTTTTGTGTCACGCCTGCAGGGTTGAAATATGCTTTTCTCTCTTTGTTTACGGAGGTGCTATCCTTAGATAATAGCATCGTTTTCTTTCGCCAAAAATCCCTGGCTTTTGGCCAGGTGGGACGCTCCACTGCAGCCCCAACGATGAAAATGGGGCGTGCTCAGTCCTCTTTTTCCTGTAGTCCACAATCATCTCCTTTGCCTTGATCACATTGAGGGAGAGGTTGTTGTCCTGGCACACACGGCCAGGTCTCTGAAGTCCTCTCTAAAGGCTGTCTCATCGTTGTCTGTGATCAGGCCTACAGTGATTCCTCCTTTAAAAATTGTGAGCTTACGCCGCGGGACTTAGAGGTAATTTGTGGTTTAGTACGGTACCCTGCTAGCTAGCTAAATTGCTATAAATGGTTAATGCTTTTTGACCTGTCCCCAAATTAATATAGTTGGTTCAGAGTTTGTTGTGATATTTCAACCTGCGTGTCCTAATCGCATCTGGTGTGGGTGGACAAAATCAACAGGCACGCGTGCGGTCTGGTCAGCATGTAAGAAATAGGAGAAGTGACGTGTTATCTCCAATTGGCTACAACATAAATCATGTCATACTGCTGGAGGCCTCCCCTCATGTTGGGCTCATGGTGAGACACTCTTAACTCCTGCCCCATGAGTAGCAGTGTTCTATTCAGGTTTGACTTCTTCCCCCACATACCACTTTTTTCTACAGGAAGCAGCTCTCTGTCTATCGTTGGGTGAAATGCACCTTGTCTATATCTTGTCACATACACTGAGTGTACAAACATTAGGAACACCTTCCTAATATTGAGTTGCACCCCCTTTTGCCCTCAGAACAGACTCAATTTGTCAGAACATGGACTCGACAAGGTGTCAGAAACATTCCATAAGGATGCTGGCCCATGATGACTCCAATCATTCCCACAGTTGTGTGAAGTTGACTGGATGTCCTTTGGGTGGTGGACCCTTCTTGATACACGGGAAACTGTTGAGCTTCAAAATCCCAGCAGCGTTTTAGTTGTTGACACACTCAAACCGGTGTGCCTGGTACCTACTGCCATACCCTGTTCAAGGGCACTTAAATATTTTGTCTTGCCCATTCACCCTCTGAATGGCACACATACACAATCCATGTCTCCATTGTCTCAAGGCTTAAAAATCCTTCTTTAACCTGTCACCTCCCCTTCATCTACACTGATTGAAGTGGATTTAACAAGTAACATTAATAAGCGATCATAGCTTTCACCTGGATTCACCTGGAAAGGGTGTTCCTAATATTTTGCAAACTCAGTGTGCATAGTCACCTCCTACAATAGCCAAGAATTAAATTAAATTGAATAATTAAAGCATTTATCTTCAGAGTTCAGACCCAAGTATCTTTCCACCTGATTGGCCTGAAGCATTCCAAACCACTCCCACACTCCTTCTGTATGAATAACTCATAGTCCTTATGTTATCTCTCTCTCAGCGAAGGGCCACTTAATGCTGCCATTAACTGTACACAAAGCCCAGCTCCAATGTGAAATCTGAGAGGCAAGTATTGTGTCTAGGGCTTCTCCTTTGTCATGTCTGTCCACCAATTGAAAATATTGAGGGCTATCAAGGTGTAAAGGCTCGACCCAGTTTGTTACCATGTCATTAGCGTGTCACTAATGGTCTGTTACAAATCACTGGGAAAATAGGTTGCATCCTTAATTATTCATACATTGGCATACAATCTCTATCAACATTCCACCAAGGTCGCCCTCAGCTTCACACACACACACACACCTGTTCTATCGTATTTCAGTACCAGTTGATTGACATGTAGCCTATATCTGCAAATAATTTGAACAAAATAATTTGCCATGAATACCTGTAAATTGCACAACAAAGTCACTGATTTACTAAAGACCTTCACAAGAAAATAGTGCGTGCATTGTGCACATTTACGCATGTGCTCTCTCTCTCCCTCTCAAAACACACACGGAGAGTGATTCTGGACCCACATACAGACTCCATAATATCAACTCATAAAACGCGACTGCTCTGCAAAATGTAAAGAATTCCACATCATCTGCATTTATATCGTAATTCACTCACCGCCACTGCTTTATACCTGTTGCTGGCTCTCCCCTCCAGTACTGGCATAGAATGAATGCAGAGCAAGAGGTGATATGCCAAGACGCTACAGTAAACCCAAGGAAGCAGCATCGTGTTTTGATTCAGAGCAGACTCGCAGTTTGACTGGGCTGGAGCACACTTTGGGGGATAGCAAGCGCAGAAGAAATGAATGACGGAGAAGTGTCTCGCAAGGGGATTTTATACTCCCTCATTTCTTTGTTCTCTTTCTTCAAATTACACGTTTTTATGGCCCTAAGTGATAAATTCACAGGTGCCCACGTGATTTAACCCCTTGCCAGCTGCTCCATGTCCTCAAGCGCTTTCTGAACCTTCTCTTTTAAAATACCTTAAGCATAAACGCAGTGTGCTAATGTAGTCTCTAGGCTAACAGACCACTAGAGTTACAACCTGGTCTCAGAGCATTTCATATTATTCTGTACGTAAATCCGAGACACTCCATTTAGTATGATGTTAGGTTCCGTATGGTATGTATTCATTTGAGACCACCATTTGTATAATTTGTATTACAAATTCCAATTTGTTTTTGCTAACGTTAGCTAGGTGGCTAGGTGGCTAACTTTAGCTGGCTGACTAACATTAGCTAGGCTAGGAGTTAGAGTTAAATTTAAGGTTAGAGGGTTAGGGGAAGGATTAGCTAAAAGTGTTAGGGGTTAGGTTTAGGGTTAGCTAACATGCTAAGTAGTTTCAAAGTAGCTAAAAAGTAGTAAGTAGTCGCAAAGTTGCTAATTAGCTAAGTTGTTTGTGAGGAGATTCGAACATGCAACCTTTGGGCTGCTAGATGTTTGCATTATACACCTACCCATCCACCCCGAAAAAACCATCATCCTTTTGATTTTGCCTTAAGTAACCTTCTGTCTTAAGTAATCATAACAAACGTAACATATCATACTCATTTGATTGTCCCAGATTTACATTTACTATGTTATGTTTAGTCTGAGACCAGGCTGTAGAGTTTGATAGGTTGGAGACATGTTATTAATAACAAGTTTATTACCCTTGATTTATAGATTACTTTGATGGAGATTTGTTTTTGTAACTCAAGATGTTTACTTGCAAAGATACTTTTTCCAGTTTTTAGGTTAGCCTATTAAATGTCCAATGCAGCCGTTTTTATCTCATTATTAAATCATTTCTGTGTAACAATGAAGTACAGTACCTTACTGTGATTGATAACAATTAAAATGGTCAAAAATAAACAAAATTGCTTTTTAGCAAAGCCAATTTCTCAAGCAAAAACTTTGCTAGGGCTGTCTGAGAGTGGTCTGAGTCGGGAGGGGGGAACTGAAATCTAGTTGTTATTGGTAGAGAGGTATGGTACCCTCTTTCTTATTGGTCTATGAACACCACCAAGCAGGCTAAAACTCCATCCCTCCAAAATAGGCAGAAATTTCAGGCAGTCTTTTCAAACAGCTCTTATACTAAAAGGGCAATTTTATCATTATTCCACCCTCATAGTGTGGAAATACATACTGAACAAAATATAAGCGCAGCATGTAAAGTGTTGGTCCCATGTTTCATGAACTGAAATAAGAGATCGCAGAAATGTTCCATATGCACAAAAAGCTTATTTCTGTCCGTGAGCATTTCTCCTTGGCCAAGATAATCCATCCACCTGATATGTTTGGCATATCAAGAAGCTGGTTAAACAGTATGAACATTATAGAGGTGCACCTTGTGCTGGGGATAATAAAATGCCACTCTAAAATGAGCAGTTCTGTCATGCATCACAATGCCACAAATGTCTCAAGTTTTGAGGGAGCGTGCAATAGGCATGCTGACTGCCGGAATGTCTACCAGAGCTGTTGCCAGAGATTTTACTGTTCCTTTCTCTACCATAAGCAGCCTCCAACTTGTTTTAAAGAATTTGGCAGTTCATCCTACCGGCCTTACAACCGCAGATCACGTGTAACCACACCAGCCCATGACTGCCACATCCAGCGTCTTCACCTGCGGGATCGTCTTAGACCAGCCACCCGAACAGCTGATGAAGCTGTGGGATTCCACAACCAAAAACCAAATAATTTCTGCACAAACTGTCAGAAACCGTCTCAGGGAAGCTCATCTGCGTGCTCGTCATCCTCACCAGGTTCTTTACCTGACTGCAGTTCGGCGTCTTCAGTAGGCAAAGGCTCATCTTCGATGGCCTCTGGCACACTGGAGAAGTGGGCTCTTCATGTATGAATCCCGGTTTCAACTTTACCGGTGTGAGAGAAAAATTACGTATTTACCTGATTTGTTTAATATTATTAGTTAACAATTATATGCTTACCAATAGTAAGACATTTCTACTCTACCAATAATGTGCTTCTGAAAAAGGATGGTTCCTCTCTTCCACGTTCAGTTCCCGCAGCTGGTCTAGGCGTGTTGTCAAGCACATAGGATAAAGATAAACTTGACGAACAGAATAGACCTGTATTGTTTCCAATCTTGTGTTGCCCAATAGCCTGCTGGAATAGGCTACAGAGAATGGGGTTGTAATTTCAATCACTGAATCAAATATTAATGATATGGATATGAACTGAATATATGCTTGTCAACAACAGCCAGTGTTTGTTTTATTACCTGTAGCCTAATCTGACGGACTGTTCCCTAAATCGAATGCATTCAAATAATAGCTGATTGGCAATTGCGATAGAGCTGTGACCATGATCACAATTGATAACTTTTAATTTAATTAACTAAACATGGCCATTAATAAATGCATAATAAAACAAGGCTACAACAACATTAAATTGAAGTTATAAGCAGAAAGTGAATTTCCAACAGAGGTTGGTAATACAATATAGAATAACACTAATAACTAACAGTAATAAGGAGAGAATTATCATGTTTAGAAAATAAAACTAAACAAACCTTACAAAGTGACAGTGGCAAAGACATTGATAGAGATGGTTGATGTGAACTTTTGAGTGTTGACAGTATATGAATGGTATTATGTTATTAGTGGTTTTTGGATAGCACTCTAATAATGACATGTTTTAGTAAATTGAAGAAGAGGTTTCCATACAAGGTTAAATGATGAATAGAGGGGTTGAGCCTTGAGACTGACAAAATAGGTCAGCCGCAAGTGAAAGTGAGTAGTGCTCACTGAACTCAAACAGACTGTAATGGTCAAAATGGAAAATTTGAAGCAGAAGTATGAATTGTTGAGTGGAGATGTTTTTTTTTTTACAATTTCCAATTATTATGACTACATTTTATAGTTTGGGTAACACCACTGAATTTAAGCAAGAAGGTCATGTCATTTAAAACAATCTACGAGGAACAGTGTTTAAAATTAAGGTAGATCCATATAAACGTTTTAGTACTGATATTAAGCTGATAAACCAGCAAAGAAAAATGGAAGGTTCTAACAGATTTGTTAAACAACATGTTTTATTTTTTGACTACATTAATGCAACAGGTAAGAATAAGATTGGTATGGTTACCGGAAAGGGATTCTGGGATTTGTTTTGTTTTTAAAGGTGTTTATTCCACTTAATGGGACACTGATGTGTCTTAAGTAGGATTTTTCTTCCAAGACTGATGGAAGTCTACTAGTTGTTAAGGGAGCTCCCAAATTAAGTAAGGCCTTTGTTTGTTTTTACCCTACGTTTTGAATATTTGTTAGTGCTGTTAACACTCTGTTTAATCTATTGTATGGAGTCTATTTCATTTGGTTTAGTGGGTTTTTCACAGGTTAGAAAGGATACACCTTAAAGGGCACACAAATTGAATTTTCTGAAGTTCTTATTTTATGAGTGGACCATGACAAGGACTAAGAGGGTGCGCTACCCCTGAATGAGGGACAACTGTCGCTAGTCAATTTGACGATTCCTTGGAATTACCTTATGGGAAACAATTAAGTTAAGATGGAGTTATCAAGGGTTCAAATTTGATTTGTTATTTTAATTTAACAGGCAGTGCTGATGTTTGCTATTTTTGGTCGCATGAATCACAATGTGTGTCCACCTGTCCCCTGAGGCCTACTGGTAAATATGCAAATCGATTTTCTTAACATTCCTGACTGTAAAAGGCAAAAAGATGTTGGTAATGTTTGACAGTACTACGTTTTACCCATCTCGAGTGAAATATAGAACTGTGTCAAATGATATATGCAGAAGTGTATGGCTGGTTGTTTTGTTTGTTGTTTTTCTGTTTTGCTTCAATAACAAATCTCACCAGATTGGGTCTGCTGAATGGTTGAAATTTCTTCCTAAGGATTAGTGGTCTAAACTCCCTGATCCTGTAACTCTGCAGTGAGATCGACAAGATGATAGGGGAATAAAAGCCAATTTTGTAATGCCCGGGGTGTAATGGAGGAAGAAGTCAGACGCAGGAAACAGAGAGTTCAGAGTAGCGCTATACTTTATTCACCACACAGGTGAAAACGACGCCACTTTAACAAATGCCCCAAAACACAGGGGAACTAAACAGTCCCGAATAACTCACGTACACGAACAACCGTGACTTACAGGCGTGTACACGAGTACACATAAAACAATCCCGCACACCCAGCAGGCGGGCCGGCTGGATAATAAAGCCCAACTAATTAACCTAACTAAACACAGGTGTAACTAATAAACAGACAAGGAGGGGGAGGAAAAAGATCAGTGGCAGCTAGTAGGCTGGTGACGACGACCGCCGAGCGCCACCCGAACAGGAAGGGGAGCCACCTTCGGTAGGAGTCGTGACAAATTTGAAAGAAAATAAGTATGGTTTCAACTGTGTGTTGTTATTCTCTTTGACTTTTGGTTTAGAAATTTGTATGAATAATATGGGTAGTAGTAATAATTTGTCATACAGTGAATAATTTGTCATTTGTCATATAGTAAATAATCTGTCTGGATTTCTTGAATCAGAAATACCCTAAACCTAACTGTTGTTCTGGTCTGTCCTCTCTTGAGGTTACGGCAAAGGTGACCACAGATGTTATCTATATGCATGGGAGGGATAATTCGCCGAGAACAGTGTGAACCTCAACCCCCTCTGACCGGCTGAAGTAATGGTGAAAATGGCATTCAGTATGGTCCTTCACCACTTCTGCCGTGAGACCTGAGTCCAAGCCAGCAACCTGTACACAGCATCCTAGTCGGAGCTATCAACTGCCTTTTCTCTCATGCCTTTTCTCTCAGGAGTGTGCCATGAGTCCACGTGGAGGGAGCATGGAGAGAGATGCGTTCCAAACTTCTCTCATGTTGCTGGTATACTGGTTGGCAAATGGACAAAACATAATGGGTGGTAGAGGCCGTGGAGACACAGGTGAGACATTAGTATTTTGGGGAAAATCTGAGTATTCCTCAGACATTGAAATCGGGACATTATCATGGGCCATCCACTTTGAACATGTATGCCATTGGGAAGACGAACTGTGAAGCTATCTGAAGAAGACAATGAAGACACGTTCGGAAGAATGAGTGCCTTGAAGGAGAAGGGGTTGGTCAACTGTGCCTGTAATTGATGTAGACTTGATACCCCAAAATTGTTTATTTGGGGTATAATTGTTGATTGTGGAGGTCTACACCCTGCGAGATTTATAATAAATTAAACTAAGAATGCATTGAGATACTGATCTCTGTAATTAAGACCGTGATGACAAAAGTTATAAGATGGATATACTGTATGTCAAATGTAAATGTATATTTTCTCTATAAAAGCAGACACCCGGCTATGTTTGTTAAGCTTTCAACGCCGAACCATTCTTGGTGATGTTGATTGCTTCATTTTTGCAAATCTTATAATTAAGCTGTTGTTGGAAGAATCTACAGTCTCTCTCTTCCTATAGAATTTCTCTGACAAATTTTAATTGGGGTTTAATTATCATTTGTAAACTGAATGATTTCCCTCACCTATTCCCTATTCCTGACTACATTACTGATGATGAGGACACCAATTCTGAGCATAAGGACACAGATGTGGAGCTCATTTTCCACACAGTATGTACAAAGTGCCCAAAGAGGGGTCTGTCACTGGTGTAGGAAGGGTTCTAAACGAGATGGACATTTTCTACCGCTGCGCTCGTTGTCCCATTTTCTACCGCTGCGCTCGTTGTCCCATTTTTTCTACCGCTGCACTCGTTGTCCCATTTTCTACCGCCGCGCTCGTTGTCCCATTTTCTACCGCTGCACTCGTTGTCCCATTTTCTACCGCTGCGTTCGTTGTCCCGTTTTCTACCGCTGCGTTCGTTGTCCCATTTTCTACCGCTGCGTTCGTTGTCCCGTTTTCTACCGCTGCGTTCGTTGTCCCGTTTTCTACCGATGCACTCGTTGTCCCATTTTCTACCGCTGCGTTCGTTGTCCCATTTTCTACCTATGCACTCGTTGTCCCATTTTCTACCGCTGCGTTCGTTGTCCCATTTTCTACCGCTGCGTTGTCCCATTTTCTACCGCTGCGTTCGTTGTCCCGTTTTCTACCGCTGCGTTCGTTGTCCCATTTTCTACCGCTGCGTTCGTTGTCCCATTTTCTACCGCTGCGTTCGTTGTCCCGTTTTCTACCGCTGCGTTCGTTGTCCCGTTTTCTACCGATGCACTCGTTGTCCCATTTTCTACCGCTGCGTTCGTTGTCCCATTTTCTACCTATGCACTCGTTGTCCCATTTTCTACCGCTGCGTTCGTTGTCCCATTTTCTACCGCTGCGTTCGTTGTCCCATTTTCTACCGCCGCGCTCGTTGTCCCATTTTCTACCGCCGCGTTCGTTGTCCCATTTTCTACCGCCGCGCTCGTTGTCCCATTTTCTACCGCCGCGCTCGTTGTCCCATTTTCTACCGCTGCGTTCGTTGTCCCATTTTCTACCGCTGCGTTCGTTGTCCCATTTTCTACCGCTGCGTTCGTTGTCCCATTTTCTACCGCCGCGTTCGTTGTCCCGTTTTCTACCGCTGCGTTCGTTGTCCCATTTTCTACCGCTGCGTTCGTTGTCCCATTTTCTACCTATGCACTCGTTGTCCCATTTTCTACCGCTGCGTTCGTTGTCCCATTTTCTACCGCTGCGTTCGTTGTCCCATTTTCTACCGCTGCGTTCGTTGTCCCATTTTCTACCGCTGCGTTCGTTGTCCCATTTTCTACCGCTGCGTTCGTTGTCCCATTTTCTACCGCTGCGCTCGTTGTCCCATTTTCTACCGCTGCGCTCGTTGTCCCGGGTGATTGTCCCATTTTCTACCGCTGAAATGTCAGGCACCAGAAGGATGTATTTTGTTTGTTTAAATGTATGCTTAAAAGGATCCACCCCTTTTTTTCAATTTTAAACTTATGAAGTTGATTTTGTAGCATAATGTGGTAGTTTGATATTTTGACTGATATTATGATTCTGTTTGTTTCATATCTGCAAAGTAGTTCAAACACAGTCAGTTCCACTTTGAATGTGCAGTTGAAGTTGGAAGTTTGAGGCGTTAAAACCCGTTTTTCAAATACTCCACAACATTCTTGTTAACAAAATATAGTTTTGTCAAGTTGGTTAGGACATCTACTTTGTGCATGACACAAGTAATTTTTCCAACAATTGTTTACAGACAGATTATTTCACTTATACCTCACTGTATCGCAATTCCAGTGGGTCAGAAATGTACATACGCTAAGTTGATTGTGCCTTTAAATAACTTGGACAATTTCAGAAAATGATGTCATGGCTATAGAAGCTTCTGATAGGCTAATTGACATAATTTGAGTCAATTGGAGGTGTACCTGTGGATGTATTTCAAGGCCTACCTTCAATGTCAGTGCCTCTTTGCTTGACTTCAGGGGAATATCAAAAGAAATCAACCAAGACCTCAGAAAAAAAAGTGTAGACCTCCACAAGTCTGGTTCATCCTTGGGAGCAATTTCCAAATGCCTGAAGGTACCACGTTCATCTGTACAAACTATAGTACACAAGTATAAACACCATGGGACCACGCAGCCATCATACCGCTCAGGAAGGAGATGAACGCTCTCCTAGAGATGAACGTACTTTGGTGCGAAAGTGCAAATTAATCCCAGAACAACAGCAAAGGACCTTGTGAAGATGCTGGAGGAAACAGGTACAAAAGTCTCTATATCAACAGTAAAACGAGTCTTATATCGACATAGCCTGAAAGGCCGCTCAGCAAGGAAGAAGCCACTGCTCCAAAACCGCCATAAAAAGCCAGACTACGGTTTGCAACTGCACATGGGGACAAAGATCATACTTTTTGGAGAAATGTCCTCTGGTCTGATGAAACAAAAATTGAACTGTTTGGCCATAATGACCATCGCTATGTTTGGAGGAAAAAGGGGGAGGTTTGCAAGCCGAAGAAAACCATCCCAACCGTGAAGCACGGGGGTGGCAGCATCATGTTGTGGGGGTGCTTTGCTGCAGGAGGGACTGGTGCACTTCGCAAAATAGATGGCATCATGAGGGAGTAAAATTATGTGGATATGTGGAAGCAACATTTCAAGACATCAGTCAGGAAGTTAAAGCTTAATGGGTCTTCCAAATGGACAATGACCCCAAGCATACTTCCAAAGTTGTGGCAAAATGGCTTAAGAACAACAAAGTCAAGGTATTGGAGTGGCCATCACAAAACCCTGACCTCAATCCCATAGACAATTTGTGGGCAGAACTGAAAAAGTGTGTGCGAACAAGGATGCCTACAAACCTGACTCAGTTACACCAGCTCAGTTAGGAGGAATGGGACAAAATTCACCCAACTTATTGTGGGAAGCTTGTGGAAGACTACCCGAAACGTTTTTACCCAAGTTAAACAATTTAATGGCATTGCTACCAAATACTAATTGAGTGTATGTAAACTTCTGACCCATTGGGAATGTGATGAAAGAAATAAAAGCTTAAATAAATCCTTCTCTCTACTATTATTCCGACATTTCACATTCTTAAAATAAAGTGGTGATCCTAACTGACCTAAGACAGGACATTTTTACAAGGATTAAATGTCAGGAATTGTGAAAAACTGAGTTTAAATCTATTTGGCTAAGGTGTATGTAAACTTCCGACTTCAACCGTTTATGATTTAGCTGATGGCTTTCAGAGTTCAATAGAGGACTGTAACGTTAGCTAGCTAGTTAACTTACCCAGCTATTCCAGCTAGGCTACCAAGCTAGCTAATGTTAAGTTTCTTCTAATTGAGAATCTTCCGTTTTGTTGTGAAGGGGGAAAAAAATCAATGGTATCGCATCCCTTCTCAGCTCTTGTCGAAATGGGTTCACCGTAAGTTTAGCCTGACAATCCCTATGATGATCTTTGGTCACTGTATCATTCTTGATAGCCACAAGCCACTAGCAGAATTGGGATGAATCTCTGGTAGGTAGAACGGTGAGAGTTGACAAATTTTCACGCTTGTTTGTAAGGAGCACATCCAGGCACAGAACACTACATGGGCATGATGACATACATTAGTGGAAAATAGTAAATAATGGCTACTTCTTTGAAAGTATAAAACTGTCAAGAGGAGTAAAACAAGGTTGTCCACTATCAGCATATCTATTTATTATGGCGCCGTACTCAGATTATTGCATGGTTTGCTTTTTCCGTAAATCTTCTTAATGCAGTTGCATTAAGGAGAAGTGGATCTAAAATTCCATGTATAACACTTGTATCTTTGATCAACATTTATTATGAGTATTTCTGTAAATTGATGTGGCTCTCTGCAAAATCGCCGGATGTTTTTGGAAATACTGACCATAACGCGCCAATGTATACTGAGATTTTTTTTATATAAATATGAACTTTATCGAACAAAACATACATGTATTGTGTAACATGAAGTCCTATGAGTGTCATCTGATGAAGATCATCAAAGGTTAGTGATTAATTCTCTCTCTATTTCTGATTTTTGTGACTCCTCTCTTTGGCTGGAAAAATTGCTGTTTTTCTGTGACTTGGCGGTGACCTAACATAATCGTTTGTGGTGCTTTCGCCGTAAAGCCTATTTGAAATCGGACACTGTGGTGGGATTAACAAGAAGTGTATCTTTAAAATGGTGTGAAGTACTTGTATGTTTGAGGAATTTTAACTATGGGATTTCTGTTGTTTTGAATTTGGCGCCCTGCACTTTCATTGGCTGTTGTCATATCAATCCCGTTAGCGGGATCTCAGCCCAAAGAAGATAACTTCTTAGGGCTCCTTTTAACTCAATTTCCACCTGACTGACGTTCCCAAAGTAAACTGCCTGTTGCTCATGCCCTGAAGCCAGGATATGCATATAATTGGTACCATTGGAAAGAAAACACTTTGAAGTTTGTAGAAATGTTAACTTGTTATGGCTGCAATCCTGCTAACGGGATCGATATGGCAACTACCAGTTAAAATAGAGGGCGCCAAATTCAAACCACAGAAATCTCATAATTACAATTCCTAAAACATACATGTGTCTTATATCATTTTAAAGTTAATATTGTTGTTAATCCCACCAAAGTGTCCGATTTCAAATATGCTTTTCAGCAAAAGCACTACAAACGATTATGTTAGGTCTCCACCAAACCACAATAAGCACAGCCATTTTCCAGCGAAATATAGCATTCACAAAAAGCAGAAATAGAGATAAAATTAATCACTAACCTTGAATTATCTTCATCAGATGACACTCATAGGACTTCATGTTACACAATACATGCATGTTTTGTTTGATAAAGTTCATATTTCTATAAAAAAAATCTGAGTTTACATTGGCGTATTAGATTCACTAGTTCCAAAAACATCAAGTGATTTTGCATAGCCAGTGAAGTGAAAACTAAGCCATATCTCGCTGTAATTTCAATGAGAGCTTGGTTGAAAATCTGCCACCCCCAGAAAAAATACAAACAGGAAATGGAATTTCTCAGGTTTTTGCCTGCAATATGAGTTCTGTTATACTCACAGACATAATTCAAACAGTTTTAGAAACATCAGAGTGTTTTCTATCCAATACTAATAATAATATGCATATATTAGCAACTGAGACTGAGTAGCTGGCCATTTACAATGGGCACCTTTTCATCCAAGCTACTCAATACTGCCCCTGCATCCATAACAAGTTAATAATGTAGGAGACTATAACACAATAGATATGGTAGGAGAAAATCAAAAGATTAAACCAACCAGAATTTTGTTTTTGAGACCGTGCTCTTACAATGGAAAGTATAGGGGCATTCGCAATTCTAGCTCCCAGCATGCAAATCCTGTTGCTTCCACAGGGTGTCAGCAGTCTATGTTCAAGGTTTCAGGCTTGTAACTTCCAAAACAAATAATAAATAGGAGTTTTAGTACAAGGACACAGTCTTGGAAATTCGTGTTTGGGCGTGTGATGAAGACAAGACGCACCTGCTAAAATTGGTTTCCTATTGAACATATGTCTTTCCGTAAGAAATATTATAGTTTGACTACATTTTAGGGTATCTGAGGAGTAAGTAGAAATGTATTTTGACTTGTTGAAACAAAGTTCAGCGGTAGATTTTCGGATTCTTTCTCTGCATGTGGAACGAGTGGATTACTCAAATCGATGGCGCAAACTAAATTTACTTTTTGGGATATAAAGAAGGATTTTATCTAACAAAACTACACTACATGTTTTAGCTGGGATCCTTTGGATGACAAATCAGAGCAAGATTTTCAAAAAGTCAGTGAATATTTAATCGCTATTTGTGAATTTATGAAACTTGTGCCGGTGGAAAAACATTGTGATGTGGGGCGCCGTCCTTTAGACACTACATGCTTTCGCTGTAATGGCAACTGTAAATCGGACAGTGCAGTTAGATTAACAATAATTTAAGCTTTCAACCGATATAAGACACTTTTATGTACCTAAATGTTTAATATCCATAATGTCTATGATTATTTATTTGAATTGCGCGCCCTCCAGTTTCACCGTAAGTTGTCCCGCTAGCGGGACAGTACCCGCAAGACACCAGTCTCAACGTCAACAGTGAAGAAGCGACACCGAGATGCTGGCCTTCTAGGCAGAGTTCCTCTGTGTCTGCATTCTTTTGCACATCTTAATCTTTTCTTTTTATTGGCCAGTCTGAAATATGGCTTTTTCTTTGCAACTCTGCCTAAAAGGCCAGAATCCCAGAGTCGCCTCTTCACCGATGACGTTGAGACTGGTGTTTTGTGGGTACTATTTAATGAAGCTGCCAGTTATGGTGGTCTTTCCTTTATTTTATCAGTTACCTGGAGGTGTCTCACTTAATGGTGGCACAAATGTTGATATGGGGGAGGGGAGGTATATGCAAATTAAATACTGTAGTATGTATCATAGTTTTAAAAAGTGTTGTGTTTTTGCGGACATTACTGTAGTATTTACTTCAGTGTTTTTTTGACGATTATAAGGTAGTATTTACTCTGGTATTCTACATTAAACTACGAAATGATATAGTAAGTACTACACATGATCGAGGGATACTACAGTGTGTAGTATAGTATTCTACATTATACAAAATGTTACTATAGAATTCTATTGTAAGTACTGTAGTATTCTATAGTAAACTGTAGTATTTTTTCATGTGGGGGAATGCAGTACAGCACACCATAAACATCACATTCATTATGGGTTTCTATAAACAAGACAAGTTCTCCAGTACTTTTGTATACTTTTTAGTCAGTAGTTCTGAAAGTAGAAGCATATTTAGTAGTCGCCAAAGTTGGGGAACATGTCAGGCCATATTAAAGTTGTGCAGTTGAGGTATTCTTGCCACCACCTTACTGATTGTTGACTCGACTGCATCTGCATGATGATGATATTCCGTTCAATTAAGGTTTTACAGAACTCACAGATTTGTTTAATTGTTTAGTTAATTAGTTGTCTATATAAAAATAAATGATAATTCATTAACAACTGATGGGAGTTATTATATAACAGAGAACTTGGAAATGTAATCTTCATTCTAATCATAGTTCGATCAATTGCTGAGGGTTGACTTAATTTCTGATGGAATTTCAGCGCCATCATGTGGCCAAAGGCAATACATCAGCGAGTGACCGATGGATATTGGTTAGAAGATTGTCATATTGTTCTACAATTTGTCTGTTGAAATGTTACATGTAGAAAGACACTTTGTTTGTAACGGCATAAAATGTTGACGATTGGCAGTCCAACAGATATTTGGGGACACTGGAACGTCACTGAAAGATTGTCATGCTTGCCATCGTATTAGCCAGAGAACTGTCTAGTAGAACATTTTCATAATCTGTTTACCATTCTCTAAAACTGTTGTCAGAGTTTTAGAATGAACAAACTACATATTTTGTTTGTTATGTGATATAAAAACGTACATGAACTTCATTAAATAGGTGATCGCCTCTACTCATGAGTGAGAATTTACCGGTATGTCTGCCCATGCGCAATCCACACAATGTCATTGGCACATGTGCGCGCTAACATACGTTCTATTTGCGTTTACGAGAGGCTTCAGAAGAGGACCAGACGATCCTGGCAGAAACAGTTTGAAGTTGTAAAGAACATATTATCTGCATAAAAAAATGGCTAGAGGAAGTCGCAGTGCCAGTCGTTCTTCGGCACCAACCAGGTAATGAGTTTTGAACGATAATGAAACTAGGTCAGATGCCGGTTTATTAAAATGTTAACAGCCTCGGTTGTATAGCAGTTACCTGGTTATAGTGTATATGCATAATTGTAATTGAATGACACACAGCTGTTTTAGAAACACAGCCCTAAAACTAGTGCCATATGACTGACACTTTTCCTAATAGTTGTCTGCATCACAAAGGTCCTTAGCTACATTTGTGGGTCATTTTTCAGTTCTTGACCCCAAGGGCAGTGGGTAGAAGGTCAGCATTTGCTCGAAAAGTTTGCATAAACCAAAGAACAAATTATGCCATCAATTTTAAATAATTGCTGTTTCTTATTGTCAGTCAGACTGTTTTCCTGCACATATTCGTTCTTGGTGATAACAACCAATGTGGAGGTATAAGATTAGAGATCAGCTGTTTACTAACCAATAGAGGCCAAGTCTTTGCATGCATGCATTCTCCGAAGATGGAGAGGGACAAATCATGGCTTGATCAGAGGAAGGTGTTCAGGGAGATGGTTGATGAAGAGTCTGGTGATGATCATGTAGATCAGTGGTTCCCAGGCTTTAAACTTACTCTTGAAAGTTGTAATAGTAAAATGCACACGGTGCAATTTTGAAATTGGGTAGTGCATCATCAGTTCCTCTTGTCATGTTAGTCATTGCATACCTTAGAGCTATTTATAACTTGTCAGAAATTTCCAGATCAACTAGCCCATGTCGGCTAAAAAAAATGTTTTTTTAGCCCGTAGATATTGTTGTAATTTTTGTCACTCACATCATATGACACACATTAGACATTGCAATGTATAGAATTGCAAGAAAACGTGCTTTAAAACATTTTCTTTTGCACCCCATGACAAAATGTGTAGAATTGCAGGAAATAAGCTTTAAACAATGTGACGTCGCAGTTTGATATATCACAGTTTGATTTCTTGAAAGCTTTTCTTAAAATGGAACTAGACCTGTCCTAGAAAGCCCAAACTCCTCCCTTCAGCTAAGTGAGGTCACGCAAGCGACCCATTCACTCACTAAGAAGTGTCACATTATACTCCTTGATGTCAGACATTGACTACATGACGACTGAGGCAATTGAATCTGGCGCTGACAGTATTACAACAGCTAGAAAGAGTTTTGGATGAAGCAAATTATTAAAGGATTGTCTGGCCCATGGGATGTCTCAAAAGTGGCATTACTCCAACAATATTAGTTCTGGTATTTCTACAATTATGGTTGATGAATTTGATTACTTAGTATTATATCATATAAGCCTGCCATTGAGGTTTTGGAAGCAGAACATCATGTGGCCTAGCCATAGCAATGGAATGCCCTAGATGCAGTAAACAAGGAACATAAAAGATAGCTTGTCGATACTGTTCTATGAAATCTCTGCAGTACTAATTCAAAAGGTGCATTATGCAGAAATGTATTGATAATTTAAATGTGCCTTGATTTTCCATGAAAGTATACAGCATGGTACTTGGAATGGCCAAACCAGACATTCGTCAGTAAACAAGCAACATTATGCAACTTTGAAATATTCTATCAGGTAATTGCACTCCTTTATGTGTGATGCCAGGATATCAAAATCAAATCAAATCAAATTTTATTTGTCACATACACATGGTTAGCAGATGTTAATGCGAGTGTAGCGAAATGCTTGTGCTTCTAGTTCCGACAATGCAGTAATAACCAACAAGTAATCTAACTAACAATTCCAAAACTACTGTCTTGTACACAGTGTAAGGGGATAAAGAATATGTACCTAAGGATATATGAATGAGTGATGGTACAGAGCAGCATAGGCAAGATACAGTAGATGGTATCGAGTACAGTATATACATATGAGATGAGTATGTAAACAAAGTGGCATAGTTAAAGTGGCTAGTGATACATGTATTACATAAGGATACAGTCGATGATATAGAGTACAGTATATACGTATGCATATGAGATGAATAATGTAGGGTAAGTAACATTATATAAGGTAGCATTGTTTAAAGTGGCTAGTGATATATTTACATCATTTCCCATCAATTCCCATTATTAAAGTGGCTGGAGTTGAGTCACTGTCAGTGTGTTGGCAGCAGCCACTCAATGTTAGTGGTGGCTGTTTAACAGTCTGATGGCCTTGAGATAGAAGCTGTTTTTCAGTCTCTCGGTCCCTGCTTTGATGCACCTGTACTGACCTCGCCTTCTGGATGATAGTGGGGTGAACAGGCAGTGGCTCGGGTGGTGGTTGTCCTTGATGATCTTTATGGCCTTCACCACATCGGGTGGTGTAGGTGTCCTGGAGGGCAGGTAGTTTGCCCCCGGGGATGCGTTGTGCAGACCTCACTACCCTCTGGAGAGCCTTAGGGTTGTGGGCGGAGCAGTTGCTGTACCAGGTGGTGATACAGCCCGACAGGGTGCTCTAGATTGTGCATCTGTAGAAGTTTGTGAGTGCTTTTGGTGACAAGCCGAATTTCTTCAGCCTCCTGAGGTTGAAGAGGCGCTGCTGCGCCTTCTTCACGATGCTGTCTGTGTGAGTGGACCAATTCAGTTTGTCTGTGATGTGTATGCCGAGGAACTTAAAACTTGCTACCCTCTCCACTACTGTTCCATCGATGTGGATAGGGGGGTGTTCCCTCTGCTGTTTCCTGAAGTCCACAATCATCTCCTTAGTTTTGTTGACGTTGAGTGTGAGGTTATTTTCCTGACACCACACTCCGAGGGCCCTCACCTCCTCCCTGTAGGCCGTCTCGTCGTTGTTGGTAATCAAGCCTACCACTGTTGTGTCGTCCGCAAACTTGATGATTGAGTTGGAGGTGTGCGTGGCCACGCAGTCGTGGGTGAACAGAGAGTACAGGAGAGGGCTCAGAACGCACCATTGTGGGGCCCCAGTGTTGAGGATCAGCGGGGAGGAGATGTTGTTGCCTACCCTCACCACCTGGGGGCGGCCCGTCAGGAAGTCCAGTACCCAGTTGCACAGGGCGGGGTCGAGACCCAGGGTCTCGAGCTTGATGACGAGCTTGGAGGGTACTATGGTGTTGAATGCCGAGCTGTAGTCAATGAACAGCATTCTCACATAGGTATTCCTCTTGTCCAGATGGGTTAGGGCGGTGTGCAGTGTGGTTGAGATTGCATCGTCTGTGGACCTATTTGGGCGGTAAGCAAATTGGAGTGGGTCTAGGGTGTCAGGTAGGGTGGAGGTGATATGGTCCTTGACTAGTCTCTCAAAGCACTTCATGATGACGGAAGTGAGTGCTACGGGGCGGTAGTCGTTTAGCTCAGTTACCTTAGCTTTCTTGGGAACAGGAACAATGGTGGCCCTCTTGAAGCATGTGGGAACAGCAGACTGGTATAGGGATTGATTGAATATGTCCGTAAACACACCGGCCAGCTGGCCTGCGCATGCTCTGAGGGCGCGGCTGGGGATGCCGTCTGGGCCTGCAGCCTTGCGAGGGTGAACACGTTCAACCTCTCCCTCAACGTGATCAAGACAAAGGAGATGATTGTGGACTACAGAAAACGGGGCTGTCGTGGAGCAGGTTGAGAGCTTCAAGTTCCTTGGTGTCCACATCACCAACTAACTATCATGGTCCAAACACAACAAGACAGTCGAAGAGGACACGACAACGCCTATTCCCCCTCAGGAGACTGAAAAGATTTGGCATGGGTCCTCCGATCCTCAAAAATGTCTACAGCTGCACCATCAAGAGCATCCCACCTGGTATGGCAACTGCTCGGCCTCCGTGACACATGGCACAACAGAGGGTAGTGTGTACGACCCAGTACATCACTGGGGCTCTCTCATCCAGGACCTCTATACCAGGCAGTGTCAGAGGAAGGCCCAAAAAGGACTCCAGCCACCCTAGTCATAGACTGTTCTCTCTGCTACCGCACGGCAAACGGTAACCGGAGCACCAAGTCTAGGTCCAAACGATTTCTAAATAGCTTCTAACCCCATAAGACTCCTGAACAGTTAATGAAATGGCTACCTGGACTATTTGCATTGTCCCCACACCCATTTTTATGCTGCTGCTACTCTCCGTTTATTAGCCATGCATAGTCACTTTACTTCTACCTAGATGTACATATTACCTCAATTACCTCGACTAACTGGTGCCCTAGCACATTGACTCTGTACCGGTACCCCCTGTATATAGCCTCGCTACTGCTATTTTATTGTTGCTCCTTAATTATTAGTTATTTATTTTTTTCTTCATTTTTTTTTACTTCAGTTTATTTTAGTAAATAATTGAACGTTTTTTTTCTTAACTGCATTGTTGGTTAAGGGCTTGTAAGTGAACACTTCACTGAAAGGTTGTATTTGGCACATATGACATAAAATGTGATTTGTTATGTCAAAGATATAAAGGACAGGTGGAAATGTTGCATAATGTATCTGAGCTAGCATGGAGATAATGACTGTCACACTGAAGTCAAATCAATACTTGTTTACAGTAGTGCAGATGGCTACAGTATCTTTGACAAGTGTGTGTGTGTGTGTCTGTGCCATTACAGGAGGCCGCTCAACCTGTCTCCTCCCAGCCGGGCCCATGCATGTTTGAGGTGCGACAGTTCCTGAACTGCGCCACCACTCAGGCAGACCTCAGCTTGTGCGAGGGTTTCAATGAGGTGCTCAAACAGTGCAAAGGCTCACACGGTAAGGTACTCATTAATGATTGGTAGTTATGAACACCCAGTTGTATCACAGGACACTGGGTTAAATTAGTGATGTAGAATAAATAGACCTTAGCTGTGTTCGAATACTCATACAAACCGTACTATTTGTGATGTGAATTGAGTATATAGTATGCTTATTGGTCATAGTATGATGTAGTTGGTATGCCAAAAGTTCCCGGATGTCGTACTACATTCGCCAAAATATGAGGTATAGACGCAGAGGACACTGTTTCTGTATGATATGTTGGATAAAGGAATAAAGACAGACACCAATGTCAGGTTCAATAGCCTTGTTTGTGCATTGTACAAATCCCTACAACTGGAGTCCGGGGAACAGTCCGGCTAGTCGATTACCTATCAACTAGACTCCGTAACATCATCCCTTTCAATAGAAAGTGCAAACATAAAGGCATAACATTAAGTTCTTAACAGTCAGGTCATAACAATAGAAAAAGCGTAACATTTTATTTTTACTTCAGTTGTCATCTTCCTTTTTTAATTTAATTTAATTATTTAAGAAAAAATATATATTTGAATTAACCGAGGGCAAGTTAACAGTCCCTTGCTTACAGAGTAAGCCTGTCCGGTGGCTTGCACAGCCGACCCACCCGTGAGTAAGTATTGGCTCTGACAGGGGTAGGATTAGGGGCACGAGCTGGAGAGCTTGGTGGGGTAGAAGCCTCACCTTCAGTTGGCCCACGTCTCAATTCTGCGCCCCTTACCCTTAGGCCTGGACTGTGATCCAGCTCATCTAGGTGAGTGTATGGCGTGTTCTGGTTTGTCTGCTCTGCTACGCGCAGATCCACCCGATTGCGACGATAGAGGGAGCCACCAACATCCACCAGGTAAGAACGTGGTGCAACTCTCTGCAGGCATGTGCCCAGCCTCCAAAGTCCTGTGTGGTCTCCCGGCAGCGGTTTCATACTTATCGTTTCACCCACCTCCAGCTCTGGTAGGTCTCGAGCAGTCCGGTCGTAGAAGCACTTAGCGAGCTGCTTTCTGTGACGCAGTTTGTCCGTGACGCCAACCATGACGCAGGGCTCAAGTAGCTTGATAGCTACAGGGATGGTAGTCTTCAGACGTCTGGACAGAAGGCGTTGTGCTGGGCTGCTGTCCATGTTTTCGGTGGGTGTGTTCCTCCACTGTAAGATCGCTTTCCATGGGTCGTTGCTGTCGCGCAAGACCCTGCTTAACAGGTTTTTTGCAATCTTGACAGCTGATTCTGCCTTGCCATTTGCTTTTGGGTGTCTTGGAGAGGAGGTCACGTAGTCGAACTCCCATTCTGAAGCAAAACGCTTGAACTGTGCAGTGAATTGTGGGCCATTGTCCGTGATTACCTTGTCAGGCTGACCTTGCCTTGCAAACTGCGCCTTGCAGCGCTTAATGACCGTCTCTGCAAACAAGTCAGGGAGCAGTTAAATTTCCCAAAAGTCAGAGTAGTGATCAACGATGAGAAGATAGTCCTTTTGTCTGTGGCTGAATAAGTCCATGCTGACGATTTGCCAGGCCCTTGTGGGCAGTTCGTGTGACATCATGGTTTCCTTTTGCTGTTCATGAGCGTACTCGTTGCATGTGGTACAGTTGCTGACAAAGTCTTTAATTTCTGCTTGCATGTTTGGCCAGTATAATGTTTCACGAGCCTAGCGGTAGCATGCGTCACCTCCAACGTGACTGGAGTGTATGCTGGTAAGCATCTCTGGACGTAGTGATTTGGGAATAATGACCTTCTGACCTCTGAACAAGATGCCATTTTGCACGCTGATCTCATCTCGAAAGGTCCAGTATTCTCTCACTGTGAAAGGTGTCTCCTCTTTCAGGTATGGCCAATCTGCGAGAGCCATGGACTTCAGTGACTTCGTCCTTGTCAGTGTGTTGCCTTATCTGGGCTAGGCGGTGATCTGTGACGTTTAAGTAGTCTGCCTGATTGATCTGTTGAACATCTTGTTGTTCCTGCTGTAGCGAACAGATGGCCTGCCGCTGATAGACAGTGCCTCTGCCTGTACATTGTGTTGTTGCCCTGCTCAGTGTGTCGCGGATGTACATCTCTGGTCCTGGCTTGCAAATGACCTTCAGGCTGTAGTTTTGCAGAGTCAGGAGCATGCTTTGAAGCCTCTTGGCCACGTTGAGGAAAGGTTTACTGAATATGGCAATGAGTGGTTTGTGGTCAGTTTCAGCGGTGACCAGGTCTCGCCCATATAAGTAGTGATGGAATCGCTGGCAGGAGAAGACGATGCTGAGGCACTCTTTCTCAATTTGTGCATAGTTTTGTTCGGTGGGGGTGAGCGCTCTCGAGGCAAACGCAACGGGCTGGCCTTCCTGCATAAGGCAGCATCCAAGTCCCCTTTGGCTGGAGTCGCTCTGGATTGTTACAGGCTTCATGACGTCGTAGTAGCGCAACACTGGCATGGATGAAGCCAGAGATTTCATCTCCTGCACTGCGGCCTCGTGCTTGGGTAGCCAGTGCCATGGTGAGTTTTTGTCTAGCCACCGGCGCAGAGGCTCACAGACTGCTGATAGGTGTGGCATGAACTTTGCAAGATAGTTTGCAAAGCCGATGAGACGCTGTACACCTTTTGCATCAGACGGGTTTGGCATGTCGAGGATCGCTCTGACCTTGTCTGGGTCCGACTTCAGGCCTTTTGCCGAGAGAATGTGGCCATGGAAGTCTTTCACCTTGAACTGCAGCTTCGTCTGTGTCACCACAGCCTACGATCAGGACATCATCGGCGATGGGTTCAATGCCCTTGAGCCCAGCCAGTAACTCGTGCTGCTTACATTGGTATATTTCAGGCGCCACTGAGACACCAAACGGGAGCTTGAGCCAGCGTTTCCGACCCCAGGGGGTCCAGAAGGTAGTCATGAGGCTGCTTTCTTCATCCAGCTTGCATTGAAGGAATGCATCTCGGGCATCCACCAAGGTGAAAATCCTGGTCTTGAGAAGCTTATAGAGGACATCCTCTAATGTCGGCATGTGTAGTGGGATCGTTTCAGTGCTTGGTTCAGATGCTTTGGGTCGATGCAGACCCTCAGCTTCTCTGTTTTTTTCACTATGACCATATTGCTGATCCAGTCAGTTGGTTCAGTCACAGATGTCATGTGGCCATCGGCCTCATACTTGTCCAGCTGGGCCTTCACAGCCACTTTCATTGCACTGGGCACATTGTGAGGAGCACACTGGACTGGAGTGATGCTCTCATCCACTTCAAAGTGTACCTCCTCAGGCACAGATTCAACGGGCATGTTGAATACATCGTCATATCTGCTGAGTAGTTGTTCTTTGGACACGGGTCCATGCTGGACATGATCCACAATGTGCAGGTCATTTGGTACAGTGAACTGCATCAGTCCCAGGCGTTCGCATGTAGAGCCTGAGAGGAGAGGATGTTGACTGGTTTTTACAATCTCAAACTCCAGCTTGTGTTTGCGTCCCCGAATAACACATTCGGTCTCAAAGGTGCCCATAGAGCTCATTAGCTCTCCTGAGTACAGCTTTAGTCTAGTATCGCTGGGCAATAGATGTGTGTCAGGTGCCAGATTGATTTTGTCTTTGTAGCTCATTACGTTGCATGTAGCACCAGAATCCAGTTGACATTGTTGTTGCTTGTTGTGTAATCGTAGTGTCACAAACCATTTCTTCCCTCTTGAGTGTAGCCCCAATGGATTCATACATGTAAATGTCACTTTCACTGTTCTGCTCTGAACATTGAGTGACATCATCAACACAGTGAATTTTGCCCTCACTCACCCTTCTTTTGCTTTTGAGACAAACTTTTGCAAAATGATTATTAGTTCCACAAGCTCTGCATGGTTTTCCGTAGGCAGGGCAGTGCTCTTTGCCACGTGTGTGTGTGTGTGTGTATTCCCACAGTATTTACATGCTACGGGGCTCTCTGTGTTCACCGTTCGTGGTGAATTGCTCTGCCTCGATTGGTTTAGTCTGAATGTCTGCCTAGCAACAGCGTGAACAGTATCAACGTCGGAGCGTGGGGTTTTGATTTCCATTGCTCTCATTCTCATGTCAGTGACTTCAGCAGTGCGCCACATTTCAATGGCAGTTACTAATGTTAAGTCTCTCTCTCTCAGTAGACGCCGGCGTGTATCCTCATTTGCAATTCCCAGCACTATTTTGTCACGAATCAATTCATCTTTCAATCCCCTGTATTCACAAGTGGCAGATTTCTTTCTCAAACGGGTTACAAAGTTGTGTACTGACTCACCCTCTTCCTGTTTGCAGCTTCCGAAAACGAACCGCTCGTAAATTACGTTTCTGGCGGGTTTGAAGTAATTCTCCAATGCATCCAATATAGCCTTTGCATCACACTGTTGTCGTGCTGTGAGGGTGAGATTGTGCCGGTAGCTAGACACTTTCTGTACTTTAGGGCCCAAAATGCAATTCTTCAGGAAATGGGCGTGGCTTCACGTCTTTTACAGATTTGAAGGAAATGGCGGAAAATATGCAGTCGAAGTACAACTAGAGCGGATACAAGTTCATTCCTTTAACTAATTGACAAATGTTGAACAATGTAATGACTTTTCAAATGAGTTACCTTACATTTTATTGGCTGACAATTTGTTAGCTACGCTGTCCTTACGAACCAAATAGCGTATCATTACAGCAGTTTGTACTGGTATGTTGTTAGCTAGCTACTTATACATCAAACTTGCCAGGATATTAACTATAGGCTATTTAATCAACCACCCAACGTTTATTGACTTGATTATTCCCATCATTCTTAGCTTAGCTAAATGGTATAGTTGTTGTGCGTTCTCAATGGACATTCGGGTGCTTTCGTAAATTCACTCTGGCTATCTACTCCTATTTAAGAGCACTCTCGTCTGAGTGTACCAGAGCGCAGAATAATGAATTTACGAGTGCTCAACACCCATTCAATATGGCCGTTATCATCAAAAAAGCATAATTAAATTGTTGCCAGCAGCAGTTACAGTCACCAACGCTCTGGATAACATGAAAACAGCCTAACCAGCTCTGCTAGGGCAAGTAAAATGGTCCGAGTGGTCTCATTTGTGTCTGGAAGTAGCTAGCAAACTAGCCAATGTTAGCTTGGGTGCTTGACTGCCGTTGTAAGGTCAGAACACTCAAATCAGCCCTACTCCTCGGCCCGAACGTCCAGTGTGCGCTCCTAAAGCGAAATGCTCTGAATTTACGAGCACACTCTGGAACTCCAGATTAAATTTAAGAACACACCCGATGTCTTAAAATGTCTAACCAGTCATTTGTTATGCTGGCAAGAGGTTGCATAGCAACAGCATCAACTTCCGGTAGACGGGCAAAGCGCTAGTGCGCTCAACTGAAAGCATACTGTTCCTTTACAGTATACTAAAATGAACCAATAGTATGGACTGTATACTCATTAAGTATACAGTATGTTAGCATGGGTATTCGAACACAGCTCATAAATGTCTACAAAATTTCTGCTCAAGGGAGTGATCTAGAATTCTGTGGTATAACCAGAAGATATTTACATTCTTGTTCTATTTTTATTATGCTATTGGGAATGCATTTGGATATTTATCAGATCTAGAAGATCAGGCTAGGCTTGGTTATGCACATTTACTTGACTTGGCTATGCATATTTCAACACACCACACAATACATGGATGTGCATGCTTTGTTCAGTGTAATGCTTAGTTTTTTCGTTTGTATATATACTTTAGTATTTATCCTTTTCTGAGCCCTAACTGTTAGAATATGATTTGCAGATAGTTATTTTATGAATCAATTGACCTTGTCTTGTTGTGTTTCCTGCAGGTGTTACATCACTGGTTTGATCAAGGATGTTAGGAGTCAAAACAAGACACCGTTTTCAGATAAACACATCGTAGAGAAGACAGATGTGCCACTCGGTCATTAAATGAACTCTATTCAACTCTCCACTGTAACATATGTTGATATGTCACAATGTATGCTGTATGATTTATTTTTTTTGTCATGTACAGTGGGGCAAAAAAGTATTTAGTCAGCCACCAATTGTGCAAGTTCTCCCACTTAAAAAGATGAGAGGCCTGTAATTTTCATCATAGGTACACTTCAACTATGACAGACAAAATGAGAAAAAAAATCCAGAAAATCACATTGTGAATTGATGAATTTATTTGCAAATTATGGTGGAAAATGAGTATTTGGTCAATAACAAAAGTTTCTCAATACTTTGTTATATACCCTTTGTTGGCAATGACAGAGGTCAAACGTTTTCTGTAAGTCTTCACATTCCTCCATGCAGATCTCCTCTAGAGCAGTGATGTTTTGGGGCTGTTGCTGTGCAACATGGACTTTCAACTCCCTCCAAAGATTTTCTATGGGGTTGAGATCTGGAGACTGGCTAGGACACTCCAGGGCCTTGAAATGCTTCTTACAAAGCCACTCCTTCGTTGCCCGGGCGGTGTGTTTGGGATCATTGTCATGCTGAAAGACCCAGCCACGTTTAATCTTCAATGCCCTTGCTGATGGTAGGCTTTGTTACTTTGGTCCCAGCTCTCTGCAGGTCATTCACTAGGTCCCCCGTGTGGTTCTGGGATTTTTGCTCACCGTTCTTGTGATCATTTTGACCCCACGGGGTGAGATCTTGCGTGGAGCCCCAGATCGAGGGAGATTATCAGTGGTCTTGTATGTCTTCCATTTCCTAATAATTGCTCCCACAGTTGATTTCTTCAAACCAAGCTGCTTACCTATTGCAGATTCAGTCTTCCAATTCTGGTGCAGGTCTACAATGTTGTTTCTGGTGTCCTTTGACAGCTCTTTGGTCTTGGCCATAGTGGAGTTTGGAGTGTGACTGTTTGAGGTTGTGGACAGGTGTCTTTTATACTGATAACAAGTTCAAACAGGTGCCATTAATACAGGTAACGAGTGGAGGACAGAGGAGCCTCTTAAAGAAGAAGTTACAGGTCTGTGAGAGCCAGAAATCTTGCTTGTTAGTAGGTGACCAAATACTTATTTTCCACCATAATTTGCAAATAAATTCATTAAAAATCCTACAATGTGATTTTCTGGAGGAAAATAAATTCTAATTTTGTCTGTCATAGTTGAAGTGTACCTATGATGAAAATTACAGGCCTCTCTCATCTTTTTAAGTGGGAGAACTTGCACAATTGGTGGCTGACTAAATACTTTTTTGCCCCACGGTATATGAGATTGTGAAATAAAGAGCTGCTATTTACTTTCTGCTGGATTCCTCTGTTCAGCATTTTTTTTGTTTAACAACCTAAAGGATGGTTAATTAAATAGCTTGCTTGTCCATCCTTAAAATGACCCTTGGAATGAAGTGCTTCAGACGAGAGAAATTAAACATGTAGGTATTCAAGTGAGAATATTGATAGAAGAGAAATGCAAAATGAATCTTGTGTGCTCTGCTTTACTCTTTCGTGTAGAAAATAAATATTCACTATATTGTCAATTAACCTCTTAATGGTCTGACCCTTTTTTTCCCATTTCTGCCCAAAATGGACCTGAAGCAAGGATATGCATATTCTTGATACCATTTGAATGGAAACACTTTGAAGTTTGTGGAAATGTAAAATGAATGTAGGAGAATATAACATATTAGATCTGGGAAAAGATAATATAAACAAACGTGTTTTTGGGGGGGGGCTTCATCTTTGAAATGCAAGCGAAAAGCCATAATACAATATTGCAGTTTGTGACATATTTTGACCACTAGATGGCAGCAGTGTGTGTAAAGTTTCAGATTGATCCAGTGGAGCATTACAATACGGCACATAATTTTGTATAAAGTCTGTCAAAATTTGCCGAATTGGTCTATTGATACATTTTCAAGGACATAACTATAGAGAACATACAAAAACGATAAGGTAATTAAACATTTTAGTTTACACACTCCCAGGAATGTCATACATGATGGATCATTAGCTTATACACTAACTTTCACACAACTAGGTGGCCGGGTGGGTTGGGTGTGGAGCCAGAGACCGCAGGGGTTCAAACTGTAGACTATGCTCCATTGTATCTCTGTAGCCATTTACAACTATGTCTACACTGTATTTCTGATAAACTTTTGAACAGTAGTGTGTATTTTTAAAATGACAATTCATAGGACCAACGTTGTCCACAACAATGTTTTAATTTTTTTATCATATGCAATGGGATGCTATCTAATATGATAATGGTCAATCCTCAAATTATTTCAGTTTTTGAGATACCCCTACCTGAGGTATCTCTAAGGTCACCCATATATGAAATGGTTATATAAAAACACTTGACAGCAAAAGTGGTTAAGATAATAGATATTGTGACCCCCCCCTTAACTCACAGTGTATATCTATGAATATTTGTGTTTCGCAGTTTTTACCGAGTCAAATGTTCTCTCATTCAGTGCAGTATGGTCATGTCAGTCATTCAGTGCAGTATGGTGCAGTATGGTACTCATGTAACCCAACATTGCAAGGTCTGATATTACTAAAATGTGGAATACATGTAGTCAGTTGTCTGCTTTACATACACAAACAAACGGCATTAGGATATCTTAATGCATCTTGGAAATATAGACCTGTAAACACACAGATACAATAGGCAGAAATATCTTCACTTTTTAGTAGCTGTTAAAGTGCCTTGCGAAAGTATTCGGCCCCCTTGAACTTTGCGACCTTCTGCCACATTTCAGGCTTCAAACATAAAGATATAAAACTGTATTTTTTTGTGAAGAATCAACAACAAGTGGGACACAATCATGAAGTGGAACGACATTTATTGGATATTTCAAACTTTTTTAACAAATCAAAAACTGAAAAATTGGGCGTGCAAAATTATTCAGCCCCCTTAAGTTAATACTTTGTAGCGCCACCTTTTGCTGCGATTACAGCTGTAAGTTGCTTCGGGTATGTCTCTATCAGTTTTGCACATCGTGAGACTGAATTTTTTTCCCATTCCTCCTTGCAAAACAGCTCGAGCTCAGTGAGGTTGGATGGAGAGCATTTGTGAACAGCAGTTTTCAGTTCTTTCCACAGATTCTCGATTGGATTCAGGTCTGGACTTTGACTTGGCCATTCTAACACCTGGATATGTTTATTTTTGAACCATTCCATTGTAGATTTTGCTTTATGTTTTGGATCATTGTCTTGTTGGAAGACAAATCTCCGTCCCAGTCTCAGGTCTTTTGCAGACTCCATCAGGTTTTCTTCCAGAATGGTCCTGTATTTAGCTCCATCCATCTTCCCATCAATTTTAACTATCTTCCCTGTCCCTGCTGAAGAAAAGCAGGCCCAAACCATGATGCTGCCACCACCATGTTTGACAGTGGGCATGGTGTGTTCAGGGTGATGAGCTGTGTTGCTTTTACGCCAAACATAACGTTTTGCATTGTTGCCAAAAAGTTCAATTTTGGTTTCATCTGACCAGAGCACCTTCTTCCACATGTTTGGTGTGTCTCCCAGGTGGCTTGTGGCAAACTTTAAACGACACTTTTTATGGATATCTTTAAGAAATGGCTTTCTTCTTGCCACTCTTCCATAAAGGCCAGATTTGTGCAATATACGACTGATTGTTGTCCTATGGACAGAGTCTTCCACCTCAGCTGTAGATCTCTGCAGTTCATCCAGAGTGATCATGGGCCTCTTGGCTGCATCTCTGATCAGTCTTCTCCTTGTATGAGCTGAAAGTTTAGAGGGACGGCCAAGTTTTGGTAGATTTGCAGTGGTCTGATACTCCTTCCATTTCAATATTATCGCTTGCACAGTGCTCCTTGGGATGTTTAAAGCTTGGGAAATATTTTTGTATCCAAATCCGGCTTTAAACGTCTTCACAACAGTATCTCGGACCTGCCTGGTGTGTTCCTTGTTCTTCATGATGCTATCTGCGCTTTTAACAGACCTCTGTGACTATCACAGTGCAGGTGCATTGATACGGAGACTTGATTACACACAGGTGGATTGTATTTATCGTAGTCATTTATTGTAGTCATTTAGGTCAACATTGGATCATTCAGAGATCCTCACTGAACTTCTGGAGAGAGTTTGCTGCACTGAAAGTAAAGGGGCTGAATAATTTTGCACGCCCAATTTTTCAGTTTTTGATTTGTTAAAAAAGTTTGAAATATCCAATAAATGTCGTTCCACTTCATGATTGTGTCCCACTTGTTGTTGATTCTTCACAAAAAAAATACAGTTTTATATATTTATGTTTGAAGCCTGAAATGTGGCAAAAGGTCGCAAAGTTCAAGGGGGCCGAATACTTTCGCAAGGCACTGTACATAGATAACTTTCCAAGTCAAATTTGATCTCATTCATTGCTGTATGGTCCTGCCTGACAAAAATGAATACAGTTACAAGTTTTTTTTAATGTTGTGGGCATTGTAATCAGCTCTAAGGCAACTGGGCCCAAACACTGAAAACTGAAATTTTTTCCAGTCAAAGGTTTCTCTGTGGATTTTATATGTTCAGCCTCTACCGTTGCAATTACGTTACCCCCCCCCCCTTCCCTAGATTTGACTCCAAATCCAATATGGCTGCAACAATACAATTAAATGGTAGTTTAATAAACTGTATTATGTACACATTTTAAGTGAAATACATTTTTCAGATGTATGTACTGCACTTACGACCTAGTACGACCTAGTACTCTAGGCTATTTTTGTGTACTTCAACTATGTTAGGAATCCAATGTGCCCACCATATACACTAGAACACTTTTGTCTGGATATATAAAAAGGCAGCAGACTGCTTAGATTGGCAACACCAAGAATTCCAATTCACCCTCGCTCTAGCTCTACAACTTGCCTCCACTGTGGTATAACTTGCGCCTTAAAGATTGGGCTCTTCAGTCACCTTATCAAAGTAAGCTTTGATTCATTGCTAGTCCAATACTCCTGCCTGAATCCAATATGACCTTCTGCTGGATCACTGTATTTGTGATGCATATTGGGATGTTCAGGTGCACTCTTATCCTATTTGAGTTGAGCTGGCACATTGTTTCTTCCAGACAATCATGTCCACCAACCTGGCTGTCTGCCCCGGAGTTGCCTTATACACTATATATACAAAAGTATGTGGACACCCCTTCAAATTAGTGGATTCGGCTATTTCAGCCACACCCGTTGCTGACAGGTGTATAACATACACAAGCTTAAGATCACCATGCACAAGCATCAGCTGGGGTTGTGTAAAGCTCGCCGACATTTTAATCTGGAGCAGTGGAAACGCTTTCTCTGGTGAGATGAATCATGCTTCACAATCTGGCAGTTTAACGAACAAAGCTGTGTTTGACGGATGCCAGGAGAACGGTACCTGCCCCAATGCATAGTACCAACTGTAAAGTTTGGTGGAGGAAGAATAATGTTCTGGGGCTGAACTTGACTGGCCTGCATAGAGCCCTGACCTCAACCCCATCGAACACCTTTGGGATTAATTGGAACGCCGACTGCAAGCCAGGCCTAATTGCCCAACATCAGTGCCCGACCTCACTAATGCTTTTGTTGCTGAATGGAAGCAAGTCCCCACAGCAATGTTCCAACATCTAGTGGAAAGCCTTCCCAGAAGAGTGGAAGCTGTTATAGCAGCAAAGGGGGGGACTAATTCCATATTAGTGCCCACGATTTTGAATGAGATATTCGACAAGCAGGTGTCCACATACTCTTCGTTATGTAGTGTATGTTGACTTGGTGACATTAAGGTGGATGCAACCACACATGACAAGCTGGGGTGACTCATGCATTGGTCTGGGAAACTGTGCTTATACATTCATATAAGGACATATGCCATTTTGGCAAACAAAAGGCACCTTAGGATGGTAAAACTCAAAATCAAATTGTATTTGTCACATACACATGGTATGCAGATGTTAATGCGAGTGTAGCGAAATGCTTGTGCTTCTAGTTCCAACAATGCAGTAATAACCAACGAGTAATCTAACCTAACAATTTCACAACAGCTACCTTATACACACAAGTGTAAAGGGATAAAGAATATGTACATAAATATATATGAATGAGTGATGGTACAGAACGGCATAGGCAAGATGCAGTAGATGGTATCGAGTACAGTATATACATATGAGATGAGAAATGTAGGGTGTGTAAACATTATATTAAGCGGCATTGTTTAAAGTGGCTAGTGATACATTTTTTTTTTTTACATGTATGGCAACAGCCACTCAATGTTAGTGGTGGCTGTTTAACAGTCTGATGGCCTTGAGATGGAAGCTGTTTTTCAGTCTCTCGGTCCCAGCTTTGATGCACCTGTACTGACCTCGCCTTCTGGATGATAGCGGGGTGAACAGGCAGTGGCTCGGGTGGTGGTTGTCCTTGATGATCTTTATGGCCTTCACCACATCGGGTGGTGTAGGTGTCCTGGAGGGCAGGTAGTTTGTACCCGGTGATGCGTTGTGCGGACCTCACTACCCTCTGGAGAGCCTTAGGGTTGTGGGCGGAGCAGTTGCTGTACCAGGTGGTGATACAGCCCGACAGGGTGCTCTAGATTGTGCATCTGTAGAAGTTTGTGAGTGCTTTTGGTGACAAGCCGAATTTCTTCAGCCTCCTGAGGTTGAAGAGGCGCTGCTGCGCCTTCTTCACGATGCTGTCTGTGTGGGTGGACCAATTCAGTTTGTCTGTGATGTGTACGCCGAGGAACTTAAAACTTACTACCCTCTCCACTACTGTTCCATCGATGTGGATAGGGGGGTGTTCCCTCTGCTGTTTCCTGAAGTCCACGATCATCTCCTTTGTTTTGTTGACCTTGAGTGTGAGGTTATTGTCCTGACATCATACTCCGAGGGCCCTCACCTCCTCCCTGTAGGCCGTCTCATCAAGCCTACCACTGTAATGTCGTCTGCAAACTTGATGATTGAGTTGGAGGCGTGCATGGCCATGCAGTCGTGGGTGAACAGGGAGTAACAGGAGAGGGCTCAGAACGCACCCTTGTGGGGCCCCAGTGTTGATGATTTCTGGTTGGGGAATGTTTTAATAGTTGCTGTGGGTACGACATCGCCAATGCACTTGCTAATGAACTCGCTCACCGAATCAGCGTATTCGTCAATGTTGTTGTTTGACGCAATGCGGAACATATCCTAATCCACGTGATCGAAGCAATCTTGAAGCGGGGAATCAGATTGGTCGGACCAGCGTTGAACAGACTTGAGAGCGGGAGCTTCCTGTTTTAGTTTGGTGGAGTCGTGGTCAGCTTTTTCGAAATGAGGGCGGGGGAGGGCCTTATATGCGTCGCGGAAGTTAGAATAACAATGATCCAGGGTTTTACCAGTCCTGGTAGCACAATATGCTGATTGAATTTAGGGAGTCTTGTTTTCAGATTAGCCATGTTAAAATCCCCAGCTACAATGAACGCAGCCTCAGGATATGTGGTTTCCAGTTTGCATAGTGTCAAATAAAGTTTGTTCAGGGCCATCGATGTGTCTGCTTGGGGGGGGAATATATTCGGCTGTGATTATAATCGAAGAGAATTGTCTTGGTAGATAATGCGGTCAACATTTGATTGTGAGGAATTCCAAGTCAGGTGAACAGAAGGACTGGAGAAGGACTTGAGTTCCTGTATGTTGTTATGATCACACCACGTCTCGTTAAACTTGAGGTATGTGATCGTTTATGGTGGCTGGGGATAGACTGTTAGATAGTGGTCTCTGTGCAACATGCTTGATCAGCTCTATCTCCTCTGCAACCCTTTTACTGTCCATCAAAGCCCAAGGATGTGTGTGCCGGCGCGGCAGGGTAGCCTAGTGGTTAGAGCGTTGGACTAGTAACCGAAAGGTTGCAAGTTCATATCCCCTAGCTGACAAGGTACAAATCTGTCGTTCTGCCCCTGAACAGGTAGTTAACCCACTGTTCCTAGGCCGTCATTGAAAAATAGAATTTGTTCTTAACTGGCTTGCCTAGTTAAATAAAGTTAAAATAAATAAAATAGTCTATGACCTAGCTACACTAACTAACCTCTAAGTAACCTGAAGTCACCCTCACAGGTTCTGTCACTCTTTACAACTCCTGCATGCAACTCCTGCATGCGTGCCCCAGTCCATTATCAATGCCAACCACCCACAATTAATATTGGCCAAATGATCATCCAACCCGACTTCGAAAGGAATATAAAGAAATATATAGGACGTGACCTGTAGGAGTTTTTGCCACATTCAACATACAACAGTCATCAAAATACAACAGTCATCAAAAATGTTTAAAGGTTTTAAAAACAATCATAATAAAAATGGAACAGTTGGACAAAGATATTCAAAACTTTTTGAATTTTTATAATCCATCAGATATTGACCTAAGCACCTAAAAACATTTTACTGGCATGTACAAAATAAGTTCAAGGATTTTGGTGGGAATTCAGGTATTACATTAATTTTTTTTCTTAGAATACACTCCTAAATGTTAAATGTTAAACATAAATGTTAACATAAATTAACATAAATTAACATATGTTCTTTATTTTATCAGGTATTAAATATTTTGTTCAAATTAATAAAATTATATATGACCTATTTGCATAAATATGTTGGCTGTATTTGTATATACAGTTGAAGTTGGAAGTTTACATACCCTTAGGTTGGAGTCATTAAAACTCGTTTTTCAACCACTCCACAAATTTCTTGTTAACAAACTATAGTTTTGGCAAGTCGGTTAGGACATCTACTTTGTGCATGACAAGTTTTCTAACAATTGTTTACAGACAGAATATTTCACTTAATCACAATTCCAGTGGATCAGAAGTTTACATACACTAAGTTGACTGTGCCTTTAAACAGCTTGGAAAATTCCAGAAAAGGATGTCATGGCTTTAGAAGCTTCTGATAGGCTAATTGACATAATTTGAGTCAATTGGAGGTGTACCTGTGGATGTGTTTCAAGGTCTACCTTCAAACTCAGTGCTTCTTTGCTTGACATCAGAAAAAAAATTGTAGACCTCCACAAGTCTGGTTCATACTTGGGAGCAATATCCAAAAGCCTGAAGGTGCCACGTTCATCTGTACAAACAATAGTACGCAAGTATAAACACCATGGGACCACGTAGCCGTCATACCGCTCAGGAAGGAGACGCATTCTGTCTCCTAGAGATGAACGTACTTTGGTGCGAAAGTGCAAATCAATCCCAGAACAACAGCAAAGGACCTTGTGAAGATGCTGGAGGAAACGGGTACAAAAATAAAACTGCCAGTTATATTTTTGATGAAACAAAAATATAACTTTGTCCATAATGACCATCGTTATGTTTGGAGGAAAAATGGGGAGGCTTGCAAGCCGAAGGACACCATCCCATCCATGAAGCACAGGGGTGGAAGCATCATGTTGAGGGGGTGCTTTACTGCAGGATGGACTGGTGCACTTCACAAAATAGATGGCATCATGAGGAAAGAAAAGTATGTGTATATTTTGAAGCAGCATCTGAAGACATTAGTCAGGAAGTTAAAGCTTGTTCGCAAATGGGACTTCCAAATGGACAATGACCCCAAGCATATTTCCATAGCTGTGGCAAAATGGCTTAAGGACAACAAAGTCAAGGTTTTGGAGTGGCCATCACAAAGCCCTGACCTCAATCCTATAGACAATTTGTGGGCAGAACTGAAAAAGCGCAAGTCAGTTACACCAGCTCTGTCAGGAGGATAGGGCTGAAATTCCTCCAACGTATTGTGGGAAGCTTGTGGAAGGCTGCCTGAAACCTACTGGGAATGTGATGAAAGGAATAAAAGCTTAAATAAATCATTCTCTTTACTATTATTCTGGCATTTCACATTCTTAAAATAGAGTGGTGATCCTAACGGAGACAGGGAATTTTTACTTGGAATAAATGTCAGGAATTGAGAAAAAAATGGTTTTAAATGTATTTGGCTAAGATGTACAGTGAGGAGAACAAGTATTTGATGCACTGCCGATTTTGCAGGTTTTCCTACTTACAAAGCATGTAGAGGTCTGTAATTTGTATCATAGGTACACTTCAACTGTGAGAGACGGAATCTTTAAAAAAATCCAGAAAATCACGTATGATTTTTAAGTAATTAATTAGCATTTTATTGCATGAAATAAGTATTTGATACATCAAAAAAGCAGAACTTAATATTTGGTACAGAAACCTTTGTTTGCAATTACAGAGATCATACGTTTCCTGTAGTTCCTGACCAGGTTTGCACACACTGCAGCAGGGATTTTGGCCCACTCCTCCATACAGACCTTCTCCAGATCCTTCAGGTTTTGGGGCTGTCGCTGGGCAATACGGACTTTCAGCTCCCTCCAAAGATTTTCTATTGGGTTCAGGTCTGGAGACTGGCTAGGCCACTCCAGGACCTTGAGATGCTTCTTACGGAGCCAGTCCTTAGTTGCCCTGGCTGTGTGTTTCGGGTCGTTGTCATGCTGGAAGACCCAGCCACGACCCATCTTCAATGATCTTACTGAGGGAAGGAGGTTGTTGGCCAAGATCTTGCGATACATGGCCCCATCCATCCTCCCCTCAATAGGGTGCAGTCCTCCTGTCCCCTTTGCAGAAAAGCATCCCCAAAGAATGATGTTTCCACCTCCATGCTTCACGGTTGGGATGGTGTTCTTGGGGTTGTACTCATCCTTCTTCTTCCTCCAAACACGGCGAGTGGAGTTTAGACCACATCTATTTTTGTTTCATCAGACCACATGACCTTCTCCCATTCCTCCTCTGGATCATCCAGATGGTCATTGGCAAACTTCAGATGGGCCTGGACATGCGCTGGCTTGAGCAGGGGGACCTTGCGTGCGCTGCATGATTTTAATCCATGACGTCGTAGTGTGTTACTAATGGTTTTCTTTGAGACTGTGGTCCCAGCTCTCTTCAGGTCATTGACCAGGTCCTGCCGTGTAGTTCTGGGCTGATCCCTCACCTTCCTCATGATCATTGATGCCCCACGAGGTGAGATCTTGCATGGAGCCCCAGACCGAGGATGATTAACCGTCATCTTGAACTTCTTCCATTTTCGAAAAATTGCGCGAACAGTTGTTGCCTTCTCGCCAAGCTGCTTGCCTATTGTCCTGTAGCCCATCCCAGCCTTGTGCAGGTCTACATTTTTTTTCCTGATGTCCTTACACAGCTCTCTGGTCTTGGCCATTGTGGAGAGGTTGGAGTCTGTTTGATTGAGTGTGTGGACAGGTGTCTTTTATACAGGTAACGAGTTCAAACAGGTGCAGTTAATACAGGTAATGGTTGATTTCAACGTTTTACTGCTAACCTACAAAGCATTACATGGGCTTGCTCCTACCTATCATTCTGATTTGGTCATACCTACACGTACGCTACGGTCACAAGATGCAGGCCTCCTTACTTTCCCTAGAATTTCTAAGCATACAGCTGGAGGTAGGGCTTTCTCCTGTAGAGCACCATTTTTATGGAATGGTCTGCCTACCCATGTGAGAGACGCAGACTCGGTCTCAACCAAGTCTTTATTGAAGACTCATCTCTTCAGTAGGACCAGTAGGTGAATTTAAGTATGCTCTCTTTAATTCTCTCTTCCTTTCCTCCTTCTCTTTTCTTTCTTTCTCTCCCTCGGATAACCTGAGCCCTAGGACCATGCCTCAGGACTACCTGGCCTGATGACTCCTTGCTGTCCCCAGTCCACCTGGCCGTGCTGCTGCTCCAGTTTCAACTGTTCTGCCTGCGTCTATGGATCCCTGACCTGTTCACCGGACGTGCTACCTGTCCCAGGCCTGCTGTTTTCAACTCTCTAGAGACAACAGGAGCGGTAGAGATACTCTGAATGATCGGCTATGAAAAGCCAACTGACATTTACTCCTGAGGTGATGACCTGTTGTATCCTCAACAACCACTGTGATTATTATTAGTTGCTGACCCTGCTGGCCTTGCTGGTCATCTATGAACATTTGAACATCTTGGCCATGTTCTGTTATAATCTCCACCCAGCACAGCCAGAAGAGGATTGGCACCCCTCATAGCCTGGTTCCACTCTAGGTTTTTTGTTGAGGATACCTGTTGTAACCTCGACAACCACTGTGATTATTATTAGTTGCTGACCCTGCTGGCCTTGCTGGTCATCTATGAACATTTGAACATCTTGGCCATGTTCTGTTATAATCTCCACCCAGCACAGCCAGAAGAGGATTGGCACCCCTCATAGCCTGGTTCCTCTCTAGGTTTCTTCCTAGGTTCTGGCCTTTCTAGGGAGTTTTTCCTAGCCACTGTGCTTCTACACCTGCATTGCTTGCTGTTTGTGGTTTTAGACTGGGTTTCTGTATAGCACTTTGTGACATCAGCTGATGTAAGAAGGGCTTTATAAATAAATAAATTGAGAGTCACGTGATTTACATAAAATATGAGCAGTCCCTGCTCACTTATTGACGTATGCCTAAATAGTGCGGTCAGATAACGTCCGCCAACTCCAAGCCGATTGGACGAATGCCAGGCAGGTAGCTAGCTAGCTAACTTTGTAGCCAGATTCGTTCTTACGTTATTCTTAAGTTGTGTAGTCAATAGCTGCAATAATGAGTGTAGAGAAGGATACAAAAAAACTGAAAACTTATCATTTCCACAAGAATTGGGAGGATAATTATTTTTGTGTCAAACTCAAAATGTGTGTGCCTCATCTGCCACAATAGCATCGCTATTCCAAAGTAACATAGAACAACATTTTAAAACCATACACAAAACCCAGGAAAGAGATTTTCCAGCAAAGACTAAATTACAAAGAAGAAATGTACAATAACTAAAAAATCTAATCGCAGCGCAGCAGTCAATTTTCACAAGGCCTGTATTATTACTTTATTGAGGCTGAACACAAGCTGTTTAAGAATAAGACCGAAATTATGGCTGCCATCAATGACAGTCAGTTGTCCAGAAATACGGTGGTAAGAAAATGTGAGGGAATAGTGGAAAACCTCGAGGATCAACTGAAAAAGGATATTGACAACTGCAAGTGTTATTCCCTCCAGTTTGACGAGTCCACAGATATGGTAGATGTGGCACAGTTATGCATTTTCATCAGAATGGTATTTGACAACATGAGTACAATGGAGGAACTACTCGCCATTTTGCCACTGAAAGGACATACAAGGGGCAAAGATATTTTTCAAGCTTTTATGGAGTTTGCTAACAAATTCCAATTATCCTTTTGTAAGTTTGTCTCCGTTACTACCGATGGAGCACATGCTATGGTAGGCCGCATTAGTGGGTTCGTTGCATTGTGCAAACAAGATGATTCTTTCCCAGACTTTCTTAGTCATCACTGCGTAACTTATCAGCAAGCTTTGTGCAGGAAGATGTTAAACATAAAAGAGGTGATGGATGTTCAGATGAAGATTGTGTGATCTATTCAAGTAAGAAGCCTACAGTGGAGGCTATTTCGTCTCTGAAGCGGAGCACACAGACCTGCTGCTCCACACGGTATGCGGTGGCTGAGCCGAGGTACATTTTTAGGGAGATTCAGTGAGACATTGCCTGAAATCAACAGGCTGGCAAATGACAAAGTAGATCTCACGTCAAAGATGGTTTGGCACACCTGCTTTATTGGTTCAAACAGCAGACCAACAAGCAGCCTGTTATTGGTGCTTAGTAAACTTTTGGAAAAAATTGTGTTAGAACCAAATACAATGTTATTTTACAGAAAACAAATCAACAACAGACTTTCAGCATGCTTATAGGGAAGGGCACTCAACATGCTCGGCACTGACACAAATGACTGATGATTCGACTCCTCTGACGTCAAAAACTACAGACCGGTAAACCTACACTGAGCACGCTGTCTCTGACCAACTTTCTCGCTATCACTCTCAGAACAACAGGTCAGGCTTCAAGACATGTCACTCAACTCGTCTCTGTGTCACGGAGGCTCTCCGCACTGCCAAAGCTAAATCTCATCCTCCTAGATCTATCTGCTGCCTTCGACACTGTGAACCATCAGAGATCCGCCCCACTACTCTCTCAGGGTTGGGAGTCTCAGGCTGTGCACACTCTTGGTATTGTATCCTACCTGGCAGGCCATTCCTACCAGGTGACGTGGAGAGGATCTGTGTCTGCACCACGTACTCTCAAAACTGGTGTCCCCCAGGGCTTGGTTCTAAGCACTCTCCTCTTCTCTCTATACACCAAGTGACTTGGCTCCGTCATATTCTCGAATGGTCTCTCCTATCATTGCTATGCAGATGACACTCAACTACTTTTCTCCTTCCCTGTTCTGGCACCCAGGTGGCGACTCATATCTCTGCGTCCCTGGCAGATATCTCAGCTTGGATGTAGGCTCACCACATCAAGTTCAACCTCGACAAGAAGGAGCTATGTTTCCTCCCAGGGAAGGCCTGCCCGCTCCAAGACCTCTCCATCACGGTTGACAACGCCACAGTGTGCCCCTACCAGAGTGCAAAGAACCTTGGAGTGACCCTAGAAAACATCCTGTCGTTCTCTGCAAACATCAAAGCAGTGACTCACTCCTGCAAGTTAATTCTCATACATCAGTAGAGTACGACCCTACCTCACAAAGGAAACGACGTAGGTCCTAATCCAGGCACTTGTTATCTCCCTTCTGGACTACTGCAACTCACTGTTGGCTGGGCTCCCAGCTTGTGCCATTAAATCCCTGTAATTTATCCAGAACGATACAGCTCGCCTGGTGTTCAACCTTCACAAGTTCGTCCATGTCACCACGCTGCTCTGCACACTCCACTGGCTTCTTGTCGAAGCTCGCACCCACTACAAGACCATGGTACTTGCTTACGGAGCAGCAAGAGGAACTGCCCATCCCTACCTTCAGACTATACTCAAACCCTACACCCCAACCAGAGCACTCTGTTCTGCTACCTCTGGTCTCTTGGCCCTCCCACCCCTACGGGAGGGCAGCTCCCAAGCTCTTTTCTGTTCTGGCACCCCAATGGTGGAACCAACTTCCCCCTGGAGCTAGGACAGCAGAGTCCCTGCCCATCCTCCGAAAACATCTAAAACCCTACCTCTTCAAAGAATATCTTAAATAATCCCATTTTGCCGGGAGCTACATCATTGATGAAAAATCTACTTACTATGACTGTGATATGTAGTTGTCCCACCTAGCTACAGTGGGGCAAAAAAAGTATTTAGTCAGCCACCAATTGTGCAAGTTCTCCCACTTAAAAAGATGAGAGAGGCCTGTAATTTCCATCATAGGTACACTTCAACTATGACAGACAAAATAAGAAAAAATACAATTTCTAATTTTGTCTGTCATAGTTGAAGTGTACCTATGATGAAAATTACAGGCCTCTCTCATCTTTTTAAGTGGGAGAACTTGCACAATTGGTGGCTGACTAAATACTTTTTTGCCCCACTGTATATTAAGATGAATGCACTAACTGTAAGTCGCTCTGGATACGAGCGTCTGCTAAATGACTAAAATGTCAGTAGATTAATAAGAAGATTGTGGGAGCAGTTTTGTTAGACTTTAATACAGCCTTTGATATCATTGATCATAACATATTGCTGAAAAAACTTAGGTTTTATGGATTATCTTCCTCTGTTTTATCATGGATTGGCAGTTACCAAAGTCAAAGGAGAGATTGACTGCTTCTCTATTTGTATTTGTGCGAGGTGTTGAAGGTACCAAACTGACACTCATCGGTATCACACAGTCCCCAAGTACAGAAAAGAGGCTGGGAAACACACAGTATTAAATCGAGCCATGACTACATGGAACTCTCTGCCACCCCAGGTAACTCAAGCTAGTAATAAAACCAGATAAAATAACACCTTATACAACCCAGTGGAGACAGTGAAGAGAAGCACAGACATTTTTGTGCATTTTGCATTGTAGTATGTGTGTGATACGTGGTTGGGATACAACTTTAATATGTGGTTGTCTCACCTGGCTATTTTAAGATTAATGCACTAGCTGTGGGTCGCTCTGGATGGCTAAATTGTAATGTAAATGTAGTGTTATGTATTTTTATTGAACCTTCATTTAACTAGGCAAGTCAGTTAAGAACAAATTCTTATTTACAATGACGGCCAAGCCCTAACCCGGACAACGCTGGGCCAGTTGTGCGCCACCCTATGGGACTCCCAATCACGGCCGGTTGTGATACAGCCTGGAATCAAACCAGGGTCTGTAGTGATGCCTCTAGCACTGAGATGCAGTGCCTTAGACAGCTGCACCACCTGGGAGCCCGAGTGTATGTATGTATGTGTATTTATGTATATTATGTATTTAATTTATTTGATTGTTTCCTGTTTGGACCCGGAGTACCCGTTGCCTCTGCAGCAGCTGATTCGGGATCCTAATAAAAATGAAATATTAAATACGTCACGATGAACGTGGGTTTCAAAGTGAAAGGACTGTCTGGCATCCACATGGTGGGTTTATACACGGAACTAAAATATGAATGCAACATGTAAAGTGTTGGTCCCATGTTTCATGAGCTGAAATAAAAGATCCCAGAAATGTTCCATACTCACAAAAAGCTTATTTCTCTATAATGTTCTGCTCAAATTTGTTTACATCCCTGTTAGTGAGAATTTCTCCTTTGCCAAGATCCTCCAGTCACCTGACAAGTGTGGCATATCAAGAAGCTGATTAAACAGCATGATCATTACACATGTGCACCTTGTGCTGGGGACAATAACAGGCCACTCTAAAATATGCAGTTTTGTCAGACAACACAACTCCACAGATGTCTCAAGTTTTGAGGGAGCATGCAATTGGCATGCCTTTTTTTAA
This sequence comes from Oncorhynchus clarkii lewisi, assembly GCF_045791955.1. Lineage (NCBI taxonomy): Eukaryota > Metazoa > Chordata > Actinopteri > Salmoniformes > Salmonidae > Oncorhynchus > Oncorhynchus clarkii. The sequence goes on from NC_092175.1 coordinate 3,507,203, forward strand.
TAAGGTATCTGTGACCAACAGATGCATATCTATATTCCCAGTCATGTGAAATGGATAGATTAGGGCCTAATTTATTTATTTCAAATTACTGATTTCCTTATGAACTGTAACTCAGTAAATTGACATTTTTGCAAGATGCGTTTATATTTTTGATCACTATAGTTAGTTTACAACTGCACATTCATATTAGTACAGCATTTTGCTTTATTTGAACCAACAATAGCTACCAAGCGGCTGGACCAGTTTTCCCCAAAGTGACTGATGTGTAACGTAAAGTTTTGCTTACTAGCCAGCAAATAACATCAATGCCTGTATCAGGCCAATACTACTAAGTTTACTTTAATGAAATATATGAAAATTATCATGACTAGATTTAATCTCATTTCCATGTCATTGGTTAGTCAGCATGCAAAATACCTGTATTGTCACGCCATGGCCATAGAGAGGCTTTTATTCTCTATTTTGGTTAGGCCAGGGTGTGACTAGGGTGGGCATTCTAGTTTTTTTATTTCTATGTTTTGGCCGGGTACGGTTCTCAATCAGGGACAGCAGAAAGCACTGAGCTAGGCTGAAACACATTATGAGTTTAATACAACCTAGCTTATGAAAGAAAGTTTACAACGTAGGTGCACCGGCCGAGAGAAATTTGAGTAATCATGGTGACAGACATTGAAACATTCAATACCTTCTTGCACACTCTTACCTGCATCTAGTTGATCTAGGCTGTAATCATTAGTCCAACAGTTGCAAACAAGAGTTTCTATTGGACAAATTCAGGTATGTTTATCCCCATTTCATTCCGTTTGCTTCCGTTTAAGAAAAGTTTTTCAACAGAATCGGCGGAATGAATACACCCCTGATCACAATAAAACACAGTTCACTTTCATAAGCCACATACTAACAGCATGATCCCTTTGATCGTTGTATAATTACTACTTCTGCACGCTCTCCTCCTTTTCCCTCCTTTTCCCTTAGCTTGTGGACTTCAGTGCACAACGCATCAGCTGTCTGTGACCAGGCAAAAAAAACTTTCCACGCCAAACTATCATATCATAACCACTAACGGCTACACACAGCCTACATCGTTGCCCCCATGTCAATGTCATAGTAAACATACTACTACAACTAACGCATTAGTAAACCCGCTACAATCATGCAGTACAGTGTACTGCAAGCAGTTTAGCAGTTACACCGGCGGGCACCAGTGGCAATAAATTAATAAAACCAAAAGCTTACCTTGACTAAGAAGCGTTCCCGTGTTGGATAGCCATAGCCAGCTAGCTAACATAGAATCCCTCTCTGTTGAGCAGGGTATTTGAGTAGGCTAAACTACCTGTCTGCATTCGCTAGCTAAGAATGTGAAAATGAAAAAAATACAACTAAATATAAATAAAATTAAAGCTCTCGCTTGCTTCTCCTTCATTTTTTAAGAAATGTATTTGTTCAAAACTGTTCAACTATTGTCTTTCTCTCTTTGAGTTAGCTACTCTTTGAGTCAGCTACTCAGCTACTACCTTTTACTGCAGTGCTAGCTAGCTGTAGCTTATGCTTTCAGTACAAGATTCATTCTCTGATCCTTTGATTGGGTGGACAGCATGTCAGTTCATGCTGCAAGAGCTCTGATAAGTTTGAGGACATCCTCTGGAAGTTGTCATAATTACTGTGTAAGTCTATGGAAGGGGGTGAGAACCGCGAGCCTCCTACGTTTTGTATTGAAGTCAAGGTACCCAGAGGAGGACGGAAACTAGCTGTCCTCCAGCTAAACCATGGTGCTGTTGAGGATACTGTAGACCTTCATTGCAAAACACACCCATTGTCATTACTTTACGTGAATTGATATCTCAGAATTTTTAAACAATGTAAAATTTGAATACAAAATCATTGGTTTAGCTTCTATCTATTCTGTGGCTGCATGAAATAGCAAACATAACGTGAATTCAGTGAAGACATCACCTCATCTTTGTGGCTCCCTGATGAAACGGTAACATCCATGACTGTAGTTAGGCCACAGATAGACAATGAATTAGTTAATGGGTTAGTTATAAAAAATCTTGAGTAAGTGTTTGGCTCCTTCTCGACGCTGTGTGCACACATATACACGCTGAAATCTGCGCCCATTGTGACGTATGGCACCGCCCGTGACAAGAGTATGTCCCTTGCCACTAGCCTAGCCGAGCAAGGAGTTTTTGTATGGAGGTCAATGAGAGAGTGTCGAATTGTATCAACAAAAAAATGGATGGCTTATCTGCTATGTGAGGTTTATTTGGTCGAATAGAAGTTTCGTAATGCTTAATTAAGTTGTTAGGAGTGCACTGATATAAGTAGGACATGTGACATCCTGGCAACTTTGAGAAAAATTGTTTATATCGGGGCCGCCTCAAGATGGCTATGCATATTCATGGCATGAGGCTAGTAGCATAGCATCTCTATCTATTGAATACAGGCGGTTGACGTCAACAACCCTCATCAAATATTCAAACAAATTATTACAATAATGTCATGTATCCACCAATCCAAAGAAAAGATAGGTGGGAGCTAGACAGCCCGCCGTGCCGCTTTGTGGACAACATATCCCATTGTTAGGGCGTAGAGACATGCATCCTGTCAGTATATACATAATACTTGGCCAAGAGGATAATAGGAATTTACTAAGTGGGAACCTGAGGTGGGAACTGTGGGAACCAACAAATCACAGCTTGTGAGATATTAACGTCATGGCAGCAACGTTACTGTCCTGGCAGAAACATCAAGACTTCCGGTTTTCAGATTTTACCATCAAAATAAAAGTCTGTGGTAAAACACTGTGTATGATACGAAATCAATCATTTTTTCAGCTTTGTCCATAATGCATAATGTTAAAATAATGTTACAAAAAATCTAAACCAAAGATAATTACTACTTAATACAAGATAAATCATATTATAAGGTGGAGCACATTGATAAATGGTTGAATGTAAAGAACATAATACTCTACAGACCCTATTGACGTAGCACTAGTGTCTACAGTGCCTTCGGAAAGTACTCAGAACCCTTCACTTTTTCCATATTTTGTTAGGTTACAGCCTTATTCTAAAATGGATTCAATCGTTTTGTTTTCACACAATACCTCATAATGACAAAGCAGAAACAGGTTATTAGAAATCGTTGCTAATTTATGGTAAAAAAATAACGCAAATATCACATTTATATAACTATTCAGCCCCTTTAATCAGTATTTCTTGAAGCACCTTTGGTAGCAATTACAGCCTTGGGTATTCTTGGGTGTGATGCCACAAGCTTGGCACACCTGTATTTGCGGAGTTTCTCCCATTCTTCTCTGAAGATCCTCTCAAGCTCTGAAGGTTTGGATGGGGAGCATCGCTGCAAAGCTATTTTCAGGTCTCTCCAGAGATGTTCGATCGTGTTATGTATGCAGCATTGTCTGCAGCATTGAAGGTCCCCAAGAACACAGTGGCCTCCATCATTCTTAAATGGAAGAAGTTTGGAACCACCAAGACTCTTTCCAAAGCTGGTCACCCGGCCAAACTAAGCAATTGGGGGAGAAGGGCCTTGGTCAGGGAGGTGAGTTCCTCTGTGGAGATGGGAGAACCTTCCAAAAGTACAACCATTTCTGCAGCACTCTACCAATCAGGCCTTTATGGTAGAGTGGCCAGACGGAAGCCACTCCTCAGTAAAAGGCACATGACAGCATGCTTGGAGTTTGCCAAAAGGCACCTAAAGGACTCTCAGACCATGAGAAACAAGATTATTTGGTCTGATGAAAACAAGATTGAACTCTTTGGCCTGAATGCCAAGCGTTACTGGAGGAAACCTGGCACCATCCCTACAGTGAAGCATGGTGGTGGCAGCATCAGGCTGCAAGGATGTTTTTCAGCGGCATGGACTGGGAGACAGGATCGAGGGAGTGTTATAGTGTTATACCCAAGAAAACTTGAGGCTGTAATAGCTGCCAAAGGTGCTTCAACAAAGTACTGAGCAAAGGGTCTGAATAGTTATATAAATGTGATATTTGCATTTTTTTATTTTAGTAAATTAAACTTATAAAAACCTGTTTTTGCTTTGTCGTTATGGGTATTGTGTGTAGATTGGTGAGGGGGGGAAATTATTTAATCCACTTAAGAATAAGGCTGTGACGTAACAAAATGTGGAAGAATTGAAGGGGTCTGAATACTTTCCGAATGCACTGTATCTCAACATGACTTTGTCAGATAAAGACCCTGCTTCAAAACTCAAAAGGACAGACAGTGTCTGCTCAGTTTCACCACGCTCGCCACCGGGTCTGTGTATCACCAAACAGTGGGCGTATTGGGGAATCTTTCATTTCATTTGCGTCACCTCAACGCCACCCCATGAATCACTCCTTTCGAAGGCGCTCTTCTCCGTAGAGCAAAGCATATCACAGGACTTGTCGTGACGAGCAACTCCCTCGCTTTAGGCAGAAGTAACACAGAAAATCTTCACAAGTCCATTTGAAGCTACCTTCACCTATTTAACAGTACCCACATTTTTTTGGTTTTAGCATTATTTAACTAGGCAAGTCAGTTAAGAACAAATTCTTATTTACAATGACGACCTAGGAACAGTGGGTTAAATTACGAGCCTAGTTGGTTTAGCCACAGATTAGCCATGATTGGCTGAGACATGCCGAGAGATGAGTTTGGATTGGTGCCATATCGCATGCTTCTGTCTATTTGAGCTGGTCAGTATGTGTAGGTAATCCTGTCTAACGCAGCTTTAAATTTTTTTTATTGCGTAGTAAAACTGCAGAAGCGCTGCTCTCCACTTTCTGGAGTACTGAGTTTTGAAATCAGTAGAATTCGAGTGATAGCTAAGGAGATGGAAAAAAAACCTGTCTCCAGATTAAGTCTTCAAACTAAGGGCAACCATGGCATCCGTGACAGGAGACGGATCCATCTATGATGTATACGGACGGGTAAGATAGTCTAGCTAGCTATATTTTAAGATATTATGCGTTTCTAATTTTGAGTGTACTGTTAGCTAGCTAATGTTAGCTGGCTGGCTCGCTAGCTAACGTTACTTGTATGATCTTATTATTCTTATCTCAGAGCCATTTGCTTGGCTAGTTATAGCCTAATGTTAGCTAGCTAACATTGAATTTGTTTGGTTAGCTACCTGCAGATTCATGCCGGGTAGTAACGTCATGAGTTGGGATTATGGTTCATTATTTAGCTAGCTGCATGTCACTATGCAAGTAATCATTTCGGGTGAGTTTGTCAATTAAGTCTGACCATCTACTCCGATTTCAGAGCACACTCGACTGAGTGTGCCAGAGCACAGAATAACTAACAAATTTACGGACGCTCAACAAACATTGAATATGGCCGGTGTCAGTAAACGTCAGCAAAAAAGTGTAAATAAATTGTTGCCAGCAGCACAGTTAGTAACCAACGCTCTGGATAACATGAAAACAGTCTAACCAGCTCTGCTAGGGCGAGTAGAGTGGTCAGAGTTTGGATGGGGGCTAAAGCTTAAGAGGGTGTGAACGATGATGAATGGGTGTAGACAAAGAAAAGCTCTCCAGTAGGTACCAAAACATTCAAAGGCCATTTTCTCAAAAGTGAGGTTATAAGTTTATCAACTTTCAAAGCAGAATTACTTTTCCATTGTTCCTCAAATGCAGTGTATGATATACCACTTTGCAGCTCTGAGTCTCTGCTTTTATCCAATGTAAAAAACACAATTTCAAATGTTGCTACATAAGACTGAATCAAGGCGGTCGGTAGGTCACATATGCAATTTAGCAGACACCTTTATCCAAACCGACTTAGTCATGCATGCGTACATTTTACGTTTGGGTGGTCCGGGAATCAAACTCACTACCCTTGCGTTACAAGTAGAGGTCGACCGATTAATCAGAATGGCCGATTTAATTAGGTTTTCATAACAATCAGAAATCTGTATTTTTGGTCGCCGATTTGCCAATTTTTTTACACCTGTTTTACACCTGTCCGGGGGTGTCCTCGGATGGGGCCACAGTGTCTCCTGACCCCTCCTGTCTCAGCCTCCAGTATTTATGCTGCAGTAGTTTATGTGTCGGGGGGCTAGGGTCAGTTTGTTATATCTGGAGTACTTCTCCTGTCCTATTCGGTGTCCTGTGTGAATCTAAGTGTGCGTTCTCTAATTCTCTCCTTCTCTCTTTCTCTCTCTCGGAGGACCTGAGCCCTAGGACCATGCCCCAGGACTACCTGACATGATGACTCCTTGCTGTCCCCAGTCCACCTGGCCGTGCTGCTGCTTCAGTTTCAACTGTTCTGCCTTATTATTATTCGACCATGCTGGTCATTAATGAACATTTGAACATCTTGGCCATGTTCTGTTATAATCTCCACCCGGCACAGCCAGAAGAGGACTGGCCATCCCACATATGCTCTCTCTAATTCTCTCTTTCTTTCTCTCTCTCGGAGGACCTGAGCCCTAGGACCATGCCCCAGGAATACCTGACATGATGACTCCTTGCTGTCCCCAGTCCACCTGACTGTGCTGCTGCTCCAGTTTCAACTGTTCTGCCTTATTATTCCTAGGTTTTGGCCTTTCTAGGGAGTTTTTCCTAGCCACCGTGCTTCTACACCTGCATTGCTTGCTGTTTGGGGTTTTAGGCTGGGTTTCTGTACAGCACTTTGAGATATCAGCTGATGTACGAAGGGCTATATAAATAAATTTGATTTGATTTATTTAACTAGGCAAGTCAGTTAAGAACACATTCTTATTTTCAATGACGGCCTAGGAACAGTGGGTTAACTGCCTTGTTCAGGGGCAGAACGGCAGATTTTCACCTTGTCAGCTCGGGGGACCCAATCTTGCAACCTTACAGTTAACTAGTCCAACGCAATAACGTTCTGCCTCTCTCTCGTTGCACTCCACAAGGAGTGCAGTAAGCCAAGGTAAATTGCTAGCTAGCATTAAACTTATCTTACAAAAAACAATCAATCATAATCACTAGTTAACTACACATGGTTGATGATATTACTAGATATTATCTAGCGTGTCCTGCGTTGCATATAATCTGACTGAGCATACAAGCATACAAGTATCTAAGTATCTGACTGAGTGGTGGTAGGCAGAAGCAGGCGCGTAAACATTCATTCAAACAGCACTTTCGTGCATTTTGCCAGTGGCTCTTCGGTGTGTGTCAAGCATTGCGCTGTTTATGACTTCAAGCCTATCAACTCCCGAGATGAGGCTGGTGTAACCGAAGTGAAATGGCTGGCTAGTTAGCACGCGCTAATAGCGTTTCAAACTTCACTCGCTCTGAGCCTTCAAGTAGTTGTTCCCCTTGCTCTGCATGGGTAACGCTGCTTCGATGGTGGCTGTTGTCATTGTGTTTCTGGTTCGAGCCCAGGGAGGAGCGAGGTGCGAGGAGCGAGGAGAGGGACGGAAGCTATACTGTTACACTGGCAATACTAAAGTGCCTATAAGAACATCCAATAGTCAAAGGTTAATGAAATGCAAATGGTATAGAGGGAAATAGTCCTATAATTCCTATAATAACTACAACCTAAAACTTCTTACCTGGGAATATTGAAGACTCATGTTAAAAGGAACCACCAGCTTTCATATGTTCTCATGTTCTGAGCAAGGAACTGAAACGTTAGCTTTCTTACATAGCACATATTGCACTTTTACTTTCTTCTCCAACACTTTGTTTTTGCATTATTTAAATCAAATTGAACATGTTTCATTATTTACTTGAGGCTAAATTGAGGGAGAAGAGACGGGTTGGTACTGGAACTAATGACGTCATTTTCAGTTTATAACCTGTGGTAAACTGTATCGTGTTCAGTACTCTCGTGAATAAAAGCTGCTATTTGACTTTAAGACTGGGCTCTGTCCATTTTTATAAAATAAGGGTCATACAAATCCTTATGAATTGACAGAGTGTTTAATTTTAATTGGGTGTTAAAACATAGAGGAATTAAATTCCTGTAACACCAGGTCCACAAGTTGAATTACAGCAGTGCAGACACCAAGTTGGACACCCAGCAACAAAGTAATGTAGCGACCCGCACAGACAGCTGTATGTTATGTGTTAGGCTATTCGTTGGTTGTGTTGTACTTACCAGTACCCAGTGTTCGCGGCGTCCGACATGCCAATCAACGTGCCGGGCATCCTGGTGGTTGGCGGAGTGGCGTGGAGGGGGGATGGGCAGGGGGATGGAGCATTGGAAGTTAAGACCAGGTTTAGCCATTGTTCTTTCTCTTACATCTGGGTTTCACAAGAGAAGGTCACAGGTTGGTTTGTAGGGTATCTTTCATTTATTTGGCGTTGTCTACGGCCAAACAGTAGCCTGTGTAAAGTTGGGTTAATAAACCGTCAATTCATAAGCTCAATCCTCTGTCTGGACAATTGTTCCTTTATGATCTAGTAAGGTCATTACATTGGTCAGAAGTAAAAATGTTGATAAAAGTTAGCCAGCTAGCTAGCTGACTTCTGTGGCTAGCTACCGTAGGTCAGAACGGGGGTTGAAAATGCTTCGAGAGGAATCCAAAAGTGAAGGTGGAGGTAGGGGATGATTATGGCAAAGGAGGTTTGTGTGCATGGACGTCGGAGGATCTGGCTGAGGAGATCGTCAAGGCGTCGGAGCCCAGAGGTCGCTTGAGGGAGGACATTAGAGTGATGGCAGCTGAAGCAGGCATGAGTGCTTCTTCGACTGTGCTTCACGCGGATTCTGGTGGGCGGACCGAAGGGGTGATGTCGACACGGCGGGATGGGGAATCTGGGGCTCAGGATGTAAACAAACATGGCGGAGCCCAGTTCCCGGCTGCGTATTCCGGTGAGGCGGATTGGGAAGGTTTTTCATGCTCAGTTTGAACTGTTAGCTCATTTTAGGGGGTGGTCGGATGAAGAAAGGGCACTGCAGTTGGCTTTATGCCTCACGGATGATGCTCTGGCCTGTTTGATATTGATTAGCCCCGAGGACAGACATGATTATGGTGCTTTAGTGGGAGCGCTGAGGAGGCGCTATGGACAGTGTGTACAGCCCGGGCTGCTGCACTCCGAACTAGGTAATAGACGCAGGCAGCCTCGAGAGCCTCTACGGGTGCTAGCTAATGACATTGAGAGCCTCTCTCGGCGGGCATATGCTCACAGGCCCCCCTCTGTGCAGAGCGAGCTAGCACGGGACCAGTTCATACAGGCTCTCTCTCCTACGGAGCTGCGCATACAGACCCAGCTGGCTCATCCTGAGTCATTACAGATAACCTTGGAGATGGCTTTGGAGAGGGAGCTGGTGTGGGCTGGGGCTTCAGCTGGGGATTTGGTGGGGGTGAAGGGAGACAGACCCTCTGTGCGGGCTGGGGGGCAGAGCAGCCGAGCCGGAAAAGCCTGCATGGGTGGATGAAATGACAGAATTCATTCGTGCTGTTTCGCTTCAGGCGGCACAAAACACACGCCCTGGTCCCAGGGTCTGCTGGGGTTGTGGCCAGCCAGGCCATCTGCGCCGGGATTGCCCCATGTCCCCCAGAGCTCAGGGAAACGGCTCAGGGTCCTCATAGACCGGGTAGTGCGGACCCCTGGCTTTCTTTCCCAACCACCATCATCTTCAGGAGGAGCCCACCGGCACAGATGGGGAAGCAAGGCTCCACTTCCCCCACAAGCTGATGGAGTTGTGGTGGGCCGGACCTGTGTTGGGGACTTTTGTCATCTCCCTGTCACTGTGGAGGGGGTGCCCTGATCTGCCCTGGTGGACACTGGGTCCACAGTAACCCTGGTGAGGCCGGATATTATGCCAGGTTGGACTGAAGTGCCAGGTGAGCTGGCACCCATGAAAGGGAAGGGAATAAGGACTCTGGCAGTAGGGGGCAGGTCTATGCGTCATCCTGTGTGGGTGGCGGCTGTGCAGGACCCTTGTATCCTGGGGTTGGACTTTATTTTTTTATTTTTTAATTTTGACCCCTTTTTCTCCCCAATTTCGTGGTATCCAATTGTTTTAGTAGCTACTATCTTGTCTCATCACTACAACTCCCATACGGGCTCGGGAGAGACAAAGGTTGAAAGTCATGCGTCCTCCGATACACAACCCAACCAAGCCGCACTGCTTCTTAACACAGCGCGCATCCAACCCGGAAGCCAGCCGCACCAATGTGTCGGAGGAAACACCGTGCACCTGGCAACCTTGGTTAGCGCGCACTGCGCCCGGCCCGCCACAGGAGTCGCTGGTGCTCGATGAGACTTGGATATCCCTACCGGCCAACCCCTGCCTAACCCGGACGATGCTAGGCCAATTGTGCGTCGCCCCACGACCGGGAGGGTCGCGGCCGGTTACGAAAGAGCCTGGGCACGAACCCAGAGTCTCTCGTGGCACAGCTGGCGCTGCAGTACAGCGCCCTTAACCACTGCGCCACCCGGGAGGCCCTAGGGTTGGACTTTCTTAGGAGCACAGGCTGCCAGTTAGACCTAAATGGGGGCACACTGAGCTTCCAGGGAGGGCCGGCAGTCACCATGGCCCCCCCTAATGTCACATTCACTCAACCCAACAAACCCTTCACTCCAACAGTTAAAGCAGCAGAGACTCATGGCTGCCCCCCCCCCCCCCCCCCCCACATCTGTCTGTGCCTTTTCCCCAGCCCCTCTGTCACCTAGGGCTGTGTGTTACATTCCCCCAGCTACCTCCACGACACAGCCCTCTGTGAGCCCGGGCCGCACCCCCCCCCAGCCCAGCTACCCCAGATGGGAGAGGACAGGACACTGTCTGCAGTGAGGGAGATATGGGGGAGGAACTGTGTTGGTCTTGACCCCGAGCAGCAGGAACGGTTGTGGCAGTTGCTGTTTGAATTCAGAGACAGCTTTGCGCTGAGTGAGGAAGAGGTGGGTCAGACTCATCTGGTGCAGCAGGAGATCGACACAGGTGATGACCCATCAAGATGCGCCCCCGCCGTATCCCACTGGCACGCCAGGAGGCGGCAGACAAGGCTGTGTTGGAGATGCAGCGGGCAGAGTTCATCGAGCCCTCAGACAGTCCCTGGGCGGCGCCAGTCGTCATGGTTCCTAAGAAGGGGGCAAGCTGAGGTTCTGTGTGGACTACAGGAGGCTGAATGAGGTAACCAGGAAGGACTCATACCCCATACTACGTATCGATGAGTCGCTGGACCTGGTTAGGGGGTCCTCCTGGTTCTCCTCACTAGACCTCCGCAGTGGCTACTGGCAGGTTCCCCTCTCCCCAGAGGCCAGAGCCAAAACTGCGTTCTCCACTAACAGAGGACACTGGCAGTTCAAGGTCCTGTGCTTCGGTCTGTGCAACACTCCAGCTACTTTTGAGCGTTTGATGGATAGGGTGCTGGATGGCATCCCCCTGACAGCAGTGTCTGGTATACCTCGATGACATCCTGGCACATAGCAGTGTCGTGACGTTGTATTAGTTAATGTGACGACTGTTGTTCATTGAATAATCAAAAGTTTCTAATTGCATGATTAACTGAATCAAGCAATTATTAACCTGGGGCACCATGGGAAAACTAGTTTTTATTGAGTTTCTATTTCCCAAATTAACTCAAAGAATATCAGAATACCGATTTTACAACAGCCGCTAATTAACCAGTTACCTCTACAATCTCGTTCTGAACGTCGTATAGTCCGTGAATCTGCACGGACCCAGGTCTCACCAATGAGTTCGTACCACACCAATCTTAGTTGAATATTTATTTACTAAAAAGCTAAAATGATGATATAAGATACACATAGACAAAACACAGTATAGGCTATTGATTAGAACTTAGTATAATGGGCTAACACACTATGGCGCGTGTTACCCAAAAAGGGGGATTTCAAAGAGTGAGAGAAAAAATAAAGTACACGAGATAAATATACATTTGGGTGAATTTGTCAGCTATGCTATTCTAACCCTAGCCTTGCCCCAAACTGCCGCTCTTATGGGTCAGAATATAATGATGTAATTACGTGGGGAAGGTCTCCGGCGCACCTCTCTGATCGTCCTCCCGATGTCAGTGTCCTTTTGGCTTAGGAGTCTGTTCCCTCACCCTTGCTCTGGAAGGGGTCTTCTGAGGACAGACAGCTCTGTAGCTCAGAGCTCACAGCGTTGGAATGAAACAGTGTCGATACCACGATTCGATGGGAGATGGAGGCTAGGTGGTTCGACTTGAATTCTCCCGCTTAGACACAGCTACTCATCCGTAGCTTGGGTAGAAAATTATTTTTTTGTCTTCAAACTTGCGTTGCGTTTTGGGTTCGTTGACTTTTTCGACCTTGGCTGCAGCTTGGGTCACGTGGTCTTCTCTATAAATTCTTTACTCACGGTTTTATACCCTTGGGTCAGAAGTGGGCATAACCGCCTTTAGGGCAATTCTCTGGGCGTACCAAGGTAAGAGCAAGGTCTAGGTTTTTCTCAAATCCAATTTTAGACAACTAACTTCACATTTCATCTTTACCAAAACATTCCCTTTGATTTGGACATTTTCCACACAACGTACAATGTATAAACATCAAACATATTCTAGGAAAACTGTTGATGTTACAATGTTTTCGTAATAACGTCATCTATTAACCTTTAATAACAAAACAAAAATGACATACATTTTCATATTCCATCTATCGTCATGACCACCATTGTGGCTGACAGAAACCATTGTTCCAAAGTTCCTTTATTTCATGTTTAATTAATGTTCTGAGGCTGGTTCTCCATAGTAACAGGACAAAGGAATTTGTCTGTAGCCTGAGATTTACCAGGGGCATGAGGGGTTATAAAACCCCCACATCTTCAGACCCCTATTTCTCTCCTCCTCTGTTGGGTTTGAGAGATAATCTGTAGGGTTGTGGTCTCCTGTAACCTGACCTGATCAGGACAGTCATGACAGCAGCTCCTTCCAGTCAGCCCTGGTGGCGCTAGGGCATGAGCTGGAGCGGGTGGCTGCTGCAGGTCTGAAGCTCCACCCCGAGTGCCACTTCATGAGGAGAGAGGTGTCCTTCTTGGGCCACCGAGTGGGGAAGGAGGGGATCACCCACACCGACCAGCGTCAGCTGAAGAGCTTCCTGGGCCTGGCCTCGTACTACAGGAGGTTTGTACGGGGCTTCTCAAGCGTCGCTGCTCTCCTGAACCGCCTGCTGCCAAAGGACAAGGCCTTCACTTGGACAGTGGAGTGTGACGAGGCCTTCAACATCCTCAAACGTGCACTGATCGAGGCCCCCGTGCTCGCCCCCCCTGACCTCACCTTGCCCTTTATCCTGGACACAGATGCGAGCAATGTGGCCATGGGTGGGGTTCAGGCCCAGATGGGGCCAGAGGGGGAGAGAGTGATGACGTACTTCAGCAAAACATTTGACAAACATGAGCGCCACTACTTTGTCACCTGGCGGGAGCTCCTGGCTGTTGTGGCTTCCCTCAAACACTTCTAGTACTACCTGGGTGGCCTGCCCTTTACTGTACGGACTGACCACTATGCTTTCCAGTGGCTCATGTCTTTCAGAGAGCCAGAGGGGCAGGTGGCTCACTGGTTGGAGGAGCTTCAGCCGTATGACTTCACAGTGGCGCACAGGGCAGGGGCACACCCCTCCAACGCCGACGCCATGTCCCGTCGGCCCTGTACTGCAGACGGCTGCCGCCACTGTGAGCGGAGAGAGGGACGGGAGAGAGCGCCGTGTGCAGAGGAGGGGGTCTGTGCCACAGTGTGTCGGGCCAGCAGGCCCGTCTGCTGTGAGCTGCAGACTGTCGACGTGGGGGGGCAGCAGCAGGGACGGGACACAGACCTTACAGCCAGTGCTAGAGTGGGTAGAGGCGTGAGGCCATCATGGGAAGAGGTGACAGCACTCTCACTTGCGACCAAAGTGTTGTGGTCAAAGTTTGAGAGACTGCGGCTGGCTGATGGCGTGCTACAGAGGGCATGGAAGGAGTCAGCTACGGGAGAGGAGATGTGGCAGGTGGTGGTCCCAAAAGCATTGCGGGAGGCTGTGCTCCAGAGTACTCATGGGGGGATGGGGACTGGACACTTTGGGGTCCCAAAAACACTCCGCCGCCTCCGCCAAGGCTTTTACTGGGGGCAGCACAAGAGGGATGTGGAGGACTTTTGCCGCCGCTGTGACAACTGCACAGTGAGAAAGGGCCCCCCAGGCCGCTCTCATGCTCAGCTCCAACAGTTCCCAGTGGGGGCTCCCATGGAGAGAGTGGGAGTGGATGTAGTTGGGCCATTCCCCACCACAGACAGTGGAAACCGCTGGGTGTTCACGGCCATGGACTATTTCACAAAATGGCCCGAGGCCTATACTCTGCTTGACCAGGAGGCAGAGACCATTGTCGACACCCTGACAGCGGGGATGTTCAGCAGGTTTGGAGCTGCAGAGTCCATCCACAGCGACCAAGGCAGAAACTTTGAGTCCCGTGTGTTCGCCACCATGTGTGAGAGGCTGGGTATGCACAAGACCCGCACTACTCCTCTCCATCCTCAAAGTGATGGCCTTGTGGAGCGCTTCAACAAAACGCTTGGACAGCAGCTGGCCATCGTCTCTTCCAAACACCAGCGTGACTGGGACAAGCACCTGCCTATGGTCCTCATGGCATGCCGCTCCGCTGTCCAAGACCTCCTGCACGCCTGCCCTCCTCATGCTGGGAAGAGAGATCCGCACCCCTGCAGAGATGGCGTTTGGTCGGTCCGTGGATAGCCCTCATGTTCCCCCAGGGCCGGAGTATGCCCGGAGACTCCAGGACCGCCTGGAGACAGCCCACAGCTGGTGAATGCAGGTGTGAGGCAGAAGAGGAACTATGACGTGCACACCCGGGGAAGGCACTTTGTGGCTGGGGAGCTGGTCAGGGTCTACAGCCAGCCCCCAAAGGAAAAAAGGCAGATGCACCAACTTGGACAGTCACTGCAGTGTCCTGGAGAGGGTAGGGGAGGTTGTTTACCGGGTGCAGCTTCCTCCCAAGGGGGGGAAGGGTGGCACTGCACCGGGACAGGTTAGCCCCATACAGAGGGGCCTCTTCTCCCCAAACCCCAGGGACCCCCACAATTCCCCTCTCTGGCAATGACATTCTCTAGGCACCCACCCCCAGGTGCCGCAGACAAAGCTCCAGACAGCCCACTTCCCCTGTCTCCCTCCCTGTGTCACCGCGTGGTTCCCCTGAGCCACAGACTGTATTCCCCGTTCCCGCTTCCTTGTCCCCCATATCCCTGACTTCATCCCCTGGGTCCCAGAGGGGCAGCCCCCTGCCACGGACGGAGCCCCCTGTTTCACATCTGGACACTGCGACCATCACGGCCATGCAGGCAAAGGAGACCTCTGGGTCGCTTCAGAGACTTTGTTTGTTCCCTCGGGGATGAGGGACTTTGTGGTGGGGGGGGGGGCTGTGTAGGGACCTGCACAGACTGCTGTGTGTTATGTGTTAGGCTATTGGTTGGTTGTGTTGTACTTACCAGTACCCAGTGTTCGACATGCCAATCAACCTGCTATCTGCCAATCACGGGAATGCCTGGAATGCTCTGATGCCAGGCATCCTGGTGGTTGGCAGAGTGGTGTGGAAGGGGGTTGGGCAGGGGGATGGAGCGTTAGAAGTTAAGACCAGGTTTAGCCATTGTTCTTCCTCTTACGTCTGGGTTTAGCCATTGTTCTTCCTCTTACGTCTGGGTTTCACAAGAGAAGGCCAGGGTTGGTTTGTGGGGTATCTTTCATTTATTTGGCGTGGGCTACAGCCAAACAGTAGCCTGTGTAAAGTTGGGTTAATAAACCGTCAATTCGTAAACTCAATTATCTGGACAATTGTTCCTTTGTGATCTAGTCCGGTCATTACAGTAATAAACCCCGTCTAACCTTAACCTCACTTCTAACCTTACACCTAACCCTACATTTTTGTTTTCATACATTTTATGATCTAGACCAATTTGGCTGTTGTAACTAGTGGAAACCGGTAAACACTTCCTCGAGTGGAAATTATGCGATTAGTCGTTCTGTCTGGGGCGGAGTTTTTTCCTACTTTTGGAAGGCGCGTTCTGGCGACCGTGTGTGTGCATGAGCAAAGCCTCTCTTGTTCACGACACGCGCGTTATTCGCACTCTCCACCGTTGAAGGTGGAACGTAACTTTTCTCTTCCCCGAGGAGACATCTGAACAACTGGGAATATATATTCTGTCTCAAACATCTAAGGTGTTCGAAAATCATGTCAGCCTCGGCGGCGAAAGTCGGTAGAAAGGAGAACTCGAATCATGATGGAGCGGACGAGACCTCCGGTAAGAAATGGCGGCCTCCTGTAATGTTACAACGCCATTTTCAGTTGTTTTTACCTGGCAATAGCCATGGCGTATTCATTTGTTTTTAGTTATCACCCGTTTAGTTAGCCTGCCACTAAATGCTTCTTGATGTAGGTTTTAGCCAAATAATTTTGATTGCTCGCACAGTGAGAATGGATCTGCGACCTAACGTTAGCTTACTGACTAGCCCGCTATGCTAACGTTACAACGTTGGAGGCCATGTTGTGCTTTGCACAAGCTCATTGTGCCACGCATGTTTGGGAGGGATTCGCGTTTACTTACAAATGAAAGTAACTAACTTGTTAAGGTTAACTACATTGCACATGTTACATTGTTTTACACGTTTTTTGTTATCTAACGTTAGTTGTTTACGAACTAGCCAGTTAGTAAACTAACATGCGCTAACTAGATAACATTTGTTTTCGTGAGGCCCAACATTCATTGTTGCTCCGCCATTGCGATTTGCACACACGAATGGAAATAACTCAAGAAATTGCAGTATTAGAACTGGCACGGAATGAAAGATAACAGCTAAATATTGCGTTCGTAAGATACATTCTGGCGGATGATACTAGTAACAGGCATGTCGGTGAGGGGCGAAAACAGTCCCAAGCGTGCCCCCTTCATTCAAACCACGCGGCCTTGAGAAACTGCAGGAAGCTGCATCAGTGCTTTGGCTACCTTAGCTAGCGAGCTAACTTCTTGATAGCTCAAGATACTACGAAATATGTTGGAATGCATAGCTACTTATCCCATGGGTACCTCATGCTGAAGTGTTTATGTACCGGACGTGTTTACACTGTTTATTTACAGCCAGCAATATTTTCTGCATAGAAATGCACATCCAATTTCGTCATTGTCTTTTAACAAAATTAAGACCGTATTTCATCTCTCTTCAGAAAAAGAGCAACAGGAAGCTATTGAACACATTGACGAAGTACAGAATGAAATTGACAGGTGAGTTAATTATCCTCACACATTTTCAAGACTGCCCATGTACCTTATGACTATGATCTAATAATATTTTGTGCGTGATTTTCTCCCCTTTAGATTGAACGAACAGGCCAGCGAGGAGATTTTAAAAGTAGAGCAGAAGTACAATAAATTACGCCAGCCATTCTTCCAGAAGCGGTCAGAACTCATAGCAAAAATCCCCAACTTCTGGGTCACAACATTTGTTAACCATCCACAAGGTAAATGCAGATAGTATGCTCTTCTACTACTTCACGTTCTTGATGAATGAAGACTTATTGTAAATGGTCGGATTCTGCACATATATTTTTGTATATATGCCAACCACCATTATCACAGTCTGATGGTTAAGCTGTTGGTATACAAACTGCTGCTGTCCATTGACTAATCTATGGTTGTATTTGTGTTGTCAGTTTCAGCCCTTCTTGGTGAGGAGGATGAGGAGGCACTTCATTACCTTACCAGGGTGGAGGTGACTGAGTTTGAGGACATCAAGTCGGGTTACAGAATAGATTTTGTGAGTTTTTTAATCTTTGTAGGAATTGTGCATGTTATATAATCAGAACAGTGCATTAGTTAACCAGATTCTTGCTTTATTTCTCAGTACTTCGATGAGAACCCGTACTTTGAGAACAAAATTCTCTCCAAAGAGTTTCACTTGAATGAAAGTGGGGACCCATCTTCAAAGTCAACTGAAATCAAATGGAAGGCTGGAAAGGTATGTTTACACATCTACAACCTAAAGTAAATGGTCTATAAAAAAAATTTGAATTTCAATTGCCGTCTGTCATGCTGCAGGAAATCAAAGCAAAATGTATGGTCTTACTGCTTGTGATTATTTTGTAATTTCCTTTGATCTCAGGACTTGACAAAGCGTGCCAGCCAAACGCCAAACAAAGCGGGTAAGAAGAGGCAACACGAAGAACCAGAGAGCTTCTTTACCTGGTTCACAGATCACTCCGACGCAGGGGCAGACGAACTAGGAGAGGTCGTCAAGGATGACATCTGGCCCAACCCGTTACAGTATTACCTGGTATGATTCCATGCTATTGTCTATAGTTCTTTGTTGACTCCCATGGTGTCTTGCTCTGGTAGGCCAGGTAAAGTATTTGCTGTGTTTCTTAGTTATCTAAAATCTATTTGCATTGGGGCCATGGCATTAGACCAAGGGGTCATCTGTAATAGGGTTCTAATGAACATGACTGACAACCATATCCAGCCACCTAGACAACTCAACTGGATGCCTCAATTTCAAACTGAAGATCAGCTCATGCCTACATCGTTGTTAGTTTGTGCTGTGTTTGGGACTCATTAATATATCATCTCTCAACTCTACCAGGTCCCTGACATGGATGATGAGGAAGGGGAAGGTGACGACGATGATGATGACGAAGAGGGCTTGGAAGACATCGATGAGGAAGGAGATGAGGATGAAGGCGAGGAAGATGATGAAGAGGATGGAGAGGTAACTTCCGTTAAACATTTTTTCCCACTATTGTAAAACTGTCCCTGCCTTTTTTATAAATGTTTATGTAGTGGAAGACTGTCGCTTGTAATGTAAGGTGTCTGTCACTTGTCTGGAATGTTAGTCTTTATAGGCATGTGGGTAAATGTGTATCTCTTCTACAGGAGGACGGCGAGGATGATTAAGGTTGAAAGGAACATTCCAACCTACACCTTTCCCTGTTCTTTCCTTTCAATCATCCTTCAACCCTTGGGAGCAAGAATATTTGTTTTCATTTTATTTTTGTATTTTGTGCTCTCTCCTGTTCTACAAGTGTCCGCCTGTCCATACCATGTCTATAGATGCGTTAATTTCCACACCATGCCCATATCAGAAAGCTAGTGGCAATCTGTCATAAAACTACTACACGTGTCCCCGAAGACCAATAAAATTTAAGTACTGGCATTCTGCACGTCATCGTATAGACCAATAATTTTGAATAACAATTTATATATGTATGATATATAAATAAGGTTTCTGTTAAAGTTGTGAGTTGAATAAAGAGGAGTCATGGTGCAGTGATAATAGCATCTCTAGACACCTTTAAAAAAAAATATATATATATATATACATTTTCTTTAACGCAGCGTTTGGGGGGCCTCCTGGAGTTGACAGCTTTTTTTCTTTGTCATGTGTTGTACTAATGGAAAGCATCAGCTTCTTCCTGTCAACTGTTGTAAATGTTTTGGGGTCGATATCTTGGTATGACACAGTTATTGTAGATCGTTAAATGGGGTTTGGTGGGTCGAGTGGGCATTTGGCGCATTTGGGTTTGTTGATTGACTTTTCATTGTAATGTTTTACAGACACCCATGAGGTTTGGAAAATTAAATTTTTAATAAAAACAAAACAATTTCCTCTTGTAATTTTGAGCTTGGCTAATTAACAGGTTATTTATAGAGAAAATAAAGACCATGTATAATCTCATATGGAATCTACACTGGTGTTCTTCTCCACCTTTTCTACTGGAAAACTGTTCATGTTCACATTTAAGTGTACCAGTTGCTTTGTAACGATAAATAAATGTAATACATTCATGTGTAGGGTAGTGTCTGAGTGTATTGACAGTGTTGTGTAGGAGTAAATATCCACTTTATGCTGATCGGGAAAGAATTGGGCGGTAGGTAGCCTAGCGGCTAAGAACGTTGGACCTGTGGTTTAAAGTTGACCGGTTTGAATCCTGGGCCAGGCGTAATTGATCTGGCAACTAGAGGGCTGCTAGGTTCACTTAGGACATTCACCTACCGTTTGGGCCCTTGAGCCAGGTCCTTAAATGGGAAGTTCACTATTACAGCTTGATGTTGGATGTTCTTCACCCAGTTTTCTTTAAAATGCCATTATAAACTTCATCTAACATTAGCTACCACTGGCAAAAAAATGTATGGAGGTGATGTGAGCATGTATAAAATAAAAAGTTTAAATCAACTTCATATTTGGTTTGTTCATCTGGCCATTTTAACCAAAAATTATAAATATGCTCACATGCCCCCATCACTTCTAGCGGAGTTTGTAATGGCTGTTAAAATAACTACTATGGATTACAGTTTTTCATGGCTCAAGACTATTTTCAAGGTGAAGAACCATCTAATATCAAATTGTGACATGGTGAACTTTAATAACCCCACAACATATTCTCCATACAGGGGCAGCTTGTCTCAACAAATGTGTTGTATTATGTGACTGACTGTCTACCTTCTACTGATAATCATATATTTTCAAGATCGTTCTAACCATGAAGATGCCATTTCAAGCATTATTATATAGTTAAAAGACAGCCAGTTTGTCCACTTTAAAGGGTACCTTTTAATACTGGGTTTGAATGGGGGATTCATTCATTTTCAATAGGATCTTTGTCTACTAAAAAATATTTACTGGGGGGGTCCAGAATAGAGGGTTGTCAAACTTATTTTATTTATTTTTTGCTTTGGCGGGGGACCCTTAATGTGTTTTTTCCCTGGTTTACATTTGTTCTTCTGCTCATATTTTCCCTATAAACAATGGCTTGACTTTTTATATTACCCTAATAAAGTTTAGAAAAGTTTGTGAGGTTATGGTGTGGCTATTATTAAGCTTTAGCTAATGCAGCCTATGATATGAAGGCATTGTGCCCCGGTGCTCCAACTGACTCCGACAGTTGAGTTTGAGGTGAGGAAGTCTGTTTCTAGCCTACCAGAGTTACTCCTATAATCTAAAAATATTATGCTTATCTTTATCCAAAATATTCAGCTAGAAGATTTATGAATTTACCCTCCTGTACGTCTATATTTGTATAGCAGACGCAGTAGCCATCTGACAAAGAAATGCATGTTGGAGTCATAGCATGCCACTGGCATATATCTATCTCTCTGGGGTTAGGCCTAAGCTTTTCTCCCATTATATAGGCTATATGTACTGAACTAAAATGTAAACACAACATGCAACAATTATACTGAGTTACAGTTCATGAACAGTCAACTGTGTTTATTTACACTTAACGTGTAAATATTTGTATGAACATAAGATTCAACAACTGAGACATAAACTGAACAAGATCCACAGACGTGACCAACAGAAATGTAATAATGTGTCCCTGAACAAAGGGGGGGGGGGTCAAAATCAAAAGTATCAGTCAGTATCTGGTGTGGCCACCAGCTCCATTAAGTACTGCAGTGCATCTCCTCATGGACTGCACCAGATTTACCAGTTCTTGCTGTGAGTTGTTACCCCACTCTTCCACCAAGGCACCTGCAAGTTCCCGTTCATTTCTGGACGATCCAACAGGTCCCAGAGGTGCTCAATGGGATTGAGATCCGGGCTCTTCGCTGACCATGGCAGAACACTGACATTCCTGTCTTGCAGGAAATTACGCACAGAATGAGCAGTATGGCTAGTGGCATTGTCATGCTGGAGGGTCATGTCAGGATGAGCCTGCAGGAAGGGTACCACATGAGGGAGGAGGATGTCTTCCCTGTAACGCACAGCGTTGAGATTGCCTGCAAAGACAACAAGCTCAGTCTGATGATACTGTGACACTCCACCACAGACCAAGACAGACCCTCCACCTCCAAATCGATCCCGTTTCAGAGTACAGGCTTCGGTGTAACGCTCTTTCCTTCGATGATAAACGTGATTCCGACCATCACCCCTGGTGAGACAAAACTGTGACTCGTCAGTGAAGAGCACTTTTTGCCAGTCCTGTCTGGTCCAGCGAAGGTGGGTTTGTGCCCATAGGCGACTTTGTTACCAGTAATTTTTGGTGAGGACCTGCATTACAACAGGCCTACAAGCCCTCAGTCCAGCCTCTCTCAGCCTATTGCGGACAGTCTGAGCACTGATGGAGGGATTGTGCGATCCTGGTGTATCTCGGACAGTTGTTGTTGCCATCCTGTACCTGTCCCGCAGGTGTGATCATTAATTGTTTATGGTTCATTGAACAAGCATGGGAAACAGTGTTTAACCCCTTTACAATGAAGATCTGTGAAGTTATTTAGATTTTTACGAATTGTCTTTGAAAGACAGGCTCCTGAAAAAGGGATGTTTTGCTGAGTTTATAAAGAAATCAGTCAAATGACATGAATTCATCAGGCCCCAATCTATGTATTTCACATGACTGGGCAGAGGCGCAGCCATATCAGAATGAGTTTTTCCCCACAAAGGGGCTTTATTACAGACAGAAATACTCCTCAGTTTCATCAGCTGGTCAGGTGAAGAAGCCGGATGTGGAGATCCTGGCTGGAGTGGTCTGCGGTTGTGTACTGCCAAATTCTCTAAAACGCCGTTGGAGGCAGCTTATGGTAGAGCAATTAACATTAAATGATCTAGCAACAGCTCTGGTGAACAGGAGAAATGCTCACTAATGGGGATGTAAACAAATTTGTGCACAAAATGGAACATTTCTGGGATCTTATCTTTCAGCTCAAGAATCGTGGTACCAACACTTTATATGTTGCGTTTATATTTTTGTTCAGTGTATATATATATATTAGTATATTTATTAAAATATGAATATCATACAGTGGACACCAACGCCTTTTCATAGGTTGCACCTTTGTCACTCGATCTCGTCATGCCATTGTTATGAACGTTCTCTCTCTACCGGTGGCGCAATAGTCTAATAAGCTATAGAGGCTAACGACTGTTTAGTGTAAGTTACACTATAGTGCTTGGAAATACGATGACATTGCTAAAGTAGTCAAATGTTTAGTAGGAAACAACTTTGACAGTATTATCATGTCGTCAAATTTACTTTAGACAGCTGGCAATGTCATTAGCTAGCAAAGTTATGCTAACGTTAGCTAGTTAAAACCAGGTGACCTCCCCTCAATTTTAGCTAACTAGCTAACGTTATACTGTAAAGTCAATATGGTGATATCAAGATAATGACAAAAGGTTTTCCTTCAAATTATTTGCCTCCTTTTGAATGGCATTGTATCTCCAAGCCACTGTAATGCACTTTTGATGAAATCTTCATCAGCGCTCATTGATGATGCATTAAGTAGAATGCTCAGTTGGGTGTCAGTACAACACTAAAGTTCAAAACAATATTGTGACGAAACATGCAACCCATGAATAGGCCTTTGCATGCAATGCCCTGATACATTTAGTGCTCAAATGTCTGACAGCAGAATCGTGAGGTGGACAATTATTGTTTTAGGAAAGTAGCATAACCCCCCCCCCCCCAAAAATAAAAATTGTCTATAAAGTTTTGCATATGCTATACATCGAAACACAAGGAACAGTGTTTTAGTCATTTGTTATAGGCTGTTTTTAAGGGCACATAAATGTGGCTCATTTGGCCAACATCCCTCATTTATTGATTGTGCTGGCTGCACCAGGTTGGATCTGAATGCATATGGATGTCCATAACATTTCTCAAATGTCTGGTAAATTAAAATCTTCCAGGTCATGTTGTTCGGTGTCAAATTTTCCTAAAATAAATTTTGAAATTGCATATTGTTTTTATGAAGATATTAGAATAATCACATGAAAATCTGTCGCCAATTGGATGGAAACCTAGCTATAGACACCCTAAAGACTCTGGCAAGTGCACTAGTCCAGTGTCACTTTGATTATGCACATCATGGATCACCAGCAGCCACAGACATCTAAAGAATAAGCTACCAGCCAAACAAGCTTGTAGGAATTGTACTTAAACACACCCCTCATACTCATCTGGAGGTTGAGCTTATTTTCATCTCTTGCTCTGTAATGTGTCTGTATCTATGTAATTGTATATGACTATATGTTTTAAAAAAAATAGGGACCACAATGGAATTAAGTCCCCGACTTTATTGTTCAATGTTGGTCACTTTAAGAAATATATTTCTGTGTGTATCATTTTTTTACTGACATGAAATCAATCAATCCAAACTGTGCAGTGGCCAACATCAGACCGGTTCGATCCCGGACTGTTTCACAACCGGCCGTGATCGGGAGTCCCATATGGGCAGCGCACAATTGGCCCAGCGTCGTCCGGGAAAGGGGGGGGTTTGGCCAGGTGTCAAGCCAAGCTTGGGTAAACCTGGGTAAGCCTGCAAGGTAGGGAGGGATGTATTTGTTTGTGTTTGTTTGAGATTTACATAGTCTATATTCATTGCTGTGTTGAAAACGCAAACCATGATATTGAAGTGCCCGAAGTCGGTATGCTTTGTTTATGGTTATGTGGCGCATTGCCACAGAAACTTGTTGGTGGAAAATTTGTTGCATATATTCTATATAATTATAAATATGCATGTATTTATTTATTTGAAATGTAACCTTTATTTAACTAGGCAAATCAAATCACATTTTATTGGTCACATACACATGGTTAGCAGATGGTAATGCGAGTGTAGTGAAATGCTTGTGCTTCTAGTTCCAACAGTACAGTAATATCTAACAAGTAATCTAACATTTCCCCAACAACTACCTAATAGACACAAATCTAAAGGGGTGAATGAGAATATGTACATGAGCGATGGCCAAGCAGCATAGACAAGGTGCAGTAGATGGTATAAAATACAGTATATACATGTGATATGAGTAATGTAAGATATGTAAAGTGACTAGTTATCCATTTATTTAAGTGGCCAGAGATTTGAGTCTATATGTTGGCAGCAGCCTCACTGAGTTAGTGAGGGCTGCTTAACAGTCTGATGGCCTTGAGATAGAAGCTGTTTTTCAGTCTCTCGCTCCCAGCTTTGATGCACCTGTACTGACTTCGCCTTCTGGATGATAGCGTTGTGAACAGGAAGTGGCTCAGGTGGTTGTTGTCTTTGATGATCTTTTTGGCCTTCCTGTGACATCGGGTGCTGTAGGGGTCATGGAGGGCAGGTAGTTTGCCCCTGGTGATGCGTTGTGCAGACCGCACCACTCTCTGGAGAGCCTTGCGGTTGAGCTCGACAGGATGCTCTCGGTTGTGCATCTGTAAAAGTTTGTCAGGGTTTTGGGTGACAGGCCAAATTTCTTCAGCCTCCTGAGGTTCTTCACCACACTGTCTGTGTGGGTGGGCCATTTATTTTTTATCTGTGATGTGTAGGCCCAGGAACTTACAACTTTCCAGTGCTAGCAAGTCAGTTAAGAACAAATTCTTATTTATAATGACAGCCGACACTGGCCAAACCCGGACGATGCTGGGCCAATTGTGTGCCGCCCTATGAGACTCCCAATCACGGCTGGTTGTGATACAGCATGGAATCAAACCAGCATGTCTGTAGTGACGCCTCTAGCACTGAGGTGCAGTGCCTTAGACCGCTGTGCCACTCGGGAGCCCATCAAAATGTTGAAAATCTGACTTCCCCCTAGCTAATCATTGTCTGCAGCCGGCTCTGATCGTAGTGTAATGAAACATTCAGGGAGAGTGAGCTTGTCTGCGGGTGGTCGGTGAACCCTCAACCTTCTGGCCCGTAGCCCTGCTTGGCATCGACTGTGCCACAAAAGTATGCTGAAGTGGCAAAGTCGATATCCACTTTTATAAACACAGTGTTTCTACAGTTATTATTTGTGCTCCTAAACATTATTTTAAGTTCATTCTGAGGGGTTAGGGTGTTCAATTTATTTTACAGTACAAGGGGACGGTCATGTGAAAATATATGTAACTTTGGGGAGTGGATGCATTTTTTTATGACACCTTGAGTTGGACCAGCCCCTCCCCCCAGTACATTTCGATCTGTCCCTAAGCAAGTTCTGTCACAGCTTTCAATATCCAGATCTGGCATTTCTTCAAAGTAGTCAAATCGAAGTTTATTTGACATACACACAGGATACAGTAAAGTGTACGTACACATCGTACAATGAAATTCTTACTTGCTAGATCTCTCAAACAGTGCAGCAACTTCGGCTGACTCGTGGCAGTTGAGAATTCTACCACTGAATACATATGAGAAGGTAATAGTATTCGAACACGGCCCAGAGAATGTGACCCTCTTAGGTCAGATCTAGCTTGCGTGCAAGTCTCCTTGTCACTCGTTTGTCATGACAAAAAATTGTCTTGACAATCATGTAAGTACATTTATATGCACACTAATAATTAAAGTGATTATGGCAGTAGGCCAAGTATGGCATCAGTCATGTAAACACCTTACTCTGCTTATCTTAATCTGAGTACGGTCATAATCTAAGTAAGCATACGACGATAAAAAAAACAGTTTTTTTGAGCAATCTTTCGAATTATTAGGATATGTAAACACCTTAAAGTGGCACTCCAGTCTCATTTTCACCCTGTTTAACACCTGATTTACATAACAAAAGGCCCATCTCAGTAGGTGGTCCAGGGAAGTCATGACATAGCACAAGGGGGGTGGGGCTTTCCTCTTTAGTTATCAATTGTTCCTCAAGCAAGGGAGAATGACGACATACACTACCATTCAAAAGTCTGGGGTCACTTAGAAATGTACTTGTTTTTGAAAGAAAAGCAATTTTTTTGTGCATTGAAATAACATCAAATTGATCAGAAATACACTGTAGACATTGTTAATGTTGTAAATTACTATTGTAGCTGGACATTTTTTTTAATGGAATATCTACAAAGGTGTACAGAGGCCCATTATCAGCAACCATCACTCCTGTGCTTCAATGGCACGTTGTGTTAGCTAATGCAAGTTGATCATTTAAAAATTCAAATTGATCATTAGAGACCCCTTTTGCAATTATGTTAGCACAGCTGAAAACTGTTGTCCTGATTAAAGAAGCAATCAAATTGGCCTTCTTTAGACTAGTTGAGTATCTGGAGGATCAGCATTTGTGGGTTCGATTACAGGCTCAAAATGGCCAGAAACAAATAACTTTCTTCTGAAACTTGTCAGTCTATTCTTGTTCTGAGAAATGAAGGCTATTCCATGTGAGAAATTGCCAAGAAACTGAAGATTTCGTACAACGCTGTGTACTACTCCCTTCACAGAACAGAGCAAATTGGCTCTAACAATTTGGGGACGAACAATGCCTTTTCCAGCATGATGGAGCACCTTGCCATAACGCAAAAGTGATAACTAAGTGGCTCGGGGAACAAAACATCGATATTTTAGGTCCATGGCCAGGAAACTCCCCAGACCTTAATACCATTGAGAACTTGTGGTCAATCCTCAAGAGGCGGGTGGACAAACAAAAACCCACAAATTCTGACAATCTCCAAGCGTTGATTATGCAAGAATGGGCTGCCATCAGTCAGGATGTGGCCCAGAAGTTAATTGACAGCATGCCAGGGCGGATTGCAGAGGTCTTGAAAAAGAAGGGTCAACACTGCAAATATTGACTCTTTGCATCAACTTCATGTAATTGTCAATAAAAGCCTTTGACACTTATGAAATGCTTGTAATTATACCTAAATACACTGAAGCAGCAAACTTTGTGGAAATTAATATTTGTGTCATTCTCAAAACATTTGGCCACGACTGTACATTAGAGTGTCTTGTTTGAGAAGCAGATGCCTCACAAGTCCTCAACTGGCAGCTTCATTAAATAGTACCTGCAAAACACCAGTCTCAGCATCAACAGTGAAGAGGCGACTCCGGGATGCTGGCCTTCTAGGCTGGCCTTCAGCTATTTCCAGCTACATTAGTCATTTACAACATTAACAATGTCTACACTGTATTTCTGATCCATTTGATGTTATTTTAATGGATAAAACATGCTTTTCTTTCAAAAACAAGGACATTTCTAAGTGACCCCAAACTTTTAAACGGTAGTGTACATCGGGTTAGTGCTGGTTAGAGCCTGTTTTTCATCAATAACTAGGGTACGGTAGTGCTCGGGTATCACAAAATGTATTACTAACATTTTGAAGCTGAGCATTTGCTCATGCTCTGTTGCGTAGTACAGTCATATCTGACTAAGATCTTAACTTTGTGTCAGAAGTGCTTCAACCTCGTCAATTATAAAACAGGAGAGATTCTTTTTCAGAAAATAATGTTCCTTGAGTTCTAGAGTGACGAAAAGTAGTTAACAGCTCACTACTCTCTCATGTCTTGTCATTGAGCAGAGCAGCCCAAGTGGAGCTGTTGCTATGGATGGATACTCACCAACTCAGAGCTGCCACAGTGTACCGCAGTATGAGTCACAATACCCATAAAACATAGTGGTCAAACAAGGAAGTATTTCCAATCGTTTCTCCACAATTCTCCACATTTTTCCCCGTAGGGGATTTTAGAAACACAATAAGTGCTTGACATTTTGATAATTGTGTAAATCTCTCTAGAAAAAGTTGACTTTTATCAATATATTCTTGAACTGTCTTGTGCAAGTTTTAAATTGACACAATACCTGTTAGCAAAGGTGTCAGCTAGAGATGATGTGCAGGAGCTTGCAGGGATTTGTCGTCTTGCATGATGTCTACTTTGATGCTAAATAGCATTTACGAATCTGAGGGTAAATATAGATGAATGTATTGATAAAAGTCACCTTGTCCGAGAGAGATTTACATGGTTATCAAAACATCACACCAAGGTGAACCTACACAAAACACACTCCTTAATGTAAGTGTTTCTAAAATTCCCCCTGGGTAAATGAATGGTGGAAAAACAATTGGAACCATTTCCCTGTTTCCCCACTAGGTTTTCGGGTATTATGACACCTTCACTGTGGGGCTCTATGAGCAGGAAGCGAGTGACAGGCAGAGAGGAGCAGCTAATGGATTTACTAACGAATTAAGTTATTTCTGATTTAGGGCAGGATGTGTATTCATGGATGCCAAGGGAATCCAGGCTTCCCCCAATCTGTTGTCTCTGCGTTTCATAATTGTCCTTACATTCACCAGAGGATGATTATATTTTACCGGAGAAAGCATCCGAGAGAACAAAACAGCACCCCTCTGTATCTGTATATGTAGGCCATATATCTGATGGTGTATGGTCCAAAAGAGTAGGACATTGTCGTAGCATTGAATGCAAGGGAAGCCAGCAAGCATTTGGCCTCCCTTGATCATTTTTTTTATCAGCATTGTGCTAAACTAAGTGAGCTCAACTGTAAATGGTCCTGGCGCTCCAAAAAAAAAGCGTCAAGAGAAGTCAGTTTTGATTTGGCTTCACTCCAATCATATAACATCGAGCAGTACGTCATTGACAGAAACAACTTGAATTGTTGTGTTGTTGTCCTCCGGAAAATGGGCCCTATCCTAAATTTGCCATGGATGGAGATAGGGATTTGGACTTGTGGTTTTATTAAATTCTCTGTACTAGCCAATGATTATAATGGCAATGCTATTCCAACCATAAATTCATACATTGTGCCCCTGGTCTGAGAAGATGGAAATTCAATATGTAGTTAGATGTAGAAGGCTAATGTTAAACTAGTTAACATTGCCCGTGAAAGGAAGTTAGGCTAGCGAGCAAGCATTTTAGCCAGGTAGCCTAGGGAAAGGTACGAAGACACGCGCGCACACACACACACACACACAGATAAATCCAAACCATGGACAGCCACATCATATTTAGCTTACGTTGATTGGACTAAGTTGTTTTTGGTATCTTTTAGTTGCCACTGTATTAGACTAAGCCTAGGTGATTTGATGATGTTGAAATGTTGAAGTTGAAATAGTGCTGAAACAGTGGAGGCAGCAACTGTTTTTTTTTTTTTGCGACTTGGGTTCTATGGTTATAAAAGTTGTTTGGTAGTCTGAAAATGTTGGAAACATTAACTTGCTTGACCATGCTGTAGGTCATGTAACTTTGTTACATGCAATATGCTTTGTGGACTTCACAGGACAGAGGTTGCTCTCTGGTTTTGTGATGAAACAAAGGTGTGGGTGAATTTATTCTGCCACTTTGTCTTCTTATTGTCTCGGCCTTAGGCCAATATATCACAGTCGCAAGGCATATGAACTAACAAGTTATAGAGCAAACAACACAATTATCACAACACATCGCTACTGTACATTTGGCAGAAGCAATCAAGCCTGGGTAGGGTAGGGCCTGAATGTCGCAGGCAGATCAGTTAGCTTAGTAGCCCAATGACTGGCAGATGTCAATATTGAGTCGTTTCAATATCGCCATCTGTCGGCCTATGGGCTATTAGCTAAGGTTTTAACTCCAGTGTCAATATTCATGTTTACATTTCATAAACATAACATGGACACTGGAGTTAAATGCTTAGCTTACAGATCAGCAAGGTATCACCCTATTGCTCTCACCAATACAACCAAATCATATCAGTGATTACTTCAAGGAAGGGAAGAATGAAGGGTGCATTGTAAAAGTATTCGAACAGGGCCAAAACGACAACTCTGGACCAATGAAAGGGTAATGCACATGGCGCTTAGAAGGGAACAGATTATTTTAATCAGTTTCAATTGGGGACTTTTATTTTGAAGGTTAACCGCTGATTACACTATTGTTGCTCACACTACTGTTCACTACACATTGGTGCGATACCGTGATAAACGGAAGTCCAACTCTAAACATGGCTGTCTGTCAATACGTTGGGGGAAAATGGCGGAAGCAGGTGTTCTGTTTGAATCAGATGAAGTGTTGAGAGGAGATGAGAAGAATTGGATTACAGTGGCGAATGCAAAAGGAAATAAGAGAAGTAAAGTGGTAGTGGAAACTAGTAAATCCAAACCTAGTTCTGATTATTTTTTGGTTGGAATATGGGTTTTGGATCGATTAGGTTACCTGGGAGATCAGTTTGAAATCTCTGTTGAAATTGCGGATGCATTTGGATGAGGTGGTGTCGATGAGAATAATGAGAAGTGGGCTAATTTAGTTTTTTTCTGTGTTTCTATGGAACAGAAGGAGTGTGCTCTGTGCCCCAAGAAGATCTTCGAAGCAGGGCGCCTATCAAGGTTGTTACCTCTGGGGTGGCGCTAGAAGTAAATGCAAAGGATATACGTGAAGAATTGGATCAAGCAGTTTGGATCAAACGATTGACCCGAATAGTAGGTGGAGTGCCGAAGCCCACTCCATCCATTCTATTGTTTTTTGATGAAGTCTCTCCCTTTTCATGTGTATTTGGGCTATATGCGATTCCCTGTCAGAGCCTTCATGCCCAAACCCATGCAGTGTTATAAATGTACATTATTTGGTCATGTGTCAAGTGTATGTAGACAGGGAGTGTTATATGCCAGCTGAATCTAAATGCTGCAATTGCGGTGGTGAACGTGCACCCGAATTTCTAAAGTGTCCTGTTAGGGTGAAGAAGACGGAGGTGGTAAGAATAAGGGCTGTCCAGAACATTTCCTATCTGGAGGCGTTGAGAAGAGTGGAAGAAAGGAGTGAAGTTAAAGAAGCAATGGCAGTAGTAGCGACACCAGAGAATATTCCTTTTCAATTGAGGGATCCTGATCCTGTTGCATGTCAAGAAGGTGGACTTTGTAGCGTTTATTACTTTGATTATCAACAGCACAGCGCAAACGGAGAGGAAATCTGACCAAATAGGCATCGTCGAGCGCCTGAGTGTTTTTTTGGACAAGGAGATTTTTCTGCAGAGGCATTACAAGGAATCCTCTCGATGAATGCTCAGTCCTCATAAATCATTTTGTTTCAATAACCCGTAAAGTAGGTGGCGCAAAACACACATAGGTGTAGTTTGCCATAACACTTTAAAGAAGAAGAAGAACATGGCTGTCTGTGTTGAAGAAATACAATTAAGGTCATTGATATTTAGCTAATGTCGTAGCGGAGATTATTAGTGTGCTCCTATCTAGATAACTATGTCAATGTGTTACTGTAACTTAATTATTCCAATATGTTTTCATTAATTGAATTCCCTTAATCTATTTTATGAGAATTTGTAAGATTCTTGTTTGCATAAAATAGACGGAGACCAATCTTATCAATAATAGATCAAATAATTTATTCTCGGAGCGAGCTGCCACGTTACCATGAGCAACAGTTTATATACAATAACATGATGTCATTTCATTGCTTCTAAAATGAATCTCCTCCTCTCGACTGAGACAAAGGGAACTTTAAAAGTTCATTCAAAGTTAATTCTGACCCACTAGCACATACACAGGACACACAACACAACTAAATTAACTTTTGAACCCTCATCATTATCGATCACCACTTAGCTGACAGTTCTAATTAACAGAAAACCTAGGAATGCACTCACTGCCTTATCTAAAACACCCCAGAGCTCAGTTTCGTCGGTTCAACAATAGGTTAATGACCCTATCTGCTTTCTTAACCCACTCCTCTCCAGACTAGTTTTGGAATGGTGTTCGTTATATTTAATTACTCCTTGTCCGTGTCACACAATCCCTTCTTATGAACTCATATTGTTAACCTGTTCATTTTTTGGAAAAATAACGTTCCCAAAGTAAATGGGATATTTTGTCAGGACAAGATGCTAGAATATGCATATAATTGACAGCCTAGGATAGAAAACACTCTAAAGTTTCAAAACTGTAAAAATATTGTCTGTGAGTATAACAGAATTGATATTGCAGGTGAAAGCCTGAGAAAAATCCAATCCGGAAGTGACTCATGTTTTGAAAGCTCTGCGTTCCGATGCGTCCCTATTGAGCAGTGAATGGGCTATCAACCAGATTACTTTTTCTACGTATTCCCCAAGGTGTCTACAGCATTGTGAAGTAGTGTTACGCCTTTATGTTTAAGAATACCTGTAAGCGGTTACATTGTGTAAGTGGTCACCTGATGGCAGCCATTTTTCCTTTCGCACCTACTGAAAAACCAATTGTCCCGGTGGATATATTATCGAATAGGTATTTGAAAAACACCTTGCTATGTTTCTGTCGATATTATGGAGCTAATTTGAAATATTTTTCGGCATTTTCGTGACCGCAATTTCCGGTTGATTTCTCAGCCAAACGTGAAGAACAAACGGAGCTATTTCGCCTACAAAAAGAATCTAACTGGGAGTCTCGTGAGTGAAAACGATTTAATTGAATTGCTTTTCTGATTTTCGTGACCAAGTTACCTGCTGCTAGCTGGTCATAATGCTATGCTAGGCTATCGATAAACTTACAGAAATGCTTGTCTTGCTTTGGCTGTAAAGCATATTTTGAAAATCTAAGATGACAGGGTGATTAACAAAAGGCTAAGCTGTTTCAATATATTTCACTTGTGATTTTCATGAATAGGAATATTTTCTAGTTATATTTATGTCCGTTGCGTTATGCTAATTAGTGTCAGTCGATGATTACGCTCCCGGATCCGGGATGGGTAGTATCAAGAATTAACAACCTAGCTAGAGGTTTCGCTGTGGCTTCTTAGTAGGCTGCAACCCTTCTAATTTAGCGCACAACCTATGTGGAATTCTGGATCTCTGGCAGCATTTGGAACTGCGGATCTGCGGTCAAGAATGTCAAGTTCATCTTCAGTCCCTTGACTTTTTTTGCCCTGACGGCGACATGGATCACCCCAGAGAACACTGCTAATCCAGCTGCTCTTTCTTCATCTGACTACGTTTTATTTCATTGCCCAAGAGTAAATGAGAACTTGTTCTCAACTTGCCTACCTGGTTAAATAAAGGTAAATAAATAAATAAACAAGAGCATCTGGTCGTCACGGTGGTGGAAAACATCTCCTCATTTGTCCTAAGTAGAGATTTTCTCATTTCTCTCAGTTGTAAAATCTCCTCATTTGAATTCCATGCTGTCACTGTCACTTGCACACTCAAGCTTAACATTATTGTTATCTATCGCCCACCAGGTGCCCTCGGAGAGTTCCTCAGTGAGCTTGACACCTTAATAAGCTAATTTCCTGACGATGGCTCACTGCTCTTCGTACCTGGCAACTTCCACCTCCCAATGTCTGTCTTCGATTAATTTCTTTCCAACTCTCTCTTTCCCAGCCTTGCCTTTTTTGACCTCACCTTTTCCTAATCCCCTTCAACTCACAAGGCTGACAATTTGCTTGATCTCATCTTTACTACAGGCTCTTTGCCTACTAATCTCACTGCAACCACCCTCCGGGTCTCTGATCACTACTTTGTTTCCTTTTCTGTCTCCCTTTCCTCCAACCCTAACCACTCAGCCCCTATCCAGATGGTCGTCACAATCTTCGCTCTCTCTCTCCCAGTACTCTTTTCCTCTTCTATCCTATTATCTCCCCCGTTTGCTAAATCCTTCTCCCTCCTGTCTCCTGATTCTGCATCTTCAACCCTACTCTCCTCCCTTTCCGCATCCTATGACTCGCACTGTGCCCTTTCCTAACGGCCGGCTCGGCCCTCCCCTCCTGCTCCATAGTTCAGTGACTCATTGCGAGCTTACAGAACAGGGCTGCGGGCAGCTGAGCAAAATGGAGGAAACTAAACTTCCAGAGGACCTATCATCCTTTCACTCCCTCCTCTCTACCTCCTCTTCATCTGTATCCGCTGCTAAAGCCACTTTCTACCACTCTAAATTTCAAGATTCTGCCTCTAACCCTAGGAAACTCTTTTCCACCTCCCCCCCTTAATCCTCCACCTCCTCCCCTCCCTCACTCCTGTCTGCGGACGACTTTGTCAGCTTCTTTGAAAAGAAGGTTGACGACATCCACTAATCATTCACTCAGCCTATTGAGTCCACTGGTCTCACTCACATAGAACTATCCTACGCCTTGACCCCTTTCTTCCCTCTCTCTCCAGATGAAATCCTATGACTAGTGAGGTCTGGCCGCCCGACAACCTGCCCACTCGACCCCATCCCCTCACCCCGATCACTGGCTGCGTCTCTTCTGACTTCAAAATGGCCCTAGTCGCTCCCCTCCTCTGACGTCAAAAACTATAGACCTGTATCCCTTCTTTCCAAAACACTTGAGTGTGCTGTCTGTGATCAACTTTCTTGTTATCTCTCTCAGAACGATCTTCTTGACTCTAACCATTTGGCTCCGTCATAACCTCATATGGTCTTTCCTATCATTGCTATGCGGATGACACTCAACTACTTTTCTCCTTCTGACACACAGCTGGCGACACGCAATTATGCGTGCCTGGCAGATATCTCAACTTCGATATCGGTCCCACCACCGCAAACTCAACCTTGACAAGACAGAGCTGCTCTTTCTCCCGGGGAAGGCCTGTCCACTCAAAGACCACTCCAACTCCACAGTGTCTCCATCCCAGAGTGCAAAAAAACCTTGTCTTGACCCTGGACAACAGCCTGTCATTTCAGCATTTATATGAAGCCTGACACATTTCAAAACATACTGAGACCCTTGGGTTAACTGCTGTCAAACATTTGTGCAATGGAAAATTCAGAGTATCATCTTGACTGACATTTTCAACCTGTCCGTGATTGAGTCTGTAATACCAACATGCTTCAAGCAGACCACCATAGTCCCTGTGCCCAAGGGCTTGTAAGTAAGCATTGCACTGTTTTATTCGGCACGTGACAAATACAATTTGATATGATTTGATTTAACTAGCTACAGATAATATTATATGATATGACATATCCAAAGATTTGTTTGTGTCCTTTACTGGGCTTTAGAGGAAGCCCCATACAAACCGCCACCATAGATTTTTCAACTAACCTGTTCTTGGGGATACTTTCTTTTCTCTCGATTTGGTGAAATAAGTAGAAATGTCAGTTTCCAGTTGCAGGAGGTTCTAAAAAAACCAAGAAAGATATTAAACCCATGTTTTATATTGAGTGAGATATGCCTCTTGCATGTGTGTAGATCTTTGATAGGTCACACACAGTAGGGTAGCCAAAGATTCGTTAGTGGGTGGGCCAGCAGAAATTTGGGTGGAAAAACTGCTAACTTCCTGCCAAGGTTGGCTAGGTTACTTTCTAAATGTAATCCATTACAGTTACTAGTTAACTGTACAAAATTGTAATCAGTAACGTAACTTTTGGTTCCCCAAACTCAGTAACGTAATCTGATTACATTGTTACTTTTAGAGACATTAGAGACATTAGAGACCTTAAGAGACATTAGAAGAAGACAAAAATGTGATTCATCAAACACATTTGGTGTGTCATCATAGTTGTCTCTGACTTGTGGTCAGACTCGCTCAGGTGGAAAAAAATTCTATGCTAATTTGAACGTGAAAAAATCCCTTTCTGAATTTAAAAGTAATCCTCAAAGTAATCATCTAGTTTTTCAAAAGTATCTGTAATCTGATTACAGAAAAAGTTGCAGTTTCAAAGCTATTTTCATACTATTCTACACATTTGGCCATGAGGCTGAGAGAAAATGTTGCTGTTTAAAAGCACATTTCCTGCAATTCTACACATTTTGACATGGGGTAGAGAGGAAAATGTGCAGTTCAAAGCTAATTTCATGCTATTCTACACATTTGCCATGAGAGAAAAATAATGTTGCATTTTTAAAAGATAATTAAAGCTAAAATAGGTGATTTGACTGTGATAAAGGCACTGGATTATGAGCTGATTTATGAAAGGACTCCAGACCTTGGCGGAACACCAGGATCACTCTTTCAATGCATTGCTGGAACAATTTCGCGGATATCTACTAGGCAGCAAGCCACTACGGTAACCCGGCAGATTCTTAATAACCCCACTAAGCGGCGCTTCTCCCCAGCCTACCCCGACTTCACGAGATCCCCGCTTACCTGCTCCAGAGTGCTACGCTGGAGATCCAGGAACCTGCCGGCCGTTTCTCTCCCAGTGCTCCCTCATATTCGAGCTGTATACCTCTTAATTTCCCTCGGATCGCTAGAAGATAGCGTACCTGATAAAACTGATGTCCGGGAGGGCACTCGCCTGGGCTACAGTAGAGTGGGAGCAACAATCCACAGTTTGCCTCAGTCTGGTTCCTGACGTCTCTGCATTTGTCGCCGCCTGCACTGTGTGTACACAGAATAAGACTGGCCTCCTTCAACCACTCCCTGTTTCTCACCATCCCTGGTTTCATATATTCCTGGACTTTGTCACTGGTCTCCCTCCGTTAGATGGCAACACCGCTATCCTTACGGTGGTGGATAGGTTTTCTGCCAAGGAGACGGCCCATCTCATGGTGCAACACATCTTCCAGATCCATGGACTTCCGGTCAACATGGTCTCCGATCGCAGTCCTCAGTTCTCGTCCCGGAAGGCGTTCTGCACCTTCATTGGGTCGGACAGACTGTCCTCCGGGTCTCACGGCCAGTCGAAGCGAGCCAATCAGGACCTGGAGATGGCTTTTTGTTGCTTCGTCTCCGCCAAACCCACCACCTGGAGCCAGCAACTTGCGTGGATGGAATACCCTTCCCTGCTCGGCCACGGTTCTCTCAACCTTCAAGTGTTCCTTGGGATATTAGCCCCCACTCTACCCCCGAGTAAGAGGAAGAAGTCAGCATACCCTCTGCCCAGATGTTCGTCCGTCGCTGTTGCTGTACATGGAAGAGAGCCCGGTCCACTCTTCTCAAGACCACCTCCAGGTATCGGAGACAGGAACGGACCGCCACTGGAGCCCTGCTCCACGCTATCGTCTTGGGCAGAGGGTATGGCTTTCCACTCGGGATCTGCCCCTCCGTATACATCCCACTTTTCATGTGTCTAGGATGAAACCTCTGTCTCACAGCCCTTTGTCGCCTGTTTCCAGGCCTGCCCTCGACATGCCTTTTGCCTGCCCCTTTGTTATATACAGTTGAAGTCAGAAATTTACATACACTTAGGTTGGAGTCATTAAAACTCATTTTTCAACCAAGCCACAAATTTCTTGTTAACAAACTATAGTTTTGGCAAGACGGTTAGAACATCTACTTCATGCATGACACAAGTCATTTTTCCAACACTTGTTTACAGACAGATTATTTGACTTATACTTCACTGTATCACAATTCCAGTGGGTCAGAAGTTTACATACACTAAGTTGACTGTGCCTTTAAATAACTTGGACAATTTCAGAAAATGATGTCATGGCTTTAGAAGCTTCTGATAGGCTAATTGACATCATTTGAGTCAATTGCAGGTGTACCAGTGGATGTATTTCCATGGCCTACCTTCAAACTCAGTGCCTCTTTGCTTGACATCATGGGAAAATCTAAAGAAATCAGCCAAGACCTCAGGAAAAATAATTTGACCTCAACAAGTCTGGTTCATCCTTGGGAGCAATTTCCAAATGCCTGAAGGTACCACGTTCATCTGCACAAACAATAGTATGCAAGTATAAACACCATGGGACCATGCAGCCGTCATACCGCTCAGGAAGGAGAAGCATTCTGTCTCTTAGAGATGAACGTACTTAGGTGCGAAAGTGCAAATCAATCCCAGAACAACAGCAAAGGACCTTGTGAAGATGCTGGTGGAAACAGATACAAAAGTATCTATATCCACAGTAAAACAAGTCCTATATCGACATAACCTGAAAGGCTCATCAGCAAGGAAGAAGTCATTGCTCCAAAACTGCCATAAAAAGCCAGACACATGGGGACAAATATTGTACTTTTTGGAGAAATGTCCTCTGGTCTGATGAAACAAAAATAGAACTGTTTGGCCATAATGACCATTCTTATGTTTGGAGGAAAAAGGGGGAGGCTTGCAAGCAAAAGAACACCATCCCAACCTTGAAGCACGGGGTGGCAGCATCATGTTGGTCCAAGAGATCGCATAGCAGTTCAGACGTCTTTTGTCCTCGTCTTGTCGTGTCCTGTATATATATATATTTACAACTTTTTTCACATACATTTTATTTTTATTTTCCATCAGCTCATCTTCTAAACACTCTCCTGCAACCAGCCTCACCAATTTATATTTATAAAAAAGTATTATTTACCTCAGATCTGTAATCCTCCAAGAAGCTAGCCAGAAACTCCAAGAAGCTAGCCAGAAACTAGCCAGAAGCTAGCCAGGAGCTAGCCCAGAAGCTAATCCAGAAGCTAATCAGAAGCTAGTTAGCTTCTTTACTGGCAAATCGTTAGTATTCAGCTAACCACGGTTTGTGGTCATCAGCTATCCTTTAGCTCGAAAATCCATCGAAAATCTATCGGCAGTTTTGTACGGCGCAGCGCGGCTCGGAACGGAACATACCGGACCAATTTTTCTCTCCATGTCCCTGGATTTCAACTGCTCTCTGGACATTCATACCCGGATCTCACAGCTAGCTATCTGCTATCCGTGTGACAGTCGGCTTTCGTCGATTCCGGAGCAAACATCGATTGTTCCGGTGCTAGCCAGCTCCGTCAATCACTCCTGAGTTCCATCATTCACTCCTGGGCTGCAGTCACCTATCTGGACCCGTTTCACTGCCTACGCGGAGCCCCACCGGGCCTTCACAACTGGACTGCCGACGTTATCTACCTGAATGAGATCCGGCTGGCTCCTCTGTCGCGACGTTACCTGAACGCCCATCTGCGGCCCGCTAACCGTTAGCTGTCTTACCGGCTGCTATCTGAATAGACAATCGGACAATTTATTTATTTTTATTATTATTATGTTTTCTTCTCGGGCCTCTATAACTATATCTATTGTTCTTATTTTTGTTGTTGTTGTGTGATTTGGATTAATCCCCTCTACCTCACGGAACCCCACTAATCTACTGACCGAACGCAAGAGGTGGCTAACAACAGACTCCATCCTATGCTAGCTTGCTACCGGTTGGCCTGGCTAGCTGTCTAAATCGCCGTGACCCTCAACCAACCTCTCCACTCACTGGACCCTTTTGATCACTCGACTAAGCATGCCTCTCCTTAATGTCAATATGTCTTGTCCATTGCTGTTCTGGTTAGTGTTTATTGGCTTATTTCACTGTAGAGCCTCTAGTCCTGCTCACTATACCTTATCCAACCTATTAGTTCCACCACCCACACATGCAATGACATCTCCTGGTTTCAATGATGTTTCTAGAGACAATATCTCTCTCTTCATCACTCAATACCTAGGTTTACCTCCACTGTATTCACATCCTATCTTACCTTTGTCTGTACATTATACCTTGATGCTATTTTATCGCCCCCAGAAACCTCCTTTTACTCTCTGTTCCAGACGTTCTAGACGACCAATTCTTATTGCTTTTAGCCGCACCCTTATTCTACTCCTCATATGTTCCTCTGGCGATGTAGAGGTGAATCCAGGCCCTGCAGTGCCTAGCTCCACTCCTATTCCCCAGGCGCTCTCTTTTGACGACTTCTGTAACCGTAATAGCCTTGGTTTCATGCATGTTAACATTAGAAGCCTCCTCCCTAAGTTTGTTCTATTCACTGCTTTAGCACACTCTGCCAACCCGGATGTTCTAGCTGTGTCTGAATCCTGGCTTAGGAAGACCACCAAAAATTCAGACATTTTAATTCCAAACTACAACATTTTCAGACAAGATAGAACTGCCAAAGGGGGCGGTGTTGCAATCTACTGCAAAGATAGCCTGCAGAGTTCTGTCCTACTATCCAGGTCTGTACCCAAACAATTTGAACTTCTACTTTTAAAAATCCACCTCTCTAAAAACAAGTCTCTCACCGTTGCCGCCTGCTATAGACCACCCTCTGCCCCCAGCTGTGCTCTGGACACCATATGTGAACTGATTGCCCCCCATCTATCTTCAGAGCTCGTGCTGCTAGGCGACCTAAACTGGAACATGCTTAACACCCCAGCCATCCTACAATCTAAACTTGATGCCCTCAATCTCACACAAATTATCAATGAACCTACCAGGTACCTCCCCAAAGCCTTAAACACGGGCACCCTCATAGATATCATCCTAACCAACTTCCCCTCTAAATACACCTCTGCTGTCTTCAACCAAGATCTCAGCGATCACTGCCTCATTGCCTGCATCCGTAATGGGTCAGCGGTCAAACGACCTCCTCTCATCACTGTAAAACGCTCCCTGAAACACTTCAGCGAGCAGGCCTTTCTAATCGACCTGGCCGGGGTATCCTGGAAGGATATTGACCTCATCCCGTCAGTAGAGGATGCCTGGATATTTTTTTAAAATGCCTTCCTAACCATCTTAAATAAACATGCCCCATTCAAGAAATTTAGAACCAGGAACAGATATAGCCCTTGGTTCTCCCCAGACCTGACTGCCCTTAACCAACACAAAAACATCCTATGGCGTTCTGCATTAGCATCGAACAGCCCCCGTGATATGCAGCTGTTCAGGGAAGCTAGAAACCATTATACACAGGCAGTTAGAAAAGCCAAGGCTAGCTTTTTCAAGCAGAAATTTGCTTCTTGCAACACTAACTCAAAAAAGTTCTGGGACACTGTAAAGTCCATGGAGAATAAGAACACCTCCTCCCAGCTGCCCACTGCACTGAAGATAGGAAACACTGTCACCACTGATAAATCCACCATAATTGAACATTTCAATAAGCATTTTTCTACTGCTGGCCATGCTTTCCACCTGGCTACTCCTACCCCTGTCAACAGCACTGCACCCCCAACAGCAACTCGCCCAAGCCTTCCCCATTTCTCCTTCTCCCAAATCCATTCAGCTGATGTTCTGAAAGAGTTGCAAAATCTGGACCCCTACAAATCAGCCGGGCTAGACAATCTGGACCCTTTCTTTCTAAAATGATCTGCCGAAATTGTTGCCACCCCTATTACTAGCCTGTTCAACCTCTCTTTCGTGTCGTCTGAGATTCCCATAGATTGGAAAGCAGCTGCGGTCATCCCCCTCTTCAAAGGGGGGGACACTCTTGACCCAAACTGCTACAGACCTATATCTATCCTACCATGCCTTTCTAAGGTCTTCGAAAGCCAAGTCAACAAACAGATTACCGACCATTTTGAATCTCACCATACCTTCTCTGCTATGCAATCTGGTTTCAGAGCTGGTCATGGGTGCACCTCAGCCACGCTCAAGGTCCTAAACGATATCTTAACCGCCATCGATAAGAAACATTACTGTGCAGCCGTATTCATTGATCTGGCCAAGGCTTTCGACTCTGTCAATCACCACATCCTCATCGGCAGACTCAACAGCCTTGGTTTCTCAAATGATTGCCTCGCCTGGTTCACCAACTACTTCTCTGATAGAGTTCAGTGTGTCAAATCGGAGGGTCTGTTGTCCGGACCTCTGGCAGTCTCTATGGGGGTGCCACAGGGTTCAATTCTTGGACCGACTCTCTTCTCTGTATACATCAATGAGGTCGCTCTTGCTGCTGGTGAGTCTCTGATCCACCTCTACGCAGACGACACCATTCTGTATACTTCCGGCCCTTCTTTGGACACTGTGTTAACAACCCTCCAGGCAAGCTTCAATGCCATACAACTCTCCTTCCGTGGCCTCCAATTGCTCTTAAATACAAGTAAAACTAAATGCATGCTCTTCAACCGATCGCTACCTGCACCTACCCGCCTGTCCAACATCACTACTCTGGACGGCTCTGACTTAGAATACGTGGACAACTACAAATACTTAGGTGTCTGGTTAGACTGTAAACTCTCCTTCCAGACCCATATCAAACATCTCCAATCCAAAGTTAAATCTAGAATTGGCTTCCTATTTCGCAACAAAGCATCCTTCACTCATGCTGCCAAACATACCCTTGTAAAACTGACCATCCTACCAATCCTCGACTTTGGCGATGTCATTTACAAAATTGCCTCCAATACCCTACTCAACAAATTGGATGCAGTCTATCACAGTGCAATCCGTTTTGTCACCAAAGCCCCATATACTACCCACCATTGCGACCTGTACGCTCTCGTTGGCTGGCCCTCGCTTCATACTCGTCGCCAAACCCACTGGCTCCATGTCATCTACAAGACCCTGCTAGGTAAAGTCCCCCCTTATCTCAGCTCGCTGGTCACCATAGCATCTCCCACCTGTAGCACACGCTCCAGCAGGTATATCTCTCTAGTCACCCCCAAAACCAATTCTTTCTTTGGCCGCCTCTCTTTCCAGTTCTCTGCTGCCAATGACTGGAACGAACTACAAAAATCTCTGAAACTGGAAACACTTATCTCCCTCACTAGCTTTAAGCACCAACTGTCAGAGCAGCTCACAGATTACTGCACCTGTACATAGCCCACCTATAATTTAGCCCTATCAACTACCTCTTTCCCAACTGTATTTAATGTATTTATTTATTTTGCTCCTTTGCACCCCATTATTTTTATTTCTACTTTGCACATTCTTCCATTGCAAAACTACCATTCCAGTGTTTTACTTGCTATGTTGTATTTACCTTGCCACCAAGGCCTTTTTTGCCTTTACCTCCCTTCTCACCTCATTTGCTCACATTGTATATAGACTTGTTTATACTTTATTATTGACTGTATGTTTGTTTTACTCCATGTGTAACTCTGTGTTGTTGTATCTGTCGAACTGCTTTGCTTTATCTTGGCCAGGTCGCAATTGTAAATGAGAACTTGTTCTCAACTTGCCTACCTGGTTAAATAAAGGTAAATAAATAATAAATAAAATGATGTGGGGGTGCTTTGCTGCAGGAGGGACTGGTGCACTTCACAAAATAGATGGCATCATGAGGTGGGAAATTATGTGGAAATATTGAAGCAACATCTCAAGACATCAGTCAGAAAGTTAAAGCTTGGTCACAAATGGGTCTTCCAAATGGACAATGACCCTAAGCATCAAATTAAATCAAAGTTTATTAGTCACGTGCGCCAAATACAACAGGTAGACCTTACAGTGAAATGCTTACTTACAGGCTCTAACAAATAGTGCAAAAAAGGTATTAGGTGAACAATAGGTAAGTCAAGAAATAAACCAACAGCATACTTCCAAAGTTGTAGCAAAATGGCTTAAGGACAACAAAGTCAAGGTATTGGAGTGGCCATCACAAAACCCTGACCTCAATCCCATGGAAAAGTTGTGAGCAGAATAGAAAAAGTGTGTGCGAGCAAGGAGGCCTACAAACCTGACTCAGTTACACCAGCTGTCAGGAGGAATGGGCCAAAATTCACCCAACGTATTGTGAGAAGCTTGTGGAAGGCTACCCAAAACATTTGACCCAAGTAAAAAATGTAAAGGCAATGCTACCAAATCCTAATTGAGTGTATGTAAACTTCTGACCCACTGGGAATGTGATGAAAGAAATAAAAGCTGAAATAAATCACTCTCTACTATTATTCTGACATTTCACATTCTTAAAATAAAGTGGTGATCCTAACTGACCTAAGACAGGGAATTTTTATTAGGATTAAATGTCAGGAAATGTGAAAAACTGAGTTTAAATGTATTTATGTTTATTTTCTGTCTTGGTAAAGTTGTTTTTGCGGACCAAAACCTCCCTGTCTCTGCACGCTCAACCCAACACCCCACGGTTTACCACAGTATATAAGGACGT
The DNA here is from genome assembly GCF_045791955.1 of Oncorhynchus clarkii lewisi. Taxonomy (NCBI): domain Eukaryota; kingdom Metazoa; phylum Chordata; class Actinopteri; order Salmoniformes; family Salmonidae; genus Oncorhynchus; species Oncorhynchus clarkii. The sequence continues at coordinate 3,551,415 of NC_092175.1, forward strand.
CCCTGTCGTCGGATGCTACAGACCGCACCCGGGTTCAGGAGATGCACTTAACCCGCTGATGTCCTGCGCAAGCTAAATTACCTTCATTTCATTTGTTCAGGAGATTAGGAGGCGAATGGCATCTTAAATGCACTTGATTAAAAGCAGCATTGTGCTGCTCTATTTGTTGACCATGAATGGTTGCTAGCTAGACTTAGTAACATTGGTCTCAGTGAAGTGGCAGTAAATTGGTTTAGGAACTATCTTTCTGACAGAACACTGTGTATATTGCTGACAATCGTAAATCTAGCTTTCTTGAGATTAATAGAGGGTTCCATCCCAGGGTTCCATTTTAGCTCCTGTGTTGTTCTCAATTTTTATTATGGAAATGGGATACAACCGTCAAAGTTGCATCTATGTACAGATGGTATTCATATTCTCCTTCTCTGGTTCAGGCTGTTGAAGAGCTCCAGACTGCTTTTCAGTCACTGCAGGCCTCTCTTTATGGTATCAAACTGGTCTTGAATGTACAAAACTAAAATTCATGACCTTTACCAGAGCTAGAACTCTGCCAGAGAACGTTAGTATTGCCACATCTGATGGCTAATCCATTGAAAAAATTTCATCCTATAAATACCTAGGTATTTGGTTGGATGACAAGTTGTCCTTGAAAGTTCATATGGATAATCTTGTAAGGAAGCTTAAATTGAAATTGGGTTTTTATTTTTGTAATAAGGCTTGCTTCCCACTTCTGACTAGAAAGCTTGTTCGGGCCACTTTTCTCTCTAATTGAATATGGTGATTTGTGTTTGAATGTTAAATGACGAGACAGAGGCATTGATGCGAGTAACCAGTCTTGTTCAGTACATGACAACACATCCGGGTATCTCAAGCACCCCGGTAAAACACAAGAGTTGCAGTAATGAACATTTACCAACAGATGGCATCACTGTGCCATCTTACACCCATAACAATTTGTTGTATATGCAGTTGGGCTGTCTTACAGAGACTGGACTGCTTATCATGCATCCTTGCGCTTTATTACAAATGCCTAGTCACTCACCCACCAAATGGTGGGTTGGACTTCACTTTTTATGCTCAGAAAGCTACATTTGTACATGTTCATCTACAAAACCCTTTTGGCTAAACTCCCTTGATGGTCTGGTGTCCACCACCAGCAGTTACCATACCTGGTCTGCTAGCTGGTTGCTTATATTCCCCAGGACATTTACAGTATTAGGCAAGACTGCGTTCTCGTCTTGTGCACCAGAGGCATGGAATAGTCTACAACTAGATATGTTAGTGCCACTGAATTAATACATTTTTTTGATGGAAGGTTGTTAAGAGTGTAAATGTTTTTTTTTTTAGGCTGGATCATGTTGAATTGTATTCTAATATATTGATTGTTTCTGCCTTCTTGGCCAGGTCTCCCTTGAAAAAGAGACTGGGTCTCAATGGGCTTTTCCTGGTTAAATAAATACGAGTTAAAATGCTTTTGAGATGTTGAAACAGCAAATGTGTATTTATTTATTACTCCATAGGCACTGAGTGGTTATTCAGACCTCCATTGGTTGTTCCTTTTTATACTGAACTGAAACAAAGGTGGATTCATGTTGTAATAGAAAAGGTACAGAGAAGACCTGTCCAGTTCTAACCAGTAGCGTTTATTAAGCGCACAACAGTCCTTATTGTGATGTTACAGCAGATCGTCTCTGGGTTCTTAAATCTAGCAAAAGCACAAACATTCAAATGCAGACAGATTCACTAGGCAGTGAAGCACAAAGAGTGAGAGATATAGGTACAGACAACTATGGAGTATTCTAGTTTCAGACATGTATTTGTGTGTGTGCGGCAAATGCATCCCGATTGGTTACTGGCAGGCAAGGGATCAGTTGACGAAAAGCGAGCGGGTGAATTCAACAAAGTCGAAGGCCGAGGGCATTTCCCGGCCCTTGCTGTCTAGGTAGGGCTTCATGTGCGAGATGCAGTAGTCTGCCTGTTCCTTGCTCAGGTTCTAAAAAAGGGGGAGAAACAAGAAGATATTGTAAGTTAGGAGATGGGCAGTTATTTCTTCAGAGGTTTTATGCAAGTTTTGATGTTATTTCAGAGCCATTTATAAAATGCACAACTTTTATGGCTGCAGCTCATATAACATTCTGGTCCTATTCATTAGCCACTGTGACTGAGAAACAGTCGAGTCAGAATGTGGTGTAAGGAAGGTCGGCGTATAAGTACCTGGTAGAGCTCCTCCTTGGTGACGTAGGGCTTGGCATCGACGCTGAGGGCTCGGAAGGCGCTCTCAATCTCCTCGCTGGACTTTACGTTCTCTGTTTCGCGGCTGATCATGAAAGCCATGTACTCCTGCAAGGACACGTTGCCATCCCTGGAACACACAAAACCAGTTAGCCATAAGAAAGCAGCTAAAGGAAGCCAAAGAATCAAATAAATATAAACATCAAAATATGAGGCAAACCACTAACACACCCATTCTGAATATAATAAAGTAACATTCTTGGGAAGGTTTAATCGTTTTTCAAATACTATTCCAACAAGTGATTGGCCAGATGAAAACCCCCAAGTAAAGTTGACTGAATCTGAATAGAGCTCGGGTTCCTGACCTGTTGGGATCGACAGTGTCGAGGATGGACTCAAACTCGGGGTCTGGTTCTCCCTCCTCCACCATTGGCAGGTCGTAACCCAGCGAGCGCAGACACGACTTGAACTCTTGATGGTTTAAACGGCCAGACTTCTCTTTGTCAAAATGCCTGGGGAGTAAAGGGAAAATGGTTGAGGTTATTAAGTTCCTTCACCTAACTAAGCGCAAAGGGAGAGCTTCTTTGCATTTCAGCCTTGCAAGCTCGCTCCCCCCCCCCCCCCCATACTAAGGTACAGTGAAAATGGCCACCACTCACTTGAACATCATGCTGAACTCCTTCAGGGCATCCTCTGTCACTCCAGTGGTGTTCCTGCAGTGAACAGATATGACCAGATCAGGAGTGAAGGAACGCTTTGGCCAAAATAGGTTTACTGCTTGAATATCTATAAGGGCTATCAACATGGGAGTTTATAGTGTGTGTGTGTGTGTGTCTCCCTTTCTCTGACCTGGCCTGGATCTGCTGCTCCAGGTTGTGCTGCATCCTCATTCCTAGTTGGTCTAGCTGGTCCCACTGCTGGGCCAGGCCCACCGTGCTGTGTTCTGTGTACTTGTTGTCCAGGATCAGGGCTTCCTCCATGGCCGCTCCCAAATCCTCTATCTTCTTCAGCTGGCTGCGCATGGCCCGGATCTCCTGGTGCTTACGCTACAGAGTGCGAGTGACACACAGGTAAGGCTATGCAATGAAATAGCCAAAATGGTTGTCTCCAGCATAAATGACAAGGGTTTCTTTCTTACCTTGGTTGCCTCAAGCTGTGATTCCAAGGTTCCGGACTCTTCTACCATACAGGACCTAGATGTATATACACAAGTGTCAGGGGAGAGGAGAATTCTAGGCTGATGAAATATTGGGATAAATAACATGCCATAGCCATCAAGATCAGGTGATCCAGTCAGTCACATACACACAGACAGACAAATGCACACGCACTAATTTGGTAGTAGGAACCAGTGGTGTAAAGTACTTGTAGTTATTTTGGCTATCTGTACTTTACTTTTTATATTTTTTTAAACTTTTACTTTACTACATTCCAAAATAAAAATAATGTACATTTTCCCTGACACCCAAAAGTACTTTTTTTCTTTCCACAGGGAAATGGTCCAATTCACAAGAGAACATCCCTGGTCATCCCTACTGCCGCTGATCTGGCAGACTCATTAAACAGAAATGCTTGGTTTGTAAATTATGTGTTGGAGTGTGCCCCTGGCTATTCGTCTTTTTTTTTTTGTGTCATCTGGATTGCATAATATAAGGAATTTGAAATGGTTTATACTTTTGATACCTAAGTATATTTAGCAATTTTATTTTATTCTGATACTTAAGTATATTCAACTTACTTGAGTCATTTTCTATAAAAAAAAGCATCTTTACTTTTACTCAAGTATGACAATTGAGTACTTTTTCCACCACTGGTAGGAACCCTTGTTTTCTTAACCACAGATCCAACTTCATTCCTACTCTGAGATTCATTCTCATTTTGAATATACTAAGTGGCGTTTCAAGAGATTCCTAACAAATCTTGCAATTTACTAATTGAAACAAATAAATCAATATTTTTGTGAAAAAGAAAGTAAATGTTTTTATGAATCATCAAAAATAGCAAACCATCTTCAAATTTCAGAGAACATAAAGCTGGAAACATTTGGTAAATTTAAAAAAGTAGGGAAACAGAAGTACAAAACAGTAGTAAAAAGAATAACTGTTTCCTTACACTCAAAATGTTCAAAGCCATCCATTTCCCTAGAAATGTCACTGGACTTACCTCAAATGGTGGAAAAATGACTCAAAGTACGAAGAAAAACTACAAGAAATCCCAAAATACACTGTCCTTTGCACAAAGCCAATCAATCCATGCCAAAGAAGCTAACTGATAGCTGTGGTAATCTATACCATGGTTAGGACTACAGTGCACAGCGTTGGAAACTACATTTTACTCTGAATCTGTTGCGAATGAATTAACAAATTCAGCTCTCCTTTAAAAACAGTGCTCAATGTAGTCAGACTTGAAAAAAAGTATGCAGACCAATCACGAGGTTGATCTTAGTTTCAGTGAGCTACATTGCAGTAAAGTTAGTAGAGATGAAACTGAGCACACCGAGCCCAAATGGTTGGTTTTTAAAAGAGCACGAAGACACGCAACCCAGAGGGCATGATGGAAGTAATGATAGGAGAAAAAGGAGAAAGGAAAAGACCTTCCGGAAAGATCATCACTGACTTCATACTGAAAGACACGGACAACCCTTCGATAAGCTATGCTATTCAGAGAAGGAGGATAGAAAAAGAGAGTAAATAAGAAAAGTAAAGGGAGCACCATTCACAAGGAAATTATACAAAGATGAAAACATTTGTCAAAAAAAAAGGACAAGGCATACAGAAACACAAAATATAGATTCCCTAAAGTGAAAGTGGTCCAGTTGTACCTTCAATTTCTTCACGTGGAGACAGTTACCTGGTGGTTCTATGTAAACAACATGTATGATGCAACATTTTACCACCGACTTGATACCAAACCTGCAGTGGCTCAACAAAGCGCCATCACTCCAATCTACCCATCTTTCAGATCACAGACCTTGATTTCATCATCTTCGCATTATGTTGATTTGACCCCACTCACACAGTCAGACACACACACACACACACACACACACAAGACAGTAAAATGTGATATTAACCCATCCAGAAGATATGTCCTGATAAGCAAAGTGATTCCCAAGCATCAGCGAGGTAGCAGCAGGAGAAAGTGGGAAAGGGGTGTGGGGGGGGAGAGAAAGAGACAATGGTTAGAAACACTAAGCAGGGGCACAATGGTCATTGCGTGATTGCCCTCTGACAAACACAGAAATACAGTGTGAGCACAGGTACATCCGCAGTATGATCCATTTTCAGTTTTAAACATTCACAGATCACTTGTGTGGTTGTGTAGAAGTTGTAACAGTGCTCCCCATCCACCCACAACCCAAAATACACAAATCATGCTTTGCCTGTGGCCTATTCAGTGAGAAAAAACATTCAGAGCATTGCAGACACAAGTGTGTTGTGTACAATTGACAAGAAAACGGTCTCTGGTGGAGTCGAGCATCATGTCAGTTTCATACAAATCTATCTGCAACTGTTCACTCGTTGCGCCGATGAATAGCACCATGTTTCCTTATGGCCAGAGAACAACAAAGTGGCAGAGAAAGACAGGACATACATTTCTGAGCAGCATGCACGTTTAAAAGTTCAGGTAGCTCCATTGATTTCTTATTGGGTAAGGTGATGCATGTACATTTATCTGGGTTTTAAAATGGAATGGTATTAACATTCTCCCATCCTATTCCTAGAATATACCTACATATCAAATTGCAAGTGCACTGCCTTCCTAGCACAGCAGGTCCAGACCCTACCTGGTCTCCTGCAGCCACTGGTGGAATGCGTTGGCATGCTGAGCAAACTCCTGCCGCAGCTTGTCGTTCTCCTCCTGCCTTCTCTGCTCCTTCTGCAACTCTAGCTCTCGTTCCTATATAGATGGATGGATGGATGGATGAAGTGCTTTCCAGACAAAATGCAGATTCCCCCCTGTATTAAAATAAATGTTTCCCAAATGCTCTGTGTGATCACCCGCCAACGTGGCTACTGAAAATCTACCCACATTTGGCAAGTGTTAATTTCCCACCCTGTTGGAGATACAGCACAAACAGATCTGGGACCAGGCTATCTCCCACCCCTCTTCACCTTGATGATCTTCTGCAGGTTTCTCCAGGTCTCCTCCAGGGCCTCCATGGTGAACCAGGTGTAGGGGTTGGACACCACCTGGTAACTCTTAATCTGCCGGTCCAGCTCAGCTAGCTGGTTGAAGTCGGCCTGCGCCGAGCTCAGCGACGAGCGGAAGGCCTCGTGGGCATCGCGCAGAGCCCGGATCTCCTCCAGCGAGTTGCAGCGCACCGGGTCCGTCAGGTCCTCCTCTGCATTCTCAAACCAGCTATTGAAGGCCGATGCCTTCTTGGCAAAGGTCAGGAACAGGTCTTCCACCTGGGGGGAGGGGGGGGGGGCTCGATTCAGTGATGTTTGACGGACTATAATATGAACACCAATGATAATAATCTATGAATTGTAGTCATTAAGATATCCTACCTTCCTGAAGTGATCCTGGGCCTCCAGCAGCTTCTTCTTGCGAGCCTGTGAGTTGTCTAGCAGCTTGTTCCAGCGCTTCATGAGGGCGGCGTGGCGGGCCTCAATGGCCTTGGACTGGACGTGCTTGGCCGCCAGCAGCTGGTCCTTGAGGGCCGTGATGTTGGTTATGCCCTCCTGCTGGAAGGCCTGAAGACCAGCGTCAAACGTCTCCTGTAGACCCGAGGAGGGAAGAAGGAACATGAGGCATGGGAGAATGTGTCTAGCTGATGTGAGGTGAGATTTCTGGCAGAAAATGGCGGCCGTGGCATCCCTCATTTGGGAGATAGACATTGCTACAGCGTACCTGCTTAGTGAGCAACGTCTGCACAGAGGAGAGATCTCGTCCGTAGTCATCAGTCTTCAGGCTGTTCTCCTTCTCACCTGCACAAACAACCGGACCGTACAGATTGAATAATGCACTCAAATACACATCCTTTCATCTTTTGTGAAAACTTCGAGTTAGTTCACCCTCAAGAAAGTGAAGAGCTTAAAGACTGAACACAACAGTAACAGTATTATTGAGAGGCCCCTCTCGCGTACCGATCCAGGACTCCACCACGTCGGCCTTCCAGTTGAACTGCAGGAAGGCAGAGTTCTCGTCCAGCTTGGCTTTCCTCATGGCAGCGGCCCTCTCCAGCTCAGACACCTTGCCCCGCAGGGACGTCATCTTGGCTGAGATGCTGTCCACGTGGTGGTTGTTCTAATTTAAGGACAGGGACACAGACACACAAAATATGCATTTAAAATCAGTCTGGGACAACAGCCAGTCTAGTGAAAGTGTAAATTGTAAAAAATTAAATAAGTCAACACGTTCAGTTGGTACCTGGTCTCTTAATCATAACATATCATTTGTGCGGTCAGTGTTTGGCTGAGACGTACCTTGTTGATGAGCTCGTCTCCGTTGGAACACACATCATTCACTCTGTCCCTGTGCACGGTGAAGTCAGTCTCAAAAGCCTCATGCTTCTTCAACAGGCCCTGCACGGCGGCCAGGGTATCCCCGTAGTCTTCACTTCCCACCAGATTCAGCTTCTCGTTGATCCAGGCTTCCTCCTCTTCAACATTCGCAACAAACTGCTGGTATTCCAGCGACTCCTCCAGCCTCTGTCCCCTGATCACACATACACAAAAAAATACCATTATCAATGAATGCCCAAGATAATGGGGTTCCACCGGTGTGTGGTGTGCATGTTCATTTGTTTTTGCATCAGATTGGGCTGGGACGATACCAGCATTGCGATAGTATCAGAGTGTGTGTCAGAATGTGTGTGTGTAAGTGTATGTGTAGCAAAATGTACCTGTGTGTGTGTGTGTGTGTGTGTCCAGTCTCACCTTGCTGCAGCCAGGTCCTTCAGCTCCGTCCAGTGCTCCTCAAACTGGCCCAGCCTCTGCTCAATCTCCTCCTGGCCGATGGTGTTGTCATCAGACAGCTTCTTCCCAGTGTCCTGCACAGACTGGATGGCTGGCTCGTGGGCCCCCAGCTCAGCCTCCAGCCTCTTGTGTTTCTTCCTTAGATTCTGCACTCCTGTCAAATCACGTCCATAGTCTTCCGAACTCACCAGCAATTTCTTTTCTCTGAATGGAGATTAAAGAGACGGAGAGAAAGAAAAAAAGAGAGTGGGTGTGTTAGTAATTGACCTCAATGTCTCAACACCAACAACCCTCCAAGACATTGTCTTGCATCCATTCCTCCACAACTCCAGGGGGCGCTCTTACTTTATCCAAGACTCCTCATCGTCCAGGTCCCTGAAGAACTGGTGCAGGCGGTGAGACTCGTTGAGCTTGGCGCGGCGGCCGGCAGCCATGCTCTTGATCTTGGCGAAGCGTCCGTTGACGGCGTTGCGCTTGTCCTTGACCTGGGTGGGGTCGAAGGCTGTGCTGGCCGTCAGGCTGTCGGCCTGGCCGTTCAGGTCCTTCAGGCGATCCTGTAGACACACGGAAAGACATTCAGCGCAAAGCACAAACCTGTACTGGTGGATATCTTTAGTGATTTGTACAAAAAAACATTAAAAGACAGACGTTATGTAAGAATAATAAGTTCAATAGGCGATGCTTGACCAGCGGTTTCAATGTCGAACCAAACTGAGGCAGTGTCACCTTTCAGCCAGTTATCATTTAACACGGAAGTGTACAGATAACAGATTTCACATATAGCATTTCTCACATTAAGTACATCAAGGACCCCAGCTGAGGCCAGACTATCATTCAGCCAACTGAAGAAGCTCAGTCCCATGATGGTGGTGGCTGTAGTTTAACAGTGGGATATGTGGACGTAGGATACATTACCTCATGAGCAGAGATGTCGGCTTCCAGAAGCTGGTGTTTCTTCAGCAGGTTGTTGACGGAGGCCAGGTCTTTGCCATAGTCCTCAGAGGCAAGAAGGGCCTCGACCTGCAGAGAAAAAACAAAAATTATTTTGTGAACGGTAGTTCCTCATTGTCTTTGTTTTCAGAGAGCATTTTCCCCAAAAGTATTTCTCAGCATCTTTTATTTTTTACTATAGCACAGGTAGGTGAACGAGTTAACGCGTCAAATCAAACTATTTTAAGCCCATTTAAAATCTGTCTAACATTAACTAAATTGCTGGAAACAAACTCAGAGGTGATGTCTTTTTGGCTGTCTGTTCAGCAAATCAAACCTCTCCTTTTCTAATCTTACTGACTATCTGTGCAGGTCTCAGATAAATCCTATTAAACATCAGGGTTTTCAGTACATGATTTCTCATGATAAACCTAATATCAGCATCTTTAACTTTGAGAATTGTGTGGTGGATGGGAACCTTTCACGAAAGTGATCTAATTTTTACATCTAGATTTGTTTTAGTATTTTATTGTCATTTGTTTTTACCTCAGATAGCCAGAAGTCAAAGTCCTTGATGCCAGTGTTGAAGTTCTGCTGCTTGTTGGCTTCCTTGAGCTTCTGGCTCTTCTCTGCTGACTTGTTCACCAGGAACTGCCACTGCTCATCCAGGGCACCGAGACGCGACTAAAGAACACATGCACAGGTTAGATACCCAGTTTTGGACTACTGACAAAAACAGTAGACGTTGAACTAGGCAAGAATCCGTTCACGTTGCTTGAATTGCATAGAAAGAGAATGTATTTAACATTTGTTTGCAATGTGATCACCATGTTTTTCTCAAAGGCTTTTGTCCTTGAAGTGGATTTGTATGTAAATAACATTTTTATACTTACAATTATAAGGTGTGTGTATAGGACAAGTAAGATGTTTAAAAACTGTGTGTGTACCTGAACTGCGTCCTCACTGCCGGCGCAGGCCCCTCTCTGGATGAGGGCGTTTCCTGTGTCGATGACCCCACGGATGCGGTCTGCGTTGGCGTGCAGCTCCGCCTCAAAGGCCTGGTGCTTCTGGTGCTTACTCTGTGAGAGCAGGCAGGGGAAGGAGGGAAGAGACAGGGGAGAGAGAGGGAGTGAGAACCATGGAGTATAGAGAGCTAGTGGTTTGGTGCTGGATGGGTGACATCTTCCCTTGGATTGTGTGAAAACACAATCCGGTAGGCTACTTAGATACGTGTTGGTAAGGGTTGATGTACAATTGAAAAGGCAATTCAGTAATTTAGCAGATGCTCTTCTATAGAATAAGTGCATTCAAATAAGGAGGCAAAGTATACAGTGAATTTGGAAAGTATTCAGACACCTTGACTTTTTCCACTTTGTTACGTTACGGCCTTATTCTACAATGGATTCAATTGTTTTTTCCCCCTCGCTCATCAATCTACACACAACACCCCATAATGACAAAGCAAAAATAGTTTAGACATTTTTATTCATATAAAAATAAACATTTACATTAGTATTCAGACCCTTTACTCAGTACTTTGATGAAGCACCTTTGGCAGCAATTACAACCTTGAGTCTTCTTGGGTATGACACCACAAGCTTGGCACACCTGTATTTGGGGATATTCTCCCATTCTTCTCTGCAGATCCTCTCAAGCTCGGTCAGGTTGGATGGGGAGCGTTACTGCACAGCTATTTTCAGGTCTCTCCAGAGATGTTCGATCGGGTTCAAGTCCGGGCTCTGGCTGGGCCACTCAAGGACATTGAGACTTGTCCCGAAGCAACTCCTGCATTGTCTTGGATGTGTGCTTAGGGTCGTTGTCCTGTTGGAAGGTGAACTTTCGCCCCAGTTTGAGGTCCTGAGCACTCTGAAGCAGGTTATCATCAAGGATCTCTCTGTACTTTGTTCCGTTCACCTTTGCCTCGATCCCGACTAGTCTCACAGTCCTTGCCGCTGAAAAACATCTCCACACCATGATGCTGTCACCATGCTTCGCCGTAGGGATGGGGCCAGGTTTCCTCCAAAAGTGACATTTGGCATTCAGGCTTGGTTTCATCAGACCAGAGAATCTTGTTTCTCATGGCCTGAGAGTCTTTAGGTGCCTTTTGGCAAACTCCAAGCAGGCTGTAAAGGGCCTTTTACTTAAGAGTGTCTTCCGTCTGGCTACTGTACCATAAAGGCCTGATTGGTGGAGTGCTGCAGAGATGGTTGTCCTTCTGGAAGTTTCTCCCATCTCCACAGAGGAACTCTAGACCTATGTAAGAGTGACCATCGGATTCCTGGTCACCTCCCTGACCAAGGCCCTTCTCCCCCGATTGCTCAGTTTGGCCAGGCGGTCAGGTATAGGAAGAGTCTTGGTGGTTCCAAACTTCTTCCATTTAAGAATGATGGAGACCACTGTGTTCTTGGGGACCTTCGATGCTGCAGAAATGCTTTGGTACCCTTCCCCAGATCTGTGCCTCGACACAATCCTGTCTCCGAGCTCTACGGACAATTCCTTTGAATTGGTTTTTGCTCTGACAACTGTGGGACCCTTATATAGACAGGTGTGTGCCTTTCCAAATCATGTCCAATCAATTGAATTTACCACAGGTGGACTCAAATCAAGTTGCAGAAACATCAAGGATACTTGCACCAGAGTTCAATTTTGAGTTTCATAGCCGAGGGTCTGAATACAGGGCCAGTTTTATTTTAGTTGCAAACATTTCTAAAAACATATTTCACTTCATCATTATGGGATATTGTGTGTAGATTGCTGAGGATTATTATTTTTTAAATGCATTTTATAATAAGGCAGTAAAGTAACAATGTGGAAAAAGTCAAGGGGTCTGAATACTTTCTGAAGGCACTGTATATATTAGAAAGGCACTTTTTACAATACGCTTCATAAGTGTCAGTCCTTTTTGACACATGTTTATGTTTGTGGAGAGTGAATATCTCCTATTTGGGGCTCATGATTATGCAGGGCTTGACATTAATGCTTGTCCGCTTGCCTGGGGCAAGTAAAATAAAATGTTGGACTAGCAGATTATAGATTTCAGTTTGAACAAGTATAAAAATCAAATACAGAGAAAAAAGAATTTAAAAAAAAATGTACAATATCAAACAATTAGGCTACTCCGATCATAACTGGATGCGATGTTTTGCTCACTGTCTCTGCAGATCGCATTGGAGTAGAATTATTGTAGGCATCGACAGGCACGAGTAGTCTTTCAATCATGCACTCACGAGATATGTTTTGGAGATCAAAGCGAGCTTAGCTGCATTTGCACATTTGTTGATAATAATAATAATAACAGCTAGTGAGTTATTTGCCCAGTTATAGATCATTTTTGGTCAGCAATGAAAAAGTAATGGTGTGTGACAGTGGGCCGTTGCCACGGGAGAGAAAAAGCTCGCTAGAGAGTAAAACAGACTAACTAGATAACCAGCCAAAACTACACTGTGTTTTTTTGAATTCTCTTTCGTTAGTTAACTATTAGCATGCATTAATGTCATTGTCATGTCTGAAGTCCTAAAGTAACTTTCCACTGGCAAATGGCCAAAACGCAGTTTATACGTGTATGCAGTTGATGAAACCAATGCTACATTTTACAGTTGTAAAAGTCTCTCAAGGACTCAAAATTGGCTATGATTCTCCTCTATGCAATACTGGCCATGTAATTCTGACAAGGTAAAAAAAAAGTTCAAACACCACCAAATGAGGACAGACGATGTGTCGAACTGACTTCTACAGGACAAGACACACCAAGGTGACAAACAAAATGGAGATGGAACGGACCCACAACGGGGCCGCGACAAAATATATTTTTGAAGATACCTACAAGATGAGAGGGTCTTTTAAAAACTCATTCCACACTTTGTTTTTACATAACCAGAGATTGAGAGAGGTAGAGAGCAGACAAACACTTATTCGAGGTGTCGGCGCTATCCTTGATGTTACTGTGTTTGCGGCTAAAGTGTGGTTTTTGGTTACAACCATGAATGCAGCTCGCTTGCAAAAAGGCAAGGCACATCAATCTCATGTTTAAATACATTTGGCAAGATTTATAGGACTACTTTTTAAAACAAAAAAATGTGGAGCAAGTTTGAAGACTACCTAACTGCAGACAAACAAAAAAAAAATATATAGAAGCCACAACCAGCAACAAAATGGAAACGACTGCAGTCATATACAAACATGTGCATTGATGGCACAAGACGGGGAAAATTAAGACATGAAACCCATACAACAACAAAAAAGGCGGGCACTTGCGAGTGCAGATGAACACGTAAAATACGGGATGGCATTCTACACACGTGTCTACAACAGACAAGGCGACAGAAAACCTACGTTGGGTGTTAGTTTAGCAGACACACTACTCAACTTACCAGCAGCTTGGACAACTATAAACGAGATAAAAACAGAGGAGAGATTCAGTCCCATATAGACACACATGGGGGTTGGTTCAGTAGGTACAGGTAAGGGGGCATTGTAGTCATTAACAGGGAGCAACAATACATTTACACAGTATTAAACTGCAGTATTGAAACCACTGACAAGTTAGATGTAATTTATATTAACAAAACACTCACCCACCCTCCCCCAAAATGGGTTTACCCTTTTTTGAAACCAAATTAAATGCCTTGTAGGCCAGGTTGTGGAGGAATTAGTGGGGTTGCCAACATTTGTAAATAAATACATGTCTAAAGAAAATGACAGTACAGAATTATGGCAACACACACGTTTGAGACAGATCATTTGAAGAAAAAAAAAACATGTTAGAGTGAATGTATTTATTGGTTTTAATATGAATAAGGTTATTTGTTGATGTAAAAATCGACATTTATCCATTTTAAGGTTAAACCGTTAGATTTGGGGTGGGGTCACCAGAAATTCTGAAAAAAGGGTGTTTCAAGTCATTATTTGATCATGATCTTTTGATCAAGTCAAAGTATTTCAGATATTTGTCATCCCACTAATGGTTATGGGGTAAGGTAAACTGACCCTAGATCAGTGGTTAGGGGAAGCCCTTCGAGATGCTGAAAGCCCTCTATGGCGCTACCGATTGCTATCGGTCTTTTGTGGCAAGTGTGCCCACAATCCATCTCTATGGTTCAGCCTTGAAACTCCAAGGATGGAGCCTGTCATTGTGATATTCTTAGCCAATCCTGTACCTGGATGTTGGTGGGGTCCTTGTAGGACTCGTCGGTGGCCGTCTGCAGCTTCTCGCTGATCCAAGCCTCAATCTCATCCACATCACGGCTGAACTGCTGCAGGGTCTGGGACTCGCCCAGCTTGGAACGCTTCTCAATCATCTGGGCCTTCAGACGGCGCCACCTACAGACCGGGAGGACAAACGCAGGCAGGCAGTTACACTATGGCAATTCCATGGTAATGGAATTACACTGAGACTTTAAAAAGTATGCCAAACAAAAACCATTGATTTCAAAGTTTAACAAACCATATATTTTAAAGTCTCAGTGGCCAATTCCATGGTAACAGTATAATGCTAACAGATACGCACATGCAAAGTTGCACAGATGGTCATCTAAAGAGAAAGCTAGAGTGACCTGTCCAGGACTTCGTTGCGACGTTTGGAGATCTCAGGCTTGGCGTAGTGGTCAGCGCCGACCAGCTGGTCAGCAAAGGACTGCAGGGCAGCGATCTTCTCCTCCTGCACATTGATGGCCTTGTCAAAGTCCTCGTGTTTCTTGATGAGGGCCTCCACGCTGTCCAGGGAGTCGCCCTTGTCGTCGCTGGCCAGGAAGGCCTCGCGCGCTGCCATCCAGTTCTCAGCCTGCTCACAGTCACGGTTGAACAGCTGAGGGAGGAGTGGAGAGAGATTACTCACTAGGATAAGTTGTATACTGGCTAGGCTAGTAATTGACTTAGTCTCGAGGTTGTGTGTAGTATAATTATTACATTTTTTATTCCATGGGTTGGCAGCACACAAACTAGATTAGGCCTAGTTCATCAAAGGCCACACTGTCAAGTCTGAAGCAAAGGAAACTAAACTAACAGACACACCAACTTGTCCTTAAGTTTAAATAACCAAAAGCCACTGAGACGAGGTGTTTGTTTTTACAAGGCTTAAGGAATGATCTGCCACCCTTTCGTGCCCCAGAAGGTAAGCAACAGGGGGGTTTCTAAGACTGCATCATTTAAAAAATATATTTCTATTGAGGTTTTATGCTGTGTAATTTCATTTACTTAAATTAAGTTGTAGTTAAATTACGGTCAAACATTGCCAATTTGCGAGCTTGGTGTGTGTGCTGTGTCCCTGTATGGAGTCAAGCTCCGTTTCATAGTTTGTTCTACAGTGTTAATGATTGAATGAATGTGTCTGTCGGAGTCTGTGTGCGCGCATGCGTGTCTCCAACCTGGAGCTCCAGGCACTGGTCGAGCATCATGCGTCTCTGGACCCAGGCCTTCTCCAGGTCGGCCCTCTCGTGGTCCAAGGCCTCCAGCTTCTGCTGGATCTCCGGACTGGCATAGTGGCCGCGTGCCAACAGCTGCTGGCCAAACTGCTCAAAGGCCTGGAAGGTCCCCGCACGGGCGTCGATCTCAGTACGGTGCTCCTGGAAAGAGGGAGAGAGGATGGTAAGATTACAGGTGTATATTGGATGGACTAGATGTTTGTGTATGTCCATATGTGGAATCTGGTTCACCTGGTATGTCCACAAGATACAGGGGATGGATGGTACAAGTGCTTGTGTGTGCATCTGTGTATATACCAGTACCTGGTGTCTCTCCAGCAGGGCCTCAGCCCCGGTCACATCTTTGGCCAGTTCCTCTGAGGAGACCAAGCTTCGGATGCCGTTAATCCAGGACATCAGGTCCCTGAAGTCGGAGAGGAAGCGCTGCAGGTCGTGGGAGTTGCCCAGCTTGTCCTTGCGCTGGTCGGCACGCGCCACTAGGCTGCTCCAGGCCGTGTTGAGCTCTGTGCACTTCTCCTGGATGTCGTCCACAGCCTCCGGGTGGGACTGGATCAGACGCTCCGCCGTCTCCCCCAGAGATTTCACCTGGAACAGGAAGGCAAAGATCCGCTAAGGATTATTACATTCTTCAACCTTTTTTTAGTCCCTGTGTGTTTGGCTGGTCCTGCTCTTACTGAGACGTAGTATCGACACAGTAGATAAATGCATGTGTCATCATCTTCAAGACTTTGATCAATACTGACCATCCGCTGATCTAAATGGCAAGTGAAAGTGTGTGTGTGTGTTTCCGCTCACCTTGTCTCCCAAGGCGGCCAGGTCTCTCTCAAAGCCCTCATGTTTGCGCTGCAGAGCCTGAACGCTAGCCAGGTCGTGGCCGTAGTTGTCGGTGTTCAAGGCCTGGTTCTTCTCCTCGATCCACTCCTTGGTCTCATCTGCATCCCTGACGAAAACAAGCAGCCATTTTGTTCAGTGTGTTAAAATATTAATGTCCACCAACTTTCTCCTTGAGGTGATCTTGGTCTTCATCAGGAACCTACATGGGCTAATACATGTGTCACCTTAAACACAGATGTCTGTGTGCAGACTTTAATATGCAGGTTTCTTCTGCATCTGTTTGAACATAGTGTGTATGTGCAC
Source organism: Oncorhynchus clarkii lewisi (assembly GCF_045791955.1). NCBI lineage: Eukaryota > Metazoa > Chordata > Actinopteri > Salmoniformes > Salmonidae > Oncorhynchus > Oncorhynchus clarkii. Next base: position 3,568,057 of record NC_092175.1, read on the forward strand.
TTCATATGCCTTCTGTGGATGTGTGCTGTGTGTACCTGTGGAACCTCTGCACCTCATGGGCACTCCCCAGCATGTTGCTCCTCTCCTCAGCCAGCTGCTGCAGGGACCTCCAGCGGTTGTTCAGCTCCTACAAACACACCCCCGGACACCGTTATCACCCAATCACAGAGCTAGACAGAGCTTCTCCAGGATCCAATAACTCCCATGAGGCCTTTGCCAAGGTTTCTTGAACCCAGTGCTCCAATTTAGCCGATTTAAATTGAGTGAATGTTTTAATGAATTGATTAACGACTTATTTTCCGGATATTATTTGATATATAGACTCTTGGTTGCATATCCTTCCAGGTTGGGATAAATTATATTTCAACTCAATGAATCAAAACAAAATGACTTAATTTTTTAGATGAACTTGAACACTTCTCTGAATTGACTGAGTTACAATGGAGTCCAGTGGAATGGAGCCCAATACTGGTAATCTTGAGCAATGAGGGTCTTAAACTGATATCAGTTGTGAATATAAATTGTGAATCAGTAAAGTGCTCATTGATTCAGGTTGTGCTCCATGTGTGTTTGACAGACAGACTGGTGGTAAAGGAGGCTGTTGGATAAAAGGGGTTGGTAACGAGGAACATGGAAAGTCAGACTGGGAGATGGATGAATGTCAATGACAATACACAGGATGGAGAAACAATGGAGAAAGAAATGACAAAACGCTAGGGTAACAAAATATGGTGTTGAGGCATATTTCAATGCCTTTTGTACCAGCCATCCTTCATTTAGAAAACAAATAACAATGGTTAAACGAGAGGGGGATGAGACAAATGAAAACAGGAATGAGGGACAAGGCCATTCAATGACATGAGAACAAAAATACAACGTAAGGACTGTAGACACGGACAGAGTCCAGACCGATGATGGACAAGACAATGGATGACCACGTTGATGGAGGGGTTAGTCTCCAGAACGAACAGGATGCAGGTATGAGGCCAGCCAGGAGGACATAAATGCGAGGGAGGAGGGGGGCGGGATTTGGGGGGGGGCTAGTCTTTAAAAACCTTACCTTGATAGTATTAAAGTTAGCCGTCGTTTGAACAGCCAAGCGTACATTCTACAATCAAAGGTGGGAAAAAATCAGAGCAGAAAGAAGGGAGGATAGGAAGGGGGGGGGGGGGGGGGGGTTGGGACAAAAACACCACACCAGTCAAAAGAGGAACCATATTAGCACCGCAGGGGGTAAAGACAGACCCTGTCTTTACACTGTTGCCCAAAAGACAGCCGGCACCATCAACATGGCGATAGAAGACCAGCAGGCCCCAAACCACCACCATTACCATACATGCAGTGGAGACGGAGACTTAAGCGCTGACTAAGTTACTACAGCTCAAGGCAAAAGTTAATATTGGGTTTATGTGTAGGCTGCGTCAACAAAGATGCATATAATACCGTCTTCTAGCTAAATCCACCTATGGGTGTGTCAACATGTGTCTGCCATGTGTTTTCACCTGTTTTAGCTGTAATGAGAAAGTTTTTAAATAGGTCAAAATTACCATAACACATTTTTGTTTACCCAAAGAAATGAATACCTTATAAACAGGTAGCTAGAGTAAACAAGTAAACAGGTTCACTAGAGTAGCTAGTGAACAGCAGAATACTTCTAAATATAGAGTAGAATATATTGAATGGTGAGTGGTAAGTGCCAGGTCTACCATTTGTAACAGGGTTATATTGGTGATTCCCCTTGCCACTTTATTGTTAAGCCAATGGGTTTTTAGTTTGAGTTTGTCTTGCCTTCACCTACTCAACATGGCATCTTATTGGCTGGTTTGCGTAGCTTGCTTACGAGGGGGGATGTTCCAGTTAGAATCGTCCCAGTGAACAAGCACCAAACCAGCGGTAAGTTGTTGGTTGCAAAGCACTGTACATCAAAAGTGATTTTTATACTCTCAAGTGATGATTTAAATGTACAATTTATATCAAATTGTTTGTAAATGTTATTCGAACATCACACATAAGATGCAGCGGTTTTTGGAGAATATTTGTTGTGCATTTTGTTGTAGAGAATTCCCGCCAGTACTAGCTAGCAACTTACTGTGTCTGGTGGGGGGGGGTTCATATATTTTGTACAGTGCGTGAGTGCAGAGTTGGATGGTGAGACGTGCATTGCATGACGTGCAATTTTGTGCCGTTCCTAACAGGTACATTGTTAAATATATTATATTGTATATTGTAATTGTATTATTTTGGTAACTAGCCCAGTGAACAAGCACCAAACCAGCGTGCGTGAGTGCAGAGTTGGATGGTGAGACGTGCATTGCATGACGTGCAATTTTGTGTCGTTCTTTTCAGAATAAATCTACATGACTGGTGCTACATGTTGGAGTACCGTGTCGATGACTGATAGTACTCTTCTTGCGTTGTGTACAGTTACACATTCATTTCTTTATCTCTGGTTTGTTAACAAGTACTTATTACATCAACTGATACAAGGTCCTATGTACAAGGCTGAATTACTGGGCATGAATCCAAGATTCAGGTTCATTTAAATATTTTTGACAGGCAACATGCTGTCCAATCTTTTATGGAGGGAAAAAAAAGACATGGTCACACTAAAAGGATATAGTTTGGGAGACAAAATGCTTTGTTTGGATATCCATGAGACTAAGTTGATTGGTCAAGACTTTCTTACCTTCCATGGTGAAGCATTTTTGGAATCGGTATCATCCTGTTGGAACAAAGAGGGGAATTTGGGTTACATACGTGACAGAAATAAACATTCTAGATACATTATACTGTTAATGAAATCAAAATGTATTGAAACTCAGGAGTCGTCTTTACCTTGCCAGGAACGGAACCCACCATTACTTGTTCCTGGAGTAAAAAAGTAAAGTTAAGAATGTTTTACACTGGCATCCCTGGAAAGTGAATACCTTACAGGGGGTACCGGTAGAGAGTCAATGCTATATTTCAAACCATGTAAAATACTTCACACAAATACTCACGTAAAAACAATTGCTTCATAGGCTTTCATCTTTGACAAATGAAACATGACATAGCTCTGCATTAGCGGGCTACATTACCTGAGCTTGGACCATGTGTGCCTCCTCTGCCATTAGGCCCTCAGACTCCAGCTCAGATGCCACCTTGTTGATGTCCCTCAGACGAGACTCGTTGGCCTTCAGGTCCTGGTGGACACACAAGGAGAAGAAAGACCGTGACTACACAACTCACACACATTTTATTCACCAAGGTACTGGTCGAGATGGGTATGGTATAAACGAAGAAGGACTGCAGTGCACGTCACATTCCCACGTGTTCTAGCATGCACACATTATTAATGGCTCTGCAACCGGAATATGGAAGCTAATTGGAGTCAAATCAAATTGTATTTGTCACATGGCCCGAATACAACAGGTAGACCTTACAGTGAAATGCTTACTGGCACGCCCTTAACACTTATTCTTCTTAAAACTGCATTGTTGGTTAAGAAAGTATTTACTCAAATAAACAAAATATTAAAGAGCAACAATAAAATAACAATAGCGAGGCTCAATACAGGGGGTACCGGTAGAGAGTCAATGTGCGGGGGCAATGGCTAGTCGAGGTAATTTAGGTAATATGTACACTACAGTTCAAAAGTTTGGGGTCACTTAGAAATGTTCTTGTTTTTGAAAGAAAAGCAACTTTTTTGTCAATTAAAATAACATCAAATTGATCAGAAATACAATGTACATTGTTAATGTTGTAAATGACTATTGTAGCTGGAAACAGCTAATCCAAGTTTATCATTTTAAAAAGGCTAATTGATCATAAGAAAACACTTTTGCAATTATGTTAGCACAGCTGAAAACTGTTGTCATGATTAAAGAAGCAATAAAAACTGGCCTTCCTCAGACTATTTGAGTATCTGGAGCATCAGCATTTGTGGGTTTGATTACAGGCTCAAAATGGCCAGTAACAAAGACCTTTCTTCTGAAGCTCAGTCTATTCTTGTTCTGAGAAATGAAGGCTATTCCATGCGAGAAAATTCCAATAAACTAAAGATCCCGTACAACGCTGTGTACTACTCCCTTCACAGAACAGCGCAAACTGGCCCTAACCAGAATAGAAAGAGTGGAAGGCCTCGGGGCACAACTGAGCAAGAGGACAAGTACATTAGTGTCTAGTTTGAGAAACAGATGCCTCACAAATTCTGAACTGGCAGCTTCATTAAATAGTACCCGTGGAGTACCGATACGTATTGTGATTCTGTATGTATCACGATTTATCACAATTCTATATTTGTGATTTCGATACTACTACAGAGGGAAAAGAGCCATGAGACAACGAGTTGATCAGTCATAATGAAAACATGTTGGCTCACCAAGATTGAGGCCAAGCCACAGAAATACCCGAGTTTTGACAGCCGACTAGCGCAAGCTGATATTACCTATCTAGCAGAGAATCGATACTTAGAATATATCGTCAAAAATATTATTGCGGGGGCGTCCCGGGTGGTGCTGTGGTCTAGGGCTGTGCCACCAGAGACTCTGGGTTCGAGCCCAGGCTCTGTCGCAGCCGGGAGGTCCATGGGGCGACGCACAATTGGCATAGCGTCGTCCGGGTTAGGGAGGGCTTGGCCGGTAGGGAAATCCTTGTCTCATCGCGCACTAGCGACTCCTGTGGCGGGCCGGGCGCAGTGCAGGGTAACCAGGTCGCCACGTGCACAGTGTTTCCTCCGACACATTGGTGCGGCTGGCTTCCGGGTTGGATGCGCGCTGTGTTAAGAAGCAGTGCGGCTTGGTTGGGTTGCGTTTCAGAGGATGCATGGCTTTCGACCTTCGTCTCTCCCAAGCCCGTACGGGAGTTGTAGCGATGAGACAAGATAGTAACTACTAACATTTGGATACCACCAAATTGGGGAGAAAAAGGGGGTAAAACCTATATTATTGCGATACTCTACTGTATTGATTTTCCCCCTCATCACTACTAAAGCCTAAAAGGATGAAGTACAGTAAGTCAGCTAGTGCCCTCTCCTACTCCCGGCAGCCACCGTGTGTGCGGGGTACCTTCTGGAAGTCGTCAAACTTCTTCTGCAGCACCTCCACCTGCTCCAGGTCAGAGCCCACCTCCTCGTTGGTGAGGGCTCCCTCCTTCTCGTTGATCCACTGCTGTAGTTCGTTAGCCTCGCGGAACAGCATGAACTTCTTGCAGCTCTTTTCTAGCATGTCCTTGCGTTTCTCGCCCAGCTCCAGGAGAGTGCCGTACCTAAAATTACAGGATGGAGATTTTAGAATCCTCTTTGTGTAGAGCGAGAGAGCGAGCACTGGAACCAGTCACAAGGACCACAACATTGAAATGGGTATTGATTGAGGGACTGGCAGGAATGGCAATGGCTGCGTTGCTCGTGGGAATGCGTGGTGGCTTCACAAACATGACACCTAGAGGGACACTCTGGTCCTACTCACAGTTCCTCCACCTGCTTCATGCGTACAGACACACTGCACGCCTCCTTTGCGCCCGGCCTACTCAGTCACAAACATGACATGCGCAGGCAGGCATTAGCAGTTAGGGAGGGAAACAGAGAAACAGACAGAGAGAAAGGCAAGGCCGTTAGTGACAGAAAAGTTTAAGTGCTGCTGGCTCACTGGACTGTATTGATAAGGAAGAGACTAAAGGGAGACTAAGAAAAACAGACCGAAAATTTGAGGGAGGGGGAGAGAGAGAGAGACTGGGACATTGAAGAGGTTAATTGTTAATTAGCTAAGATAGGAACGTACATTTGTTAAAAACAGTTAATTAAACCAGTCAACAGGTTACGTTCTAAGTTAGAGGTAAAAAGGTGGTAAAGAACCACAGGAGTGGACTGAAGATGAGTACTGAGGCATGTAAGAGCAGAAGTCAGAAATTACAGTGGGAAAGGGATGGTAATTTGGAAGTGGGTAAGGTAGGAGGCCCTTACTGGTTCTCGATCTGGTCCTGGCGGAGGCCGATGCTGCCCTGCTCGTCCAGCAGGTTCTCCCTGGAGGAGGACTGGGTGGGGTCTAGCTTCTTGACGTAGGCCGCTGGCACAAAGCCCTGGCGGTCATTCACCTCCACCTTCCACCAGTCCTTCAGCAGGCGAGAGAGGTCAGGAGAGAAGACACACATGTTATTTTTGTCCCCCATAAGGGATGAACATGCATCCCATTCAGTTCATACTATCTTGCTTATACCTATCAAATTATTTCCGTTCTACATCAAGTGCCTGATCATGGGTATGGGCTAGCAGCAGTTATTTGTGGACATGGCCCTGCTTGGAGCAATACTTTTGTTCATCTCGCTAAGATGCACGCACGCGCACACACACACACACACACACACACACACACACACACACACACACACACACACACACACACACACACACACACACACACACACACACACACACACACACACACACACACACACACACACACACACACACACACACACACACACACACACACACACACACACACACACACACACACACACACCTTGTTGGTACTGTTGAGCAGGGTGAGGATGTCTCCCTTCTTCATGGTGACCTCACGGGGGCTCTTCTCCTGGTAGTCATAGAGGGCCAGCACCAGCTCCTTGCCCGTCTCATCATCGGTGGGCGCAACTTGTTGCTGCAGGTGGAAAGGAAACAAGTGTTAAAGGTGCAATCTAGACAATAGCAACATGAAAATATCCGTTTGTGTCTATAACAGACCAGGAATAGTAAAGAAATTATTGATTTGTTGGTACTCAGGTTCTCAGATGTTTGCAAAGATGGAAAAATAGTTGAAATGTTCATAGAATGTTAGCTAGCTAGTTTAGGCATTTATAAAAGTTGTAAAATGGTGCACATTCATTTCACGATAAAGACTAAAGATGCAATGTGGGTTCCAGACTTACCCTGCAGGATTGGGCCTGCTCCTTCAAAGCCTGGATGCTGGTGCCATAAGCACTCAGGTCAGACATCAGGGCTTCGTGCTTCTTCAGCAGGGCCTCAGCCGAATCCTCATCCTTGCCGTAGTCGGGACTGCCCACGATGGGCTCTTTCTCCCTCATCCAGGACTCTGCCTCGTTGGCGTCGGCGAAGTACTGCTGTGCCTGCAGTGAGTCCTCCAGGTCCTGCCTGCGCTGCCCGGCCTTGCCTTTCAGGGTGTCCCAGCGGCCGTTCAGCTCCCCCAGCTTCACCTTAACCTCCTCCCCAGCAAAGTGGCCTGGTGGGGGACCACAGGGAGAGGGGGGGTTGTTTATTTACAGCGCCTTAAGAAAGTATTCACACCCCTAGACTTTTTCCACATTTTGTTGTGTTACAAAGTGGGATTAAAATGGATTGATAATTTTTTGTCAACGACTACACAAAAGACTCTCAAAGTGCAAGAAAAATTCAAACATTTGTCAAACATTTATGAAAAATATAACATTTTTCATGTTTTGTTTTCATGTCCAAACAGTATTGGATAAGTATTCACAGCGCTGAGTCAATACCTTTGGCAGCGATTACAGCTGTGAGTCTTTCTGGGTACATTTCTAAAAGAGCTTAACACACCTGGATTGTACAACATTTGCCCATTAATCTTTTTCAAAATTCTTCAAGCTCTGTTAAATTGGTTGTTGATCATTGTTAGACAACCCTTTTCAGGTCTTGCCATTGGTGGCAACCCACTTGTTTTGAGCCCCACCTGTTTAGCAAACAAATAATAATCATCTTTGAGTCAATAAAGCCGCATACAAACATGGTCTCTTTTTTGCTATCTTGAGTAAGGCAGCTCCAAAATGCAGGTGTTTCAGCTTAGCTCAGTGCTTTCTGTGATGGTGGGGCAGCCAGTGGAAAATATGGAGTGTAGGGTTTGGTAATGTTCTCTAGTTGTGCCAATCATGAGGACACTACATCACCACAAAATCTACTGGGAGAGCTTGAAAATTCAAGCCCCTTGGGTGCTGCCTGCCATCAATTTACATTAGAAGTGCCCATCCAAGAAGGCTTAAGGTCATTGGCCACAGATCAAATGGACGTCAAATCATGTTATATCTACAGTAGTTTTGATTGGACTGATCATGTTAACATCATACTTTCAAAATCTTAGCTAGCTGGCTAGACACACAGTGAATGAATCAAATCTGGCAAATTCTTTTGAATCCCTGTCATATGAAGAGAAATATTACAAAAAACGTATCGGTGCTCATCAGCCATTACACAATAAGTTGGAAATCACAAATTCAACAGTGAGAGGTTTGGAAGGAATCAGTGGCCAACTGGAAGCATTGCAAATCAATCACTAGCCTGCTATTCCGTGGATTGGGTCTGTGGTCCAATTCTGGGTTTAAGGGTCTCTATTCCAAGCTTAAAAAGGATAAACATTCACACGCATGGGCCAGAAACAGTCAAATACATTGTCCATGCTGTCAATTCAGCATGACTTCTGCCGTGGTCAAAACAACTGGAAACTCGGAGCTCCGACTGGGGAAGAAAACAAAAGTTTCATCCAACTCGAAGTCGGGAACTCGGGCCTCTTTCCAGAGCTCCGACCTGAAGATCACTGACGTCATGATTCAACCTCGTTTTTCCCTGAGTTCCCAGTTGTCTTGAAAGCACCATAAATCCAGAGAATGGCAGACCATGATGACAAAATGTGAAGGACCACCACGCCACCTTCCTGTTCAAGTGGGCACAGCACAACAAGGGGAGTCCAAAAATGTACTGTATGGTGCAGCATAAATGATGTAATATGCCAGGGAGATATGTATATTGTAGCTGAGAAAGTAATACTAAGCGTACGTTGTGCAGTAAGCTGTTAGTTGCCCATGTGCCTCACTATTCGTGTTTTGTCCCTTTCCCCCTCAAAACTTAGCCTACTTTTCTGACTTGGTGGTGCACATGTAGCCTATAGCCTGTCTTAGAGAAATCATTGAATATTGTAAGAGCTTTCATTGTCTGGTTATATTGCACCTTTATTTATCCTACGGTTGTACGGGAGAATACTGCAAGAAACGCCCATGTTCTAAATTCTGTCGCTGTACATTTCAAAAGTGCTAAACAAATGCAGTACCAGTCAAAAGTTGACACAGCTACTCATTCAAGGGGTTTTCTTTATTTGTACTATTTCCTACATTGTAGAATAATAGTGAAGACATCAACACTATGAAATAACACATATGGAATCATGTAGTAACCAAAACAGTGTTAAATAAATCAAAATATATTTTAGGTTCTCAAAGTAGCCACCCTTTGCCTTGATGACAGCTTTGCACACTCTTGGCATTCTCTCAACCAGCTTCACCTGTAATGCTTTTCCAACAGTCTTGAAGGAGTTCCCACATATGCTGAGCACTTGTTGGCTACTTTTCCTTCACTCTGCGGTCCAACTCATCCCAAACCATCTCAATTGGGTTGAAGTCAGGGGTGATTGTGGATGCCATGCCATCTGATGCAGCACTCCATCACTCTCCTTCTTGGTCAAATAGCCCTTACACAGCTTGGAGGTGTGTTGGGTCATTGTCATGTTGAAAAACAAATGATAGTCCCACTAAGCCCAAACCAGACGGGATGACGTATCGCTGAAGAATGCTGTGGTAGCCATGCTCGTTAAGTGTGCCTTGAATTCTAAATAAAACTCTAACAGTGTCACCAGCAAAGCACCCCCCACACCACCTCCTTCATGCTTCACGGTGGTAACCACACATGCAGAGATAATCTATTCACCTTTTCTGCGTCTCGCAAAGACACAGCGGCTGGAACCAAAAATCTCAACATTTGTTCTCATCAGACCGAAAGGACAGATTTCCACTGGTCTAATGTCTACTGCTCGTGTTTCTTGGCCCAAGCAAGACTCTTCTTGCTGGTGTCCTTTAGTAGTGGTCTCTTTGCAGCAATTCGACCATGAAGGCATGATTCACACAGTCTCCTCTGAACAGTTAATGTTGAGATGTGTCTGTTACTTGAACTCTGAAGCATTTATTTGGCCTACAATTTCTGAGGCTGGCAACTCTAATAAACGTATCCTCTGCAGCAGAAGTAACTCTGGGGTCTTCCTTTCCTGTGGCGGTCTTCATGAGAGCCAGTTTCATCATATCGTTTGATGCTTTTTGCAGCTGCACTTGAAGAAACTTTCAAAGTTCTTGACATTTTCCAGATTAAGACATGAAGGTCAGTCAAAGTATTGGACTGTCGTTTCTGCTTATTTGAGCTTTTCTTGCCATAATATGGACTTAGTATTTTACCAAAAAGGGCTATATTCTGTATACCCCCCCTACCTTGTCACAACACAACTGATGGGCTCAAACGCATTAACCTTTTGCGTGTAGGGGGCAGTATAAAAAACAGACCCATTTGAAACTGCCCATTTCTCAGCCCCAGAAACTAGAATATGCATATAATTGTCAGATTACGATAGAAAACTCTAAAGTTTCCAAAACTGTAAAAATATTGTCTGAGTATAACAGAACTGATATTGCAGGCGAAAGCCTGAGGAAAATCCAATTAGGAAGTGCCTCTTATTTTGAAACCTCTCTGTTCCTATGCAAGCCTATCCTCCATTTAAAGGGATATCAAACAGATTCCTTTTTCTATGGCTTCCCTAGGGTGTCAACAGTCTTCAGACATAGTTTCATGCTTTTATTTTTTTATTTATTTTTTTATTTTTTAAAATGAGCGTGAAGGATCACATTGCGTAAGTGGATAGGTGGGGGCTCTCAGAGTGAGTTTTTGCACAACTGAGTAAAGCGGCCATTGTTCCTCCCGCTGTTATTGAAAAAGCTACACACTCGGTTGATATATTATCGAATATATATTTTAAAAACAACATGAGGATTGATTATAAAAACGTTTGACATGTTTCTGTGGACATTATGGATATTATTTGGAATATACGTCTGCGTTGTCGTGACCGCTCTTTCCTGTGGATTTCTGAACATAACTAGACAAACAAACGTTGGTATTTTGGGAATAAAAATAATCTTTGTTGTGTACATTTGTTGTGTAACTGGGAGTCTCGTCAGTGAAAACATCGGAAGATCAAAGGTAAACGATTAATTTGATTGCTTTTCTGATTTTCGTGACCAAGCTTCCTGATGCTAAGTGTACATGATGTTAAGCTATGATATCGATAAACTTACACAAAGGCTTGGATTGCTTTCGCTGTAAAGCATAATTTCAAAATCTGAGACGACAGGTGGATTAACAAAAGGCTAAACTGTGTTTTGCAATATTGCACTTGTGAGTTCATGAATATGAATATGTTTTAGTAATATTATCTGACTGTTGCGCTATGCTATTCAGCGGTTGCTGACGAAAATGATCCCGCTAACGGGATGGGTAGCGCCAAGAATTAAGGAAAGAAATATCACAAATGAATTTTAACAAGGCACAACTGTTAATTGAAAGGCATTCCAGTTGACTACCTCAGGATTGAGAGAATGCCAAGAGTGAGCAAAGCTGTCGTCATTAAAAATCCTACAATGTGATTTTCTGGATTTTTTTTCTCATTTTGTCTGTCTTAGTTGAAGTGTACCTATGATGAAAATTACAGGCCTCTCTCATCTTTTTAAGTGGGAGAACTTGCACAATTGGTGGCTGACTAAATACTTTTTGCCCCACTGTATATAGACTGTTTGTCCTAGCACGCTCATTTATATGTCTTAATCTAAATTAGGGACTCCCTCTTATCTGCTCATTGTCCCGTTATGCCATAGCTTGTACATCTCAATTGTCAGTAGAAACCACATTTGTTTAAGTAAGTCAGGAATAAGCTATGTTTTTTTTAAAGGCAATAAATGAAGTTGAATGAAAGGCTCTGCTGATAGCCAGGTGTAGCAGTGGTAATGATTCACTCCATGGTGCTGAAAAGAAAGCTCTGCTGTTGGGACAGCTTTATGTAGGCCCTAACAGTTTGTGGGCACCGTTTGTCACCGTTATAGTGCCATTAATGTATTGTTTAGTGGCTTTGCTGGCATGCATCTAAAAAAAAAACATTTTTGTTTGCCAGACCAACATTTACATGGTAAAATCGCCACGGCTTGCCATAGATTTTCAAGCCGATTTAAGTCAAAACTGTAACTCGGTCACTCAGGAACATTCACTGTCTTCTTGGTGAGCAACTCCAGTGTAGATTCTCCAGTGTTTTAGGTTTTTGTCCTGCTAAAAGGCAAATTCATCTCCCAGTGTCTCCATGAAAGCAGACTGCACCAGGTTCTCCTCCAGGACTTTGCTGGTGCTTTGTTCTGCTCAGTTTCTTTTTTATCCTGAAAAACTCCTCAGTCCTTACCAATTACAAGCATACCCATAACATTATACTGCCACCGCTATGCTTAAAAATATAAAAAGTGGTACTCAGTAATGTTTTGTATTGGATTTTCCCCAAACCTAACAAATGTTTGGCTGTAACTTTAGTGCTTTGTTGCAAACAGGATACTTTTTTTTTGGACAGGCTTCCTTCTTTTCATTTAGGTTAGTATTGTGGAGTAACTACAATGTTGTTGATCCATCCTGTTTTCTCCTGTCACAGCCATTAAACTAACTATTTTAAAGTCACCATTGGCCTCATGGTGAAAGGGTTTCATTTCAATTCAGGAATTAAACTATAATTAACTGAATTGAAATTGACCCAAACCTGCTAGATAGTGAAAAAAGGTGACACTAGGGCCTATGCACGTTTGTATGAAACAACTCACCTTCCTCCACCATAGCCTCTCCTTTCTGGGTGACGGCCTTGATGCGGGGCTCATGGCCAGCGATCTCCGCCTGCAGGGCCTGGTGCTTCTTCAGCAAGTTCTGGACGCCGATCAGGTCTTTTCCCCGGTTGGTGGAGGCGGCGATGGGCTCCTTCTCCCGGACCCAGGTTTCCTCGTCCTCCACGTCCCTGAAGAGCTGCTGCAGCCGCAGGGAGTCTGACAGCTTCTGCTTGCGGGCGGCCATGGGGTCGCGGAGGGCATCGTAGCGCGCCACCAGCGCCTCCTGCTTGCGCTTGATGTTGTCGCCGTCAAAGTGACCGGCTTCCTGGAACTGACGCGCCTGAATGGTGATGCCATCGATACGGTCCTGGAGAGAGAGGGAAAGTCAGTCAGCCAACTAACTACCTGGTGGCAGTAAAGGCTTCCGATCTGAAACAGTTCATGCATATATTAATGACTTTTTTGTTCGTTTTGGTCTTCGGCAAGGGTTTTCTCAGCTGTTCTTGCACAGTACATTTTTTTCTTGAGGGATGCCGAAGTATGTAGCAGAAGTCTACATCCCATCGTCGGGGATTGGTCAACAGTAGGGATACTTCAATGAAGTGTGTTGACATTCAACGATAGACTAATCGTTCTCATGCGAATGTTTTCAATTGAGAAATACTTTACCATCCTGGCTGTAAAATTGTGCGACAAAGATCTCCTCTCCAAAAACGTCAATGAATGAGACGCTGTGGCGTCTCAAGACGAAGACACAGTACTATTGACGCTCTCTCGTTTTTAAAGGGAAGGTCATTTTAAGGGAGTTTGCGAGCACACTAGTTCAGTCCGCCTAGGTCTCAGCCGAACCAAATCATGCCGACACCTTAAGTCAGTCAGCCAGTCTTACCTTGTGCGCAGCCAGACCACATAATTCAACACTACTATTTGAATGCCTGAATATTATAGACCATGATGATGTCACTGCAACCAGGCTATGGAGGCTACATGGAGTGGCAGCTCTCATGCATAGAATCTGAGTTTATTTGTGTCTGTCAATCAAAGACACCACCAGGCATGGATGGGATTCTTATGAGGAGATACACTGTCTAGCAGCTGGTCCCAGAGGTAAATGCAACAGTGTCTAAGTAGTTAACTTTTTGGGTCTGAAAACATCTGAGCTGGAGGCTACTGGTGATGTTCTCCAGTTACCTGGTAGCTGTCAGTCAGTTATCTTGTGGTGATATGGAAGTCACTGAGCGCGTTCGAGCAGATCAAAAACGTGGTGCATTGTGGGTAAATTGTGACTTACTGACCTACAAATGATAATAAGTAGTTATATATGACTTGTAGATCAGTCAGCAGTTGCCTGCACTGTCGACTGCAATGTCAAACAAGCCCTGTACCTGGTGGGCAGCCACGTCAGCCTCCAGCAGGGCGTGCTTCTTCTGCAGGTTCTGGACGCTGGTCAGATCCTTGCCGTAGTCATCTGAAGCCAGGTGGCCCTCGACCTCATACAGCCACAGCTCAATGTCCTCCACGTTTCTGTTGAACTGCTGCTGCTGGTTGGCCTCGCGCAGCTTGATGCCTGGGGGAGAGGAGAGCATGGTGAGGAGAGGTTTAGGAGTGGTTGAAATTAAGATAGAAATACCCTTCCTCCTTAAAAAAGGTTCAGAGGTTTGGTTTCAAATCTTGGGGCGCCAAAATGACCTTGTCTAGTAACTAACAGCTAGTCACATTATAAGATAACAAAAGCACCTTCACTTTGAAATGTTACTCTCCAATAGATGCGGTAGAAGTCAATGACACTCGTCCAAAATAATGTAAATCCCATGGAAATGGATGTGGGAAAGATCCCAAATTTCCTCATTGCCCCCCAGAAAAATGTGCCTACATATAGGCTATTGTTAATATGTGTATTTCACACTATGAGATAACAATGGGAGTATAATGCTTGTATGGATGTCAACCCCAATACATGTTCATGTCATCGTCACCAATCAACTGCATTAGTTAAAAGCGACTTACCACCACCGATTTCTCTAAGATAGCTATGGGAAAGAGGGATGCCTAGTCAGTTGCACAACAACGCATGCAACCAAAAATGTGTCTTCTGCATCCAACCCAACCACTCTGAATCAGAGAGGTGCGGGGGGCTGCCTTAAATCGACATCCACGTCACCGGCACCCAGGGAGCAGTTGTTAATGGAGGTTAACTGCCTTGCTCAAGTGAAGAATGGCAGATTTTTCCACCTTGCCAGCTCGGGGATTCAAACCAGCAAACTTCTGGTTACTGGCCGAACACTTAAGAGCTTAGCTACCTATGCTACCAGCTTTACAAACGAGTGTTAGCATTTAGCAGGCACTTCTTCTAAACCTGAAAAGTGACTAGTTCTAAAATGTTATGCAGAAAAACCAGCCAAATATATCCAAACCAGATTTTAGTAACTACATTGTGGGCATGTTACAAGGCATCAATCACGACGGATTTGACGAATAACCACTTTGTTAGATCAGACTTGTTGAATATGCACCAATCTGGCGCCCTTCATATATCCTCCATGATCTGCATTCCATTGATCTTTTTACCGCATCTATTCACTAGCATTGCCGCCATTTTGTACTACTTCCACTTGCTATTATAATATAATAATAGCCACACACTTCATCTGAACTTCACCTCTCCTCCACTCTCGTCGTCTCACCTTTGAGTTCGGTGGCCTCCAGCAGCTTCTTCCACTGGGAGCTGACCTCGTCCATGCGTACAGACACCTCGTCGGCGGCGTAGTGCTTCCCGTCTAGGAGCTCCTGGCCAGACTTCTGCAGAGCATCGATGCGGCTCTGGTTGGCTGACAGCTCCGCCTCGAAGGCCTGGTGCTTCTGGACCTTGCCCTGCAGGTTGGACGGGTCCTGGGGACAACAGAGAGAGCAGAGAGATGGTGTAAGGAACGTGTTGCTATTAGGCCAGAGTACTGTGAATAATAATCTGTGTGGTTCACAGTGGTACTGCATCCTAATGGGATCTCGTAGCAGTCTAGGAGAAAGCCATGTTGAGCATTGAAACTCCATTATAAAAACCTAGCTAAAGTATACCACTATAAAGTAGCTGGTTCCAACCGTACCTTGTAGGCTTCGTCGGTGGCCGTCTTCATCTTCTCATTGATCCAGCTCTTGAGTTCGTCCGAGTCACGGAAGAACTGCTGCAGGTGGAAGGAGTCCTCCAGAGCGGCGCGGCGGGACTGAGCACGCTCGTGCAGGGCGTTGCGGCGGCTCAGCAGCTACAGGGGGAAACACAGATGTGTATAAAATGTCATCCCTAACACCCAGAATATGATATAAACAGATAGAGAGTTCAAAGTGCTGCAAACATAGGACACATTCCGGTTCTTATCGTATTCATGTGTATGTGCAGAACGTTTCCTCTCTGTACTTACAGCATCTCTACGAGTAGCAACATCCTCCTTGGCATAGTGGTTGTTCTGGATCAGTTTGGTGGCAAATTCATCCAGGGCCTAAAGAGAAAGAGGTCAGTGGTTAAGTTTAAGATTTGAGGAATGAAAGCGGATTCTAGATCTATGGTTACGGCTAGGACAGGTACTCACAGTGATCTTCTCCTCCTGGGCGCTGAGGGACTTCTCAAAGTCCTCGTGTTTCTTAAGCAAGGCCTCCACGCTGTCCAGAGAGTCACCAAGGTCCTCGTTCAGAAGAAAAGCCTGGACATACACAAAAAAGCATACTTACTTAATTACTTACTAGGATCACACACCCCACCATTTTAGAGAATCATTTTTGGGTGAGTATATTGTTTATTATTATTGTGTGTGGATGGATATACCTCTTGCTTGCTCATCCAGTTGTCGACCTGCTCTGTGTCCCTGTAGAAGAGCTGCAGGTCCATGCACTGCTCGTACTGCTGCCTGCGCACCTCCCACAGCTCCAGCAGAGACTCCTTCTCTTCAGTCAGGACACCCAGCTACACATAAAAATAAACAAGGTAAAATGAGGTTCAATGAATCTGTGTGGAAATCCATGTTAAAAAGTATGAAGCCAAAACCAAGGACAGAAACAACGGGAGACAGAAAGACCAGTCCTACCTTCTCCTTGACCTCCTCTAAGGCGTAGTGTCCGGTGTTGAGCAAGGCCTGACCGGCTTCGTCCGTGGCTTTGAAGCTGTCCTCATGGGCATCAATCTCACCCTAAGGACCCCACACACACAGTAAACATCAGCAACATTGGAGGAAAAACGAGCATCACTGATTGAAGATCTGAGAAAATGTACTTTTCAACTGCTAAAATAAAGTTCATTAATTTTTTGTGTTTCTGTACCTTGTGCTCCTGGTGGCGGTCGAGAAGAGCCTCGGCTCCGGCCACGTCGTTGGCCAGCTCGTCAGCGTTGATCAGGGCCTTCATCTCCGTCACCCAGCTGGTCAGGTCACGGAAGTCTGCAGTGTAGCGCTGCAGCCTGCAGGGGGCCAAACACAGTCAGAGAGGGTTCTACATACTTTCAACTAAACTGGGCCCAAATGGCTGATATAGGAGTTTTTGACCATGCTATTGTTGGGTGGTTGCTGTGTTGAGCACAGTGGTGTTGACACAGTAAAGCTACAGTGTTGACACAGTAAAGCTACAGTGTTGACACAGTAAAGCTACAGTGTTGACACAGTAAAGCTACAGTGTTGACACAGTAAAGCTACAGTGTTGACACAGTAAAGCTACAGTGTTCGCTGTTAGGGCAGCCAGAGTGGTACCAACCTGTAGGAGTCGTTGAGGTGGGCATGGCGCTCGGCGGCCAGCGTGCGGATCTGCTCCCAGTTGGTGATGAGCTCGTCCCTCTTCAGGTGGATCTGGGAAGCGTTCTGGGGGTGGGTCTGCTGCAGACGTTCAGCCTCTCCGCCCAGAGTGTTGACCTTGTCCTCCAGGGCAGCCAGGTCTCTCTCCAGGCCCTCGTGCTTGCGCAGCAGGGCCTGAACGCTGGCCAGGTCCCGGCCAAAGTCATCGGACGCCATGAGTTGCTCCTTCTCCTTGATCCAGCTGATGGTCTCGTCCACATCCCTGGAGGCCACATAACACATACACCCAGTCAGAAATTAAAATTTCTTGATTCACTCAGGTCTTTTGTGGCTTCTCTATCACAGACACCCACACTCCAAAAAACTCACACCCAAACATACAGTCCGTCCTGGACATACCTGTTGAAGCGCTGCACCTCGGCGGCTCCGAACAGCCTGCCCTGCCTCTGCTGTGCCAGGCCCTTGAGCCTCTGCCAGGCGGCGTTCACCTCCTCCTGCTTGCGGACGATGAGCTCCGCCTCGGGGTGGGACTCCTGGCTCAGCTTGCCCGCCAGCTGGTTCACCTCGTTCACACGCTCCTCGTGAGCCGCCAGGTCCGTCTGGAACTCCTCAAACTTCTTCTGGAGCACCTCCACATGCTCCAAGTCCTGGCCCAGCTCCTCTGAGGTGGCCATGGCCTCCTGTTAAACACAGCTTTGGATTAGGATAGGTTATCTAGCAGGATCCTGTACACATGGTTAAGGGAGGCTAATGTTTAGGATAGGTTGTCTTTCAGGTCCTATGACAATGGTCTCCTGTTGGACATGATTTAGGGTAAGGCAATGTTGTCTATTAGGGTCCTGTAGACATGGTTTAGGCCATGGCCTCCAGTAGATATGTGTGTGTGTGTGTGTGTGTGTGTGTGTGTGTGTGTGTGTGTGTGTGTGTGTGTGTGTGTGTGTGACTAACTACAGGTTGAGACACTGACCTTGTCACTAATCCAGTCCAGGGCATCCTCACACTCGCGCAGGTACTGCACCAGCTTCTGGGCCTGCAGCAGACGAACACCTTTCTCCTTGGTCTTCTGCAGCAGCAGGTCCCAAAGACGATGCAGCTCCTCCAGACGAGTCTGTTGGACAGAATGGGAGACCATTTGCACCACGGAATGGAAGCTGATCCAAGACCAATAATCAGCCTCTCAGAGTAGGCGTGCTGATCTAGGATCAGGTCCCCTCTGTCAATATAACCTTACTCATTATGGGAAATCAGGGCCTGTATTCATAACGCATCTCACGGAAGGAGTGCTGACCTAGGATCAGGCTGCCCTATCAAAGTGATCTTGTTCAATATGATCCAAAAGTTCAAACTGATCCTAAAATCAGCACTCCTACTCGAGACGCTTTATGAATATGGGCCCAGTACTTGCTGAGGTTGTAGTTTGAGACCAAGATAAGTGCTTATCAATGGAACAAAATGTTCCTTTTAGTCACACAAATCATGCACTTTTCATGAAGTATTCTTAAATATGGCATAACCACACAACAAACAGAACAGTGGATATGCCAGAAGTGGAGTGGAACCTAAAAGTGAGAGAAACAGAAGAGCCAGGAGGTCGACAGCACTCAAGCATCTACTTTTATATACGCCGCCATATTGAAACTTGAGACTATGGGTCTCTGGAAAGTCCGGTAGGGCGTGAAGGACTGAACCAGACATGATTGGGTTAAAAGGGGTAGATTGTGTAGTTCCATCTTGGTTAAGCATATAGCTCAGCGGACTGTGTGTATGTGTGTCTTACGCGGATGGTTTCAGAGGCAAAGTGACCCTCGGAGGTCATGAGGTTGCCAGTCTCATCAAGCTTGATGATGGCTCCAGCGTTGGCCTGCACCTCCGCCTCGAAGGCCTGGTGTTTCTGGAGCTTGCCCTGTGGGGAGGAGGCATGTTAGCGTGGCACAAAGACTAGTGGATAGGACAGACATACCTGGTCAAGGGTCACAGTAAAGAGGGTTTTATGACGTACTGATAATTCTGTGTGTGTGGTTTTATGGCCACGCTGTTTCGTTTTGAATGGCCACCGGCAAGCCTTAAAGCCAGTAAATTCACAACAAGTGGCTTGTGCGTCATAAAAGCCAATCAAATCAGGATCTTTACTTCAGTATTCACTTTCTATGCCCTGCTTACAGCTCCACCCAAGTCATAATATATTTTATTAGCCTCAACTGGCTTCCTATCCATCTGCACTGACCTGGAGGTTGGTGGGGTCCTTGTAGTTCTCATCGGAGGCGATCTGCAGCTTCTCCTGGATCCACTTCTCCAGCTCATCGGCATCGCGGCGGAAGAACTGGAAACGGTAGGAGTCCTCCAGCTTCTGCCTGCGCACACCCGACAGCTCCTTGAAGCGCCGGTAGCGATCCAACACCTGCTGCCGGCGCTCCTGGATGTCATCGGCAGACTCCAGCACTTTCACCCCACTGGTATCCATTCTCTGATGACAGAAATACAGGGGTAAATTAGGATTTAGAACGTTTTATAATATTACAGGAGTAGCCCATTGTTATCCATAGAAAATAGAATTACTGATGGGCTTTGCCTGTTCTAGTAATTATATTTCCGTTGTAGGCCAATCATTATTACTACTTTCTATTTGCAACAATGTTTCAGCTGGAACCTTTGTTTTCTAGTTGTCAACATTAATAGTTCCTACAATTGGGATGAGTGGATGAGAATGTTAAGATGGCTGCTGGCAAATGCATGAGTGTATGAACAAGATGGCTGCTACCATTTGTCCATCTCTTTGAATAGAACAAAAAAAAAATGGTCCAACTGAGACTGCCATGGTTACGCTAGCATGATCACATTGAGTATTACTTATTTTAATTTACCCCTTTTTCACCCCAATTTTGTGGTATCAAATTGGTAGTTACAGTCTTGTCCCATCTCTGCAACTCCCGTACGGACTCAAGAGAGGCGAAGGTCGAAAGCCATGCGTCCTCAGAAACTCAACCCAGCCTGCTTCTTGACACAATGCCCGCTTAACCCGGAAGCCAGCCGCACCAACGTGTCGGAGGAAACACTGGCGACCGTGTCAGCATGCACTGTGCCCGGGCCACCACAGGAGTTACTAGAGCGCGATGGGACAGGAACATCCCTGCCAGCCAAACTCTCCCCTAACCCGGACGACGCTGGGCCAATTGTGCGCTGCCCCATGGGTCTCCCGGTCGCGGCCGGCTACAACAGAGCCTGGACCCGAACCAGGATCTCTAGTGGCACAGCTAGCACTGCGCCACTCAGGAGGCCCACATTGAGTATTTCTACTTGCCCATCATCCGATTTCTCTCATCATTAGGCTTTTAAAAACACAAGAGCTCATAGACACACAATACATGTGGAGGACTTCCAAAAGGGGTTCCAAATATTACACAGTGCAGTTCATTCTTTTCTCTTTCCCTGGGGGAAATTGAACACAGTGCAGCACATTATGGATCGCTACTCACCACACAAGAACGGATCTAGAGGATATACCATGTAACTTTGTGGAAGAGAACCAGACAAGGCTAACTATGCTATGAATTAACAAAAACTCCCCAGTGAAGTAGCCAGCTCCTCTCAAGCAGCTAAGACGACAAGAATGTCATGGGGGGAGGGGAAATAGGCAGAAATTCCACACAGCTCTGAACAAACAGAGACCAGGCTCCCATGCACAATAGGACTGCTGCTGTCAGCCCACACAGTGGCCCTCACACCCTGCCTATACACCCCAAACCCAACCCATCCAACCATACACCAGGGGAGAGTGGAGGCCTGTAGGGAGATGAGTAGGGTGAGGTCAACAGACAGGGTCAGTGTCACCCACCCTGTATTCTTGTCCCCCAGCCTGGATAGCAAAGAGGACCACACTCTGGGTGGCTGTTACTCAGTTGCTGCAAGGCAGGCATACCCCAAATGCTTCCTCTCACACATGAATGAGAATGTGGGGGGTGGGCTACACATATGGTCCTATTTAAGGAGTGTGTGTGTGTGTGTAACACCACAAATTCCTGAATTACCATCCAACGATTTAGGCCTTTGTGGCTGATGTAACAGTGAACTGTATCATCTACATTGCATTCAAAATGGCGAGTTGGACCATTTTCCATCACTGAATATTTTAAATAGACAACATTTTGCACGTGAGGCCTCCAACCATGAGAACGACTAAGATTTTCACACAAAACTATAAAGTACCAGTCAAAAGTTGACACACCTTCTCATTCAAGGTATTTTTTAAAACTATTTTCTACATTGTAGAATAATAGTGAAGACATCAAAACTATGAAATAACACATGGAATCATGTAGTAAACAAAAAAAAAGTTATTCAAAGTAGCCACCCTTTGCCTTGACAGCTTTGCACACTCTTGGCATTCTCTCAACCAGCTTCATGACAGTCACCTGGAAGGCTTTTCCAACAGTCTTGAAGAAGTTCCCACACATGCTGAGCATTTGCATCTGCTATTCCTTCACTCTGCGGTTCAACTCATTCAACCCATCTCAATTGGGTTGAGGTCAGGTGATTGTGGAGGCCATGCCATCTGATGCAGCACTCCATCACTCTCCTTCTTGGTCAAATAGCCCTTACACAGCCTGGGGGTGTGTTGGGTCAATGTCTTGTTGAAAAATAAATGATAGTGGGACTAAGCCCAAACCAGACGGGATGGCGTATCGCTACAGAATGCTGTGGTAGCCATGCTGGTTAAGTGTGCCTTGAATTAAAAAATAATAATAATAATCACTGACAGTGTCACCAGCAAAGCACCCCCACACCTCCTCCATGCTTCAGTGGGAACCACACATGCGGAGATAATCCGTTCACCTACTCTGCGTCTCACAAAGACACGGCGGTTGGAACCGAAAATCTTACATTTGGACCAAAAGGACAGATTTCCATTGGTCTAATGTCCATTGCTCGTGTTTCTTGGCCCAGGCAAGTCTCTTCTTATTATTGATGTCCTTTAGTAGTGGCGTCTTTGCAGAAATTCGACCATGAAAGCCTGATTCATGCAGTCTCCTCTGAACAGTTTACGTTGAGTTGTGTATGTTACTTGAACTCTGCGAAACATTTATTTGGGCTGGCAACTCTAATGAAGTTATCCTCTGCAGCAGAAATAACTCTGGGTCTTCCTTTCCTGTGGCGGTCCTCATGAGAGCCAGTTTCATCATAGTGTTTGATGGTTTTTGCAGCTGCACTTGAAGAAACCTTCAAAGTTCTTGACATTTTCCGGATTGTCTGACCTTCATATCTTAAAGTAATGATGGACTGTCGTTTTTTTGCATAATATGGACTTGGTCTTTTACCAAATAGGGCTATCTTCTGTATACCAACCCTACCTTGTCACAACACAACTGAATCAAACGCATTAAGAAGGAAAAAAATACACAAATTAACTTAAGGCACACCTGTTAATTGAAATGCATCTCAGGTGACTATGTCATGAAGCTGGTTGAGAGAATGCCAAGAGTGTTCAAAGCTGTCATCAAGGCAAAGAGTGGCTACTTAGAAGAATATCAAATATATATATATATTTTTTACTTCTAATGGATAGGGGGCAGTATTTTCACATCCGGATGAAAAGCATCCGGTTACTCAGGCCGAGAAGCTAGGATATGCATATAATTGGTAGATTTGGATAGAAAACACTCTGAAGTTTCTGAAACTGTTAAAATAATGTCTGAGTATAACATAACGGATTTGGCAGGCGAAACCCCGAGCACAAACCATCCAGGGGAGAAAACAAAATTGGAGGTCATAGTATTTCCCAATGGTTTTCTATGGGAAGCCCTATTTAATAGGAACCTGGTTGCAGTTCCTATGGCTTCCACTAGATGTCAACAGTCTTTAGTAATTGGTTGATGTTTTTCTTTTGAGAAATGAAGAAGCATGGCTGTTCTTTGTAAGTGTCACTCCATGTGGACTCTACTGTTTGGTGAGTGTGAACTGGAACGCGCTTCACGTTGTTTTTATCCGGTATTGGAAACAGTTTATCCCATCTTAAATTTTAGCGATTATCTTTGTTTTAGGATACCCGAGGTTGGATTAGGAACATTGTTTGAAATGTTTGGACCAAGTTTACAGGTAACTTAGATACTTTGTAGTCATGTTGGGCGAGTTGGAACCGGTGTATTTCTGAATCAAACGCGTCAAATAAAATGAACATTTTGGGGATATAAAGAAGGACATTATCAAACGAAAGGACCATTTGTCTGGGACATTTTGGAATGCCTTACCTTTGAAGATCTTCAAAGGTAAGGCATTTATTATATTGTTATTTCTGACTTTTGTGTCGCCACCTGCCTGGTTGAAAATTATTTGTGTTTTTATGCGGGGCGCTGTCCTCAGATAATCGCATGGTCTGCTTTCACCGTAAAGCCTTTTTTGAAATTTGACACAGCGGCTGGATTAACAAGAAGTTAAGATTTATTTTGATGTATTACACTTGTATTTTCATGAATCTTGAATATTGATTTAGTTTGAATTTGGCGCTCTGCAATTTCACTGGATGTTGTCAAATCAATCACGCTAAAGGGATTGGCGCACGAAGGGATCACTACCAGATGAACACTTTTTTGTTATTTCCATCACTATTATTCTACAATGTACACATTTTTACTATTTAAGAAAAACCCTTGAATGAGTAGGTGTCTCAACTTTTGACTGGTACTGTAAATTCAAATTAATTCTATGTCGCCCCAGCCCTAAATCTGGAGTCTTTCTCAGGGCAGCGTTACCTACACTGTGGCTTATCAGGTCACTGTGACCTCTGATACACCCTGACCAGGCCATGGTGGAGGGAGGCCAGTCCAGCTGAACACCATAGCTAGAAAACTCACAGCCCCTTCATCTCAGGTCAGGAATGTGTGAGCATGAGTCTCTCACCCAGTTCCAACAGACCATCTCATTCCGCTTTCATACACTGGCTTAAGACATTGTCAAAATAAATTGTCTTAACCATTTTACTTCCAACTTGTTCAAGTGCTTCCATAATTAAAGATACAGACATGGTGTCTCACAACAGATAAGACAATGTGATATGATGAAAATGAACAGAATTCAGTGAAACGTAAATCCTAATTACTTTCAGTAAGGAGGGACAGAACATTGATCTGTCAAGTGAACACCATGAGCAAAGGGAAACACACACAGAGAGACAGAAACAAAATATCACTGACAGTCAATCAGTCAAATGGGGACAGGGGACTGCTAGACCAGATGAGAGGCCCACTGTTAGAGTACAGCTCCCATTCAGACCGAGAGAAAGAGGGATGAGAAAGAGATGGAAGGTGAAAGAGTGAAATGGTCCCTATCTGACAGTAGGATTAGTGGTGTCAGCAGTATGGTGGCTTTCCATTCAGACCGAGAGAAAGAGGGATGAGAAAGAGATGGAAGGTGAAAGAGTGAAATGGTCCCTATCTGACAGTAGGATTAGTGGTGTCAGCAGTATGGTGGCATTCCATTCAGCAGATCCAGGAGACACTGCCTGGTCTGGTCCACAAAGGGGCTTCTGAGCTGGCTGGCTCTCCTCAACACGCAACAGACCAGGCCTGATTCCATTTCTCCCAAAAAAACAACCTCCATCCATCACACCATTAAGCTAACCCACGGAGGAGACACCACCAGCGCTAACATAGGAAACTGGTGAGTGTTCTGAATAGCTCTTGGGAGTACATGGCCACTGCCATCAAAACAAACACAGCTACATAGAGATAGAAATGGCAGAAATAACGGACTAGATTGTGAAAAACAACACGAGTCAGGCTGTCTGACTAAGCTGATTACTAGCCTCTCTACATTGGCCCAAAAAGCAACCGACTAGTTGATATCCCCCCCCACATCCCCTAACACCAGTCCCAATTCATGTCGGTTTAAATCATCCCAGAATTTAGCTAACCGAGACACGTTCTGCTCTGATATCTGCCTGAGTATAAATGCACACACTTTCTTGACTAGTCTGCTACCTGGGCTGAGGGACAGCTCTCTGGACCAATGAGAAAACAGTCTTTGGAACATATGTCTTTGGGGCACCGGCCTCTCCTGGGAGAGACTGTGCTGCTCTTTGACACAATGCGCCAAAGTTATTGTAGAAGGAGTGACAACAACATCTGTAAAATTTGCTGCTTTGGTGTAAACTTGAAATCACACAACCTGCAAAGAGTTTGGCCTCTTTGACGAGTGGCTTAAAAGTCCATTTAATCTGTGTGCAGTTCCAGGTGTCAAGTAAATGGCTACATTACAGACCAAAATACATTTGGTAATATTTATCAAATTACATGAATTAACTTGTGGTTGTACAGGTTGTATCTCTGACCGCCAGAAGGGCCTCTAGCACAGTGCTTCTGCAATAGCAGATAGCACTCGACTCCGAATGGTGTGAATGGTAGATAACACCAACCTCCTCCATCTACCACCTCCCTCTCTATGACACTTTCCCTCCTTCACACACACACACACACACACACACACACACACACACACACACACACACCACTACTAAACAGCAGAGCGGAAGACTTCCTAGAAGCTCACTGTTTATGTAACCCTTGCTCTCTCTCCAACAAGCACATTCAATTTTAGTGTTAAGAGGAGACTGAGAAACACCATGCACAAATTCCATCCGCAAGGCGATAGGTCAGTCAAAGTCCAACCACCTGATTTCTAAACAGTGCAAGCAGCAATAAAAATAAAAACCGCTCCATGGTGGTTAACACCTAACAGTGTTTAGGACTGGCCTACTGTACACATACAGAGGTTGTTTCTTGAGGTAGTGGACCCACATCCTGTTGTGGTGAGGCCACTAAACACACTGTACTAGACCACATGAAGGATGGATCGTCTTGCTAACTATAGGCCTTGATAGCAGGTGAGATATATGGGTTAAATACTGACCCTGGTAGCTGGCTAAATTGCCACTTCAGTACCAAGTTCATAGGACATCTTTTGAAAAACAAAGACATTATGTCAGTACTCAAGCACAGGCCGGCACACTTGAAGCGTTATGTAATCTTAGCCGTTTCAAGGTTCTCTAGAAGACTCATCGTTCCCTCACGTCCCCCCCTTCAGTCATTTTAGCAGAGGTGCATTCAACTTCTGTGTTTTTCAATGCAAATCTAATTTTATTTGTCACATGCGCCAAATACAACAGGTGTAGGTAGACCTTAGAGTGAAATGCTTACAAGCCCTTAACCAACAATGCAGTTAAGAAAATATTCACTAAATTAACTAAAAGTTAAAATAATAACAATAACGAGGCTATATACAGGGGGTACCGGTACCGAGTAAATGTGCAGGGGGACAGATTAGTCGAGGTAATTTGTACATTTAGGTAGGGGTAAAGTGACTATGCATAGATATTAAACAGTGAGAAGCAGCAGTGTAAAAACAATGCAAATAGTCCAGGTGGCCATTTGATTAATTGTTCAGCAGTCTTATGACTTGGGGGGGTAGAAGCTGTTAAGGAGCCTTTTGGACCGAGACTTGGTGCTCCGGTACCACTTGCCGAGCGGTAGCAGAGAGAATAGTCTGACTTGGGTGACTGGAGTCTTTAACAATTTTTTGGGGCCTTCCTCTGACACCTCCTAGTATAGAGATCTTACTGGAGGAAGCTTAGCCCCAGTGATGTACTGGGCTGTACACACTACCCTACGCAGCGCCTTACGGTCAGATGTCAAAGAGTTGCCATACCAGGCGGTGATGCAACCAGTCAGAATGCTCTCGATGGTGCAGCTGTAGCACTTTGAGGATCTTGGGACCCATGCCAAATCTTTTCCGTCTCCTCGTGCCCTCTAAAGGACGGTCTTGGTGTGTTTGGACTAGAGGTCGACCGATTATGATTTTTTTTCAACGCCGATACCGATTATTGGAGGACCAAAAAAGGCCGATACCGATTAATCTGCCATTTTTTTACAAATGTATTTGTAATAATGACAAGTACAACAATACTGAATGAACACTTATTTTAACTTAATATAATACATCAATAGAATCAATTTAGCCTCAAGTAAATAATGAAACATGGTCAATTTCGTTTAAATAATGCAAAAACCAAGTGTTGGAGAAGAAAGTAAAAGTGCAATATGTGCTATGTAAGAAAGCTAACGTTTCAGTTCCTTGCTCAGAACATGAGAACATATGAAAGCTGGTGGTTCCTTTTAACATGAGTCTTCAATATTAACTAGTGATTATGATTGATTGTTTTTTTATAAGATAAATTTAATGCTAGCTAGCAACTTACCTTGGCTTACTGCATTCACGTCTCCTTGTGGAGCGCAACGAGAGAGAGGCAGGTCGTTATTGCGTTATTGACTAGTTAACTGTAAGGTTGCAAGATTGGATCCCCGAGCTGACAAGGTGAAAATCTGTCGTTCTGCCCCTGAACAAGGCAGTTAAGCCACCGTTCCTAGGCCATCATTGAAAATAAGAATGTGTTCTTAACTGACTTGCCTAGTTAAATATAGGTATAAAAAAATAAAAATTGCCAAATCGCCGCCCAAAAATACCGATTTACGATTGTTATGAAAACTTGAAATCGGCCCTAATTAAATCAGCCATTCCGATTAAATCGGTCGACCTCTAGTTTGGACCATGATAGTTTGTTGGACACCAAGGAACTTGAAACTCTCGACCCGCTCCACTACAGCCCCGTCAATGTGAGTGGGGGCGTGTTCGGCCCTACTTTTCCTGTAGTTCACGATCAACTTCTTCGTCTTGCTCACATTGAGGGAGAGGTTGTTGTCCTGGCACCACACTGCCAGGTCTCTGACCTCCTTCCCTATAGGCTGTCTTATCGTTGTCGGTGATCAGGCCTACCACCGTTGTGTCGTCAGCAAACTTGACAGTTTTGGAGTCGTGCTTGATCACACAGTCATGGGTGAACAGGGAGTACAGGGCACTCGTGTCACTGGGCAGCTCCTTGCTGGTTTTCCCTTTGTAGTCAGTAATAGTTTGCAAGGCCTGCCACATCCGACGAGCACCAGAGCTGGTTTCGGATTCTATTCAATCTTAGTTCTGTATTGGCGCTTTCCCTGTTTGGCGGTTAATTTGAGGGCATAGCGGGATTTCTTATAAGTGTCCGGATTAGTCCCCCACTCCTTGAAAGCGGCAGCTCTAGCCTTTAGCTCAGTACGGATGTTGCCTGTAATCCATGGCTTCTGGTTGGGATGTGTACATTTGGTCACTGTGGGGACGACATCGTCAATGTACTTCTTGATGAAGCCGGTGACTGAGGTGGTATACTCCTCAAAGCAATTGGATGAATCCTGGAACATATTCCAGTCTGTGCAAGCAAAACAGTTCTGTAACGTAGCATCCGCGTCATCTGACCACTTCCGTATTGAGGGAGTCACTGGTACGTCCTGCTTTAGTTTTTGCTTGTAAGCCGGAATCAAGAGGATAGAATTATGGTCAGATATGCCAAATGGAGGGCGAGGGAGAGCTTTGTACGCGTCTGTGTGTGGAATAAGCACGTTGCGGCCCCTGTATCTCAGTCTATTCTTAATGCAAATGACGGGGATTTGGGCCTGGTCCGGAAGCAACAGTATATCCTTCACGTCAGACTCATTAAAGAAAGAAATCTTTGTCCAGTTCGAGGTGAGTAATCGCTGTTCTGATATCCAGAAGCTATTTTCAGTCATAAGAGACAGTAGCAGAAACACAAAATAAGTGTAAAGAATACAGAATACAGTTAAGATACAGAAAAAATATATTAAAAAATAGCACAATTGGTTAGGAGCCCCTGAAACGGCAGCCATTCACTCCGACGCCTGAATGAAGGGAATCAACATTATCCTAAACGAATAGCCTATTATTTTGCTATTCCTGACAATATTTACTCAAAAGCAAATATTTTCACATAGTTACTGTCTGCCATAGCTCTTCGTCACTGAAGCAACCACTTGTAATCACCACACACACTACCTTTTCAGACATAGCTAATGTTATGAAGGCATATTATATAAAATATATGATCGGCAGACTTAAACAGCTTGCTGAATAGGGGTTAGGGTAAGGACAAGATGGTGGAATGGGCTATATCTGGTCTAGAGTGATATGATATTTCTCCTAGTAATGGAGGACAGGAGACAAGGAAGGAGCAAGTCTCCAAATGAGGTTTGGCTATTATCTCTGTATTATAGAGATGTCTGGGCCTCTCGAGTGGCGCAGCAGTCTAATGCAGTGCTAGAGGAGTCACTACAGACCCGGGTTTGATCCCAGGCTTTGTCACAGCCGGCCACGGCCAGGAGACACATGAGGCAGCACACAATTGGCCCAGCATCGTTCGGGTCCGGGGAGGGTTTGGCCTGTCCAGGATGTCCTTGTCCCATCGCGCTCTAGCAAATCCTTGTGGCGGGCCGGGCGCATGCCCACTAACTTCGGTCGCCAGATGTACGGTGTTTCTTCCGAGACATTGGTGCGGCTGGCTTCCGGGTTAAGCGAGCAATGTGTCAAGAAGCAGTGTTTCGGATGATGCATGACTCTCAACCTTCACCTCTCCTGAATCTGTACGAGAGTTGCAGCGATGAGACAAGTCTAACTACTAATTGGATATCACAAAATTGGGGAGAAAAGGGGTAAAAAATAATAATAATAAAAAAAATTAAGAGTCTCATATTCCCACCACGGCAGCGATGCTTTGACAATACAGTATCTATTCCCACCCTCTCACAATTTTAAAATCAGGTCATTCTCATAAGGATATGCCACAGATTCCATTCAAGGAGGCCAGAGATATTTTTAGAGCCCTGTGTGGCTCCCATCGCTGCCCAAGTGTGCAGAGAGAAATCGCTCTACGGAGAGAGAATGCAAAATGTGGGTGGGTGGGAGTGAATGAGAAGGAGGGGAGGCGAGGGGTATCAATTTGCTCCATTAGAATTACTGCCACGCATAGTACCACGACCTAGATAATTAATTTTAGCGCTGCGAAGTCCTCGCTGGCTTCCTGGCATAAATTAATTAATTTTGATTTGATGGAGAACAAATAAGGATTCTACCGAGGAGGAAAAAAAGTTGTTTTCACAGTTTCACTTTGACATCCCTACCTTATATGTTCAAATTTCCACAGGCAAGTGAGAAAAACTTGAGTACCAGCTTATGGAAAAGCTTTTTTTTATTTTTTATTCTTGACCATGTATGACTGACTTGTCCAAATGATTAGGCTACAGAATGAGATAAAAATTAATAAAAAAGAGAATGAGGAATGAAGTTAAGCTTGGGTGTAACCTTGAGAATAAACAGTCCAACACAAGAACCCTTGCCAAATGAACTCCATTCGGTAGAGTAGTAGAGCACTCTATCCTAAAGGCCTAGTCTCATTCCCAAAGGGAGTCCTGAGAGACAGTGGAAAACCGATGAAGTCACATAACAGCCCCTTCCTGGTTCCCGTGGAAACATAGCTTCTCACTAACATATGCCATACTGGGAGGATGCTGGCCGGAAGTATTTACAGGAAACGGCAGGGCGCTCCCACAGTACAGGCAGAGTTTTCTAAACCCAAAGGCGCAACTTCGCGAGCTGTCCAAGAATGCTTGCAATGCAGACTCGGCAGACTTGGGGTTTTGCAAGCCAATGGGAGAAGTGAAAAATGTGTCCTTAGTTAACTTTCTCAACATCTAAATACAAAACCTAAAAATTGGTAGCTGAAACTGTCATTACTACAAACTTGTGAAAGTGACCAACACGTTTTCATTAAAAACAACTTTACATCAAAAGGAGTGCCTTTGATTTGAAGGCTTTCAAAAGCACAGTTCAGCATGACACGATCGTTAGATCTGATAACATGTTTCTGCGAATGAGCTAACATTGCCATGACATCACCTACAAGCGTGATCAGGAATTTCTATCGGAGAAGCAGATTCTGCCCATCTTCATACTGTATCATCTTTGGTACATTCCATATGATTTCAATCACTTTGACTACACCCATCTTAAATCTGAACGAAACCTTCCATACAAGTTTGCCCATGTTAGAAGTGGTCAGAAAGGGACTTTTTGGACCTGGATGCCAAAACAAGGTGCTCAAAGTAAACCCATTTTGCATACCACACCCTAACACGAGACAGCCATGTCTTCATCACTGAAAAATATAAACGGTTTAGTGTAATGTCATTTGAAAGCTTACAAAGGTTGTCAAACTGATTTATTGAGAAAACTGTTTGCTTTAAAAATGTGTTTTTTGCTTAGACTCTATTTTACATTATCTGAGGTGTTTGTGCCTGCCATCGGTTGATTCACAGCACACTTCAATACAGGGTGTCGTGTTTTGGCTGATAAATATTTACATTTTAGTCATTCAGCAATGCTCTTATCCAGAGCGACTTACAATTAGTGCATTTATCCTAAGATATGATTGTGAAGTTGTCTCACCTAGCTATGTACATTTTATTTCATTGGCGGCGCCATGAGAGTTATTTAAGTTACTAATCAAATCGGTAAGGTTTCAGACGTTTTCGAAAGATGGGCAGGGACTCCACTGTCCTGACTAACTTTAAGGGGAAAGTTTGTTCCACCATTGTACTAAAACGTGAATAAAGTTGAAATTTCAACTTTCAAATGGTACCACAAAGATGGTTGCAGGTCCACACAAACAATTTTGACTTGAGTGGGAATATCCACTGTTAAATGGAACTGTCAATCTTCCATAGGAAACCTATTGAATCATAGAAATACAGATAATAGAATAGACATACCCATTCAAGTTGACATTTTGACGGTGGGTGGACCGGCAGACATTTTACTGGTAGTAATTGCATGTTGAAGATTCAACTAAATGTAAATGTCAAAATGGTGTAACCAGCTACATTGCAGGGTTCTGAAGGGTTAAGTCCATTCTGTTAATTATATTTCTATGATTTAAATGACACCCTGCATTTTTAGATAGGTTTTTAGGTTAATGTCTAATGTCAATTTCTTCATTACATTTTCGAGAAATTATAGAATAGTTTGACAACCATGTTTGTAAGCTTTCAAATGATATCAAACTCAACCGTTTATCTTTTTCAGTGATGAACACATTGGAAGTCTCATGGAAGGGTGGGGTACGCAAAATTGGTCAACTTTGAGCACCTCCATCTCCTGAATGCTTCATGAATTGTAACTTCATTACCACTTTTACTATGGGCAAATATGGCAAATCAAAAGGGGTGCGGTCAGAAAGTTGAAATCATATAGAACGATACACAGTCCAGACGCATGTGCAAAGAGGAAAAGCAGCGCAGCAGAAAGGAAAAGGATATGGGCCCAACAATGCTTCAGTTCCCTTCCCTCGAGTGAACCTTGACCTCTTACAGCTCCCTCAGAGTCCTGGCCAATCGACACCATGCCCAGGGGGGATTCAAATTCATTCGCAAACCCACCATCCACTGTTAAAACTATCTACAAGACTGAGATTAGGCTACATGACAAAATATTGAGCTCTATTGTTAATCTTTCTTCCACAAACCATCACAAAAACAGTCATACAAGTCCCAAATCCTACTCTGGAACATTACCAAGACAATCATGTCTGGATTAGGCTAAATCAAAATGGCTGTCATCCAGTCAATGACACATTGGAAAGCCTGTGTCAAAACATTTGACATCTGTGGAGGTTTACCATGCCAAATGCAAACCTGACTCTCTTGCATGTATTATTTTTCATAAATAGTCAGTGCCATTAATTTCATCCAGCTCAGTTCAAGTAACACAAACCCTCGGTTTCATGAACACAACCACACACAAATCTAGTCGCACAACGCATGCAGTACACAGGCCTGAATTCAGTGATTCAATTACCATGGAGTCCAGTTAAAACTAATCAAATTTACCAAAGAACCCAGTCCTTCAAGACAAAAAATAAATGTCTTACACACAAACAACGCATGCCGGAATTCAGTGACTAATTACCATGAAAATAAACTAAAATTAGATTAAGTTAGATTAACAGTCCACCATATCCAGCTACTCAATTGAAATTCTCAAAATGAGAGGACATAGGCTAACCAGCAAACTGAAACCCAACGTTAGTTATAATCAGTGAGTCAAGGTGTTCTAGGCTCCTTATCCAGAGCCTTGTCTGTCCAACTGTCTTTGCTATGTCCTATCAGTACCTGAGGAGAGGTGGTGGCCAAAGTCTCCCTAGGCAGACGGCTTGTCTCCCGCTGTTGCCCTAGGTCTTGGATTTCAATGGTGGCCATGAAGCCAGCAGCAGTCACTCCGGTCTCGGCTCCCGATACAAATCTCAACTGATAAAGGAAGAATGAGAAACTAAACGCCTCTTATTCTCTCTCTCTCTCTCTCTCTCTCTCTCTCTCTCCGCTCTCTGCAGATCAGACAGACGCATTGCCCCTGCAGTGGCTCGGCCGTGTCGGGAGCAAGCCAAGATAACGCCCAGCCCTTGCGTCTTTCCCTCTCCCTCCCGCCCTCTCTCCTCATGGCGCCTCCTTTCTCTCAAACAGTCCGCCTGACTACTCTCAGCATTCTAGAAACTTCGATGAACACCCCAGCACACCCTTCTGATAGGAAAACAAACAGCAATGCACACACCACGCAGACACACATAGTAGTGACACACGTTAACTTCAGTTTTGTTTTAATAAACTGGGACATGATGACAGGTGTCTGTGCTGGCTAAAGTCAACAACAGTGAGCACACGCCACAGTTTCACGTCAGATCAAGGGGTTATTTTCAATCATTCAAAAATAGATCATTCAATTAACATAACTTGACATTATGACGGACAATTGTGATGCATTAGAATAATATGAATTCAGTCACATGACAAAGTGTCCGTTATTTGCTTTGTGTCGAGTGTGCATGCCCAAAGTGTAGGGTGAGTTAGGACAGCCAGCAGCCTGACAGGACAGAGGCCAGGGTAACAGCATTGTCATGACAACCAGAAAAGGGAGACTCCTCAGTGTGTGGAGTATGGGGGGGATAATTAGATAGGCTTAAAGGGGAAGGCAACCTGAAACCAGTTCATATGCCGTTAGGCTACACAAAATTGACAAACTGAACAGAACATAGACCGCTGACAGTATAACTAAGTAAGAGTGGAATGTATTGTCATGCAAAAGACTGCCGGCCTCATGGTAATTGACCGTTAATTAACATCTCCAGGCCTCCATGCCTACAAGCCACTGATGCGCACCTTTGGAAAATCTACATTTAACAAAGTCTAATAAGTCAATTTAATATACATCCATTATTTATTTTAGTCCGGTCTAAAGAAACATGATATGAAGAAAATGTATTTCCCAATAACAGAATGTGTTGGCCTACCGTATGTTATCTGGCTATGTTCCATGCCATAGGCTTGTTCATTTAGCAGACAAGATATGCTTACAAGTCCTGTGCCATTATTTTATATACATTTCATAGTAAGAAGAATATAACTAAACTTTGCTGAATGAAATAGAAAGGATATTTTTACCATTCCGGAGTGAGTGCGCATATGAAGTGGCTATGCTGAGCATAAAATGGATCATTTACTATATTTAAAGAGTTATTTGGCAACTTTAGTTGCGAATGATACAAACCTTAGAATGTCTTAGAAATCAAAACATATCATGGGCTAAATGATGCGACTACAGGCTATTGATGAGTTGAGAAAGTCGCAATAAAAGCTTGCCTCAGGCTGCACAGCTGTTCTCTCAAGTGATCATATTTTCACGCATCAGACCATTCTCAATTTAATCTCGTCTTTACTAATATGTCAAATTTGTTTAGATTTAGAATGGCCCATTATCAAATGGTCAGTAAGAGCGGCAGGGAAAAAATATGTCATCTGTATGCACTCGAATAGAGAATGGTTGCTGCCCGACGGTCCGTTTTTTAACGATGCCTGGTAGGATACTTTGGTTTTATAGCGGAGCTGTGCTTAATATGAGCACCTGAGAACTAAAATATGAATACACTTATTACATGCATCAACCACTGTTTGAGGAGCATGCTCTCGCTGCACGACAGGTGATATACCGCCCTAACTCCATATGCCATGAGCTCTCCAACCCTGTTCCTGGAGCTACCCAGTGGTTCATTTTGGAAACCAAATGAAATCTGGTCGGGAACGTCGATAGTAACATGTTTTCGCAATGAAAAATATCACTAAACTGTTGACAGCGCCTCTGCACACTCGAGAAAGGAATAAAGGAGAGAGAGGAGATGGAAACGCATGGTGGTGAGACATTATGTTTAGCTAAAAGGTAAATTGCCACCTAATTAATTATGAAAATATATTTTTTCAATCCCTATTACTATGCAACTCAAAATCAAATTTACTATAATTGTAGGCTACCTGTAAGCCTCCAATCACAATCAATGAACCAACAGCATCACCTAGGGATATAGGTTCTCTCCTAGATATACATTTTGGAGCATAGCATAAGGTAACCAGTCCATCCAGTATGCGTAATACAGTCCACACTGAAAAAGGTGTTTACTCAAATTTGTAAAAATGTTAGAGTATAGGCTAAACCAATTATGTACCAAAGATATCGAAAATCAGTTTCATGTTTTTCTGCCATGTGTGATATGCGGTAGGATATGTACAGTCGTGGCCAAAAGTTTTGAGAATGACACAAATATTAATTCAAAGTCTGCTGCCTCAGTTTGTATGATTACAATTTGCATATACTCCAGAATGTTATGAAGAGTGATCAGATGAATTGCAATTAATTGCAAAGTCCCTCCTTGCCATGCAAATTAACTGAATCCCCCAAAAATCATTTCCACTGCATTTCAGCCCTGCCACAAAAGGACCAGCTGACATAATGTCAGTGATTATCTCGTTAACACAGGTGTGAGTGTTGACGAGGACAAGGCTGGAGATCACTCTGTCATGCTGATTGAGTTTGAATAACAGACTGGAAGCTTCAAAAGGAGGGTGGTGCTTGCAATCATTGTTCTTCCTCTGTCAATCATGATTAACTGCAAGGAAACACGTGCAGTCATCATTGCTTTGCACAAAAAGGGCTTCACAGGCAAGGATATTGCTGCCAGTAAGATTTGACCTAAATCAACCATTTATCAGATCATCAAGCACTTCAAGGAGAGCAGTTCAATTGTTGTAAAGGTTTCAGGGTGCCCAAGAAAGTCCAGCAAGCGCCAGGACCGTCTCCTAAAGTTGATTCAGCTGCAGGATCGGGGCACCACCAGTACAGAGCTTGCTCAGGAATAGCAGCAGGTGGGTGTGAGTGCATCTGCACGCACAGTGACAAGAAGACTTTTGGAGGATGGCCTGGTATCAAGAAGGGCAGCAAAGAAGCCACTTCTCTCCAGGAAAAACATCAGGGACAGACTGATATTCTGCAAAAGGTACAGGAATTGGACTGCTGAGGACTGGGGTAAAGTAATTTTCTCTGATGAATCGTCTTTCCGATTTGTTTGGGGCATCCGGAAAAAAGCTTGTCCGGAGAAGACAAGGTGAGCGCTACCATCAGTCCTGTGTCATGCCAACAGTAAAGCATCCTGAGACCATTCATGTGTGGGGTTTCTTCTCAACCAAGGGAGTGGGCTCACTCACAAATTTGCCTGAGAACACAGCCATGAAAGAATGGTACCAACACATCCTCCAAGAGCAACTTCTCCCAACCATCCAGGAACAGTTTGGTGATGAATAATGCCTTTTCCAGCATGATGGAGCCCATTGCCCTAAGGCAAAAGTGATAACTAAGTGGCTCTGGGAACAAAACATCAATATTTTAGGTCCATGACCAGGAAACTCCCCAGACCTTAATCCCATTGAGAACTTGTGGTCAATCCTCAAGAGGCGGGTGGACAAACAAAAACCCACAAATTCTGACAAACTCCAAGCATTGATTGTGCAAGAATGGGCTGCCATCAGTCAGGATGTGGTCCAGAAGTTAATTGACAGCATGCCAGGGCGGATTGCAGAGGTCTTGAAAAAGAAGGGTCAACACTGCAAATATTGACTCTTTGCATCAACTTCATCTAATTATCAATAAAAGCCTTTGACACTTTATGAAATGCTTGTAATTATACTTCAGTGTTCCATAGTAACATCTGACAAATATCTAAAGACACTGAAGCAGCAAACTTTGTGGAAATTAATATTTGTGTCATTCTCAAAACTTTTGGTCACGACTGTATTGTAAAAGGCATAGTCATAATTAAGTTTTTATCCCCCCCAGGCTTAGGCTCATAAGCCTATGCATTAGCTCTGTGTATGGTGTTTTGAATGAATCACCACATTAGAAATCGCTGTCTGTTGTGTTAGGCTTTGAAACATTCACAACCATGTTTTACACTCAGTTTCAACCTGCTGTTGAACTTTTCTTCAAATGGATCATCATATTGTGAGTTTTAAAAGCAGGATACTGTTTTGATAATTGTTTCATGTAGTTATCGATTTAATTTGCATTGATGTTAGAGTGGTTAGAGGGACAATAGAGCCCTGAGTACCAGGCCATTAGGACCTGATGGTCATTAGCAAGTCGAGTACTACCAAAGTATGTCCAGAGTGCATAAAAGGAGATTACTAATGACTCAACGGTCACGTGGAGTTTTACTGCGGTCATGACTCATGACTGCCGATGTGGTGGTAATACAGTCACCGCAACAGCTCTACTTATTCCCTCTGGTGACACCAGTGATGACCTCAACCTTGTTTTTGATCCCATCAAGAATGCAAAACAAAAACACACACACCAGCAAGAATGTAAAACACAGACATGCCAGGAGGAACTTCAGTGTTTTAAAAGTCTTATGGTTGGAGCAGTTTAATGTCAAGCCACACCCAAACTGTCAACCTTCAATAGAAACACAATGTGCATCAGTTATGAAGGGAAGTGGGTGGTGGTGGGTCGATGGGCTTAGAAAATACCCATTTCTGTTTATTAAAGCCCAACCGATTTATCAGTTGACCAATATTATTAAAAAATATATATAATAAAATAAATAAATTATACATTTAAAATTTTTATTTTTTTTACACATAAATAAAATACTTTGCCCGATATTAGCCTTTTTACAGATGTATTTGCGTCATCATTTAATCCCCCGAAAAGGACCGATATAAGATGCGGGGAAAACACTGAAAAAAGTGTTCAATGAATTAGACTTTTTTTTTTGCATTACATTATTTGTCTGAAGAGGGCGCGCTTTACATGGCAATTAGCCTATTTTGCCTTGGCGCTATAGCAAGACTGGACACGATCACCCAATGCAACTACACCAGTCGGAGAGGACAGAACTACTGTGAACTAAACTGTTACTGCTTCTACGGGGAGTGCTGAGTAGCTAAAAGCTTGCCAGCTCAAACAATGGATGCTATGCCCAAATGTAAAGCAAGTGCCATTCAACTCTGGTTACGTTAACGTTACAGCCCTTTAGTGAAGCCTGCAAAATCTGGTGTTAAATTCTCTTTGTGAAGTCTATTCCTCAACCTCCGTCTTTCAAATGCATTCAGAGACATTAAAAAAAAGATAGTTAAATTAACAAAACTATGCAAGTCAGCTAAGAACAAATTCTTATTTTACAATGACAGCCAACCCCGGCCAAACCCTAATCCGGACAACACTGGGCCAATTGTGCGCCGCCCTATGGGACTCCCAATCACAGCCAGTTGTGATACAGTCCAGGATCGAACCTTGGTCTGTAGTGATGCCTCTAGCACTGAGATGCAGTGCCTTAGACTGCTGCACCACTCGGGAGCCCAACCATTTTGATGTATGGCTTGTCACTAGTCAGTGACTGGTCCAAATTCACATTTTGCCACCCTCATTTGCATCACGAGTGCTAGCTACCTAACCTTAACCTAACCCAAACCTTAACCCTCGCCATTTAAAATGTAAATGAGGTAGGGACATCCCAAGGATTCCGGATAGTAAGAACCATTCACCGAGACAACGTGTCAGGCGAGAGGCACCAGAATTGGACATAATTATGACATAACATTGAAGGTTGTGCAATGTAACAGCAAACTTTAGACTTAGGGTTGCCACCCGTTCGATAAAAAACTGAACATTTCCGTATTTCACTGAAAGAATAAATGTTTTGTTTTCAAAATTATAGTTTCCAGATTTGACCATATTAATGACCAAAGGCTTGTATTTCTGTGTTTATTATATTATAATTAAGTCTTTGATTTGATATTTGATAGAGCAGTCTGACTGAGCGGTGGGTGGTAGGCAGGAGCACGCTCATAAGCATTCATTCAAACAGCAATTTACTGCGTTTTCCAGCAGCTCTTAACAATGCTTGATGCACAGCTCTTTTTATGACTTCAAGCCTATCAACTCCCGAGATTAGGCTGGAAATACTAAAGTGCCTATAAGAACATCCAATAGTCAAAGGTATATGAAATACAAATGGTATAGTGAGAAGTCCTATAATAACTACAACCTAAAACTTCTTAACTGGGAATACTGAACCACCAGCTTTCATATATTCTCATGTTCTGAGCAAGGAACTTAAATTTGGCTTTTTTTTTTTACATGGCACATATTGCACTTTTACTTTCTTCTCCAATACTGTGTTTTTGCATTATTTAAACCAAATTGAACATGTGTCATTATTTATTTGAGACTAAATAGATCTAATTGATGTCTTATATTAAGTTAAAATCATAATCGATGCTTGGTTCCCAAGTTTCTAAACCATCTTTGGTATAGTGTCGCCATAATATGTGTGATCATAACCTTTAGGATATTTTAGCGATCTGCAGTAGACGTCCTAAATGCCCCCAAGCCTTCAGATGTGAGATAAACAGTGCACTTGCACTGCATTTCTAGGCTATGGATGTGAACTTTATCATTTCCAAACGTTTAAGTCTGTTTTATGCTGCTTTGCGATCTATTAACAGCAAGGGTTACATTAAATAGCCATAATATTTTTTTACTGGTGCATTTGGCAATATTCAATTCATACACACAAAACATATGAACAAAAGCATTCACTGTGTACGTTAATACACGTAGGCCCTTCATATATAGGCTGTGTGTAGCCAATTCTATGGCGCACCGAAGATTGTTTCAGAACCATGGACAGCAACCATGGACAGCAACAATATCCAACGCGGGAGAAAGCGCATGTTATAAAATAATATTTGATTTATTAGTGTTGCACAATTATTTTCCCATAATATAACCATATACAATTTCAGTATCACATGTCTTAGAGTGATGGACTGTGCCATCCCCGTGGCCTACACAATGGATTATTAGTCCACTGAGACTGTCGCAAAACAGACAGGTGTCTTGTACACCATGAAAAATAAATATGGCTGCTCAACTAAAGAAATCTCGGCCGACCAACAGCCTATCGACCAAACAATCGACCAGTTGACTAAATGGAGTCAGCCCTAAACATGACCTAGTCTAATTGTGGCACATTTCAACAATTTTTTCCATTAGCATCAGTTTCAATGGGGACTTTTATTTTGAAGGCGACCCACCATTCCACTATTGTTGCTAATGTTATTCACAGCACACTGGTAATTTGTTCAATGGCATTCCACCAAATATATTTAAGTAATAAGGCCCGAGATGGCTAAGGGCTGAGATGGCTAAGGGCTGTTCTTATGCACGAAGCAACTCGAAATGCCTGGACACAGCCCTTAGCCATGGTATATTGGCCATATATCACAAACCCTGGGGTGGCTTATTGCTATTATAAACTGGTTACCAACGTAATTAGAGCTGTAAAAAATAAATGGTTTGGCATACCCATGGTATATGGTCTGATATACCACGGCTGTCAGCCAATCAGCATTCAGGGCTCGACCCTCCCAGTTTATAATGGTGGTTCGAGCCCTGAATGCTGATTGACTGACAGATGTGATATATCACGGGTATGACAAAACATGTATTTTTACTGCTCTAATTAAGTTGGTATCCAGTTTATAATATCAATATGGGACCTGGGAGGGGTAAATGGCCAATATACTCACCGTTGCCTCGTGCTTAAGAAAAGCCCTTAGCCGTGGTTTATTGGCCATATACCACACCCCCTCGGGGGGCCTTATTGATTCAATAACTAACCCTTCTTACCAGTTCTGTCTGTGATGCCACTATCATATTGCGGTGATGCTACTATCATATTGCGGTGATGCCGGGCGGGTCCTTCGGCTATGGCCGACAACAGAATATTTAATGTACCATGTTTTAAAATGTGCCATTAATTTATAAAGATTTAATAGGTGCACATTCTGCTGTTGAATGGGTGGTGTGACCTCACGCTGTCAAAGTCAGCGTAAGGAAGCTTGTTGACTTAGCCAGAGATGGTTTACGACTCAGCTAATGTAGCTAGTTAACTAGCCTCCTCCAATAATAAGGTTTTTGCTCAATAAGATAAGCAAGCTTGTTTTCAACCGAGGAGGAGATGACGGTGCCCTGGCAGTTATGTTGTCGGGCCTGCATCTTCTCTAAGAAAACGATGCAAGTAGCTTGGTGAGGCTAGCTGTGAGTGACGAAATGCTAGCTAGTAGAGCCTACACAAGTTACTTTATAAGTAGAAAGTGCAAGTAAGTAAAGCCGTTTTTATTCAAAGCTACCATGTGCAAAATAACTGTTCTAAATAGCACGCTTACCTCTACTGTGCAGTGAGCTTGGGTAGCCTTCTAGAACTGGATCGAAAACGGGGCCAAACTCCCGGAATGAAATAGCTGTCGCGCTTTTTGAACCATCGTCTCGTCAGCAACACTAAGACAGAGCACGGAATTTCGAAAATGTTAAAAATAAAAGTTTCCCACGTAATAGTAGAAGTATCATTACCTGTATTTATTAATGATATGGAAAATTGTGTAAACATGAACAACGATTCATATTTGTTCATATTTAATTGACATTTACATTAAATGTGGGTTTTAAAACACGTTCCAAGGTAAAATACTGTATATGCCCCCAATACAATACACTCTATATGAAAAACACTGGATTTACCAAACACCTTCATAATATTGAGTTGCTCTATGCTTCCAACAGCTGTGTCAAGTTGGTTGGATGTCCTTGGGGTAATGGATCATTGAAATACAATTTTATTTGATTCACCACGGACTAGCAGAATCGTTTTTCTTCTTTCACGACTCTGACGAGCCTGCCGTGGATGATATACGGCTCCATTGGGAACAGGCACCGACTGTTTGAATGTTAAATGACGAGACAGAGGCATTGATGCGAGTAACCAGTCTTGTTCAGTACATGACAACACATCCGGGTATCTCAAGCACCCCGGTAAAACACAAGAGTTGCAGTAATGAACATTTACCAACAGATGGCATCACTGTGCCATCTTACACCCATAACATCTTCCATTTAATAAAATAGGACAGGAGGTGTCAATTCACTAACAAAACAAACCTAGTAATAATTTCCAACATGAACAGTTTAGTTTATTTTTTTATTTTTTTTTCAGGTAACAACAACACATTTTGATATTCTCTTCACTTTTATCTCTGTCAACAATCCTTGATGGGAAACCTACAGATTAAGTATTTTTGGTGGCTGGGACAGACGCCCGCAGCGTGAAAAGACAGGGGGCTTGTCTGCGGGTTCCTGCACAGGCGTGTCACCTGAATGTCTAAGGGGAGAATTGATGGGCGAGGGAGCGGCCGACCTGTGATCCCCTGGCTCTTCGCCCAGTGCCTCATGCCCCATGTGACTTGCTGGGGTTCCGTCTTTTGTCATGCGACCCCTTTGGCCATCAGGGTTCTGAGTAGGTGCTGGCTCAGCAATCCGAAGGTCAACCCTGTTACGACGGTACAGTGATCCATTCACTTCGACCAAGTAGGAGCGTGGTGCCACTTTCTGTACACAGGATCCGAGTCTCCAGAGGCCCGTCCGGTCCCCTGGTAGTGGCTTCATTCGCACCGTTTCACCCACCCTGAGCTCAGGTAAGTCTTTTGCTGATTTGTCGTAGATGAACTTGGAGACCTGTCTTCTGTGACGTAGCTTCACCAGCACGTC
The DNA here is from genome assembly GCF_045791955.1 of Oncorhynchus clarkii lewisi. Lineage (NCBI taxonomy): Eukaryota > Metazoa > Chordata > Actinopteri > Salmoniformes > Salmonidae > Oncorhynchus > Oncorhynchus clarkii. Next base: position 3,611,394 of record NC_092175.1, read on the forward strand.
TGTCACCACACATGGCTCCAGGAGAGTGCTCCAGGAGAGTCCCCACAGCCCACTACGAGGATGTCATCTGCTATGGGTTCCACGCCACTGAGTCCCATCAACAGCTCATGCTGTTTCCGCTGATACACCTCTGGAGCCACGGAGACACCAAACGGAAGCTTCAACCACCTCTTCCTGCCCCAGGGTGTCCAAAAGGTGGTCATGTAGCTGCTGGGCTCATCGAGCTTGCACTGCAGAAAGGCATCTCTGGCATCCACGAGCGTGAAGACTCTGGCCTTTGGGAGCTTGTAAAGAACATCCTCCAACGTGGGCATAATGTAATGTGAACGTCGCAGAGCCTGGTTGAGGTGTTTAGGATCAATGCATATCCGTAGCTTGTCTGGTTTCTTGACGATAACCATATTACTTATCCAGTCTGTAGGCTCGGTGACGGATATGATGTGGCCATCTGCTTCGTATTTGTCAAGCTGAGCCTTCGTAGCTGCTTTCATGGCCACTGGTACATTGCGGGGTGCACACTGGACAGGCTGGATTGCTGCGTCCAACTCAAAGTGGACTTCTCCAGGAACTGACTCGACCGGTGCGTTGAAGACATCATGGTACTTGCTTAGGAGTGTCTCCTTGCTCAGGGGCCCAGCCTGGACTTTGTCTATAATGTTAAGATCAGCTGGGATGGTGAAGTTAATAAGTCCAAGGCGCTCGCATGTAGAACCTGACAGTAATGGCTGTTGACTAGCCTCAACTATTTCAAACTCACGGGTGTATTTCTGGCCACGTAAAACACACTCTGTCACAAACAGGCCTAAAGAGGTCATGAACTGGCCTGAATACAGTTTCAGCTTGGTGCTACTCTGTGTGAGTTTCCTTTTGCCCTCACTGCCCCTATGCACTCGCTAGCATATACATCCTCTGTGCTGCCGTTCCCTTCATCTGTGTTTGTTTCCATGTAGTGCACTTTACCCTCCTTTCTCTTGCTTTTCATGCAGACCCTTGCGAAGTGATTAGCTGTACCACAGGATTTGCATATTTTTCCATAGGCTGGGCAGTGTTCTTTTCCTCGTCCATGAGAAATGCCACAATATCGGCATGTATTGGGGTTGTCTACGGCAGAGTTTGCTGCAGTATTAGCATTAGCTGTGGCAAAGGGGAATTTCTTTACTGGCTGCCTGAATGTAGCATTGACATTGTCCGTATGTTGCCTTTCTAGCTCCATGGACCTTATCCGTATATCAGTAAGCTCTGCTGCACGGCATGTCTCCACTGCCAAGGCCAGCGTCAGGTCACGTTCTCTCAGCAAACGTCTGCGGGTGCCCTCATCAGTTATGCCAAGCACAATCGTATCTCTGATCAGTTCATCTCTTAAAGCACCATGGTCACATGTAGCTGCCTTTTCCCTTAACCTAGTGACAAAGCTGTCAATGGACTCCCCATCCTCCTGTTTGCAACGACAGAAAACATAACGCTCGTAGATGACGTTCTTTGCTGGCGTAAAGTAATGTTCAAGAGCATCAAGAACAGCTACAGCGTTACCTTGCTGAGCTGCTGTTAGGTTCAGGTTGTGTTTTTATACGTGTCGGCATTCAGTTCCCATTATAGTCCTCAAAGTGGCAGCCACTACCTCATCTTCCTTTTCCAGAAGTCCCGTTGCTAGCGCATAGTCCTCCCATTCACCTCTAAACGTATCCCAGTTTGTGCTCCAATCCCCGCTGAGCTTCATAACGGCTGGAGGGGGAATGTTCGCTGTCATGTCTAACCGGTGCTAACAACACTGAAGCTAACTAGCAAACTCACTCTAGCTTAAGGCCAATTCTGGGCGAAATTTTACACAAATAAGCATTTGTTTGTAAACCAGAGCAGGTGACTCTAATTTGCGGAAAGCATGGTTAGTTATCCGACTCTGACACCATGTTTGAATGTTAAATGACGAGACAGAGACATTGATGCGAGTAAACCTTCTCGTCAGCAACACTAAGACAGCACGGAATTTCGAAAATGTTAAAAGTAAAAGTTTCCCAAGTAATAGTAGAAGTATCATTACCTGTATTTATTCATGATATGGAAAATTGTGTAAACATGAACAACGATTCATATTTGTTCATATTTAATTGACATTTACATTAAATGTGGGTTTTAAAACACGTTCCAAGGTAAAATACTGTATATGCCCCCAATACAATACACTCTATATGAAAAACACTGGATTTACCAAACACCTTCATAATATTGAGTTGCTCTATGCTTCCAACAGCTGTGTCAAGTTGGTTGGATGTCCTTGGGGTAATGGATCATTGAAATACAATTTTATTTGATTCACCACGGACTAGCAGAATCGTTTTTCTTCTTTCACGACTCTGACGAGCCTGCCGTGGATGATATACGGCTCCATTGGGAACAGGCACCGACCCCAGTGATCTGCGTGAAGAGGAGGCAGAGAAAGAGAGTCCGACAGGCAGGCTGCCTTCTGAGGAGTAGGAGGCGTTCGAATAAACCCACACTCGCCTCAATTCTGCTCTCAAACATGCAATCTTTAGACAATAAAATGGCCAAGTTATTGGGAAGATTAAACTACCAACGGGAAATTAAAAACTGTAACATCTTATGCTTCATGGAGTTGTGGCTGAACGACGACAATATCAACATACAGCTGACTGGTTATACGATGCACCGCCAGGATAGAACAGCGGCGTCTTGTAAGACAAGGGTCTAAGTATTTTTATAAACAGCAGCTGGTGAACGATATCTAAGGAAGTCTCGAGCTATTGCTCACCTGAGGTAGAGTTTCTCATGATGAGCTGCAGACCACATTACCTTCCGAGAGAGTTTTCATATATATTCTTTGTAGATGTTTACATACCACCACAGTCAGAGGCTGGCACTAAGATAGCATTGAATGAGCTGTATTCCACCATAAGCAAACAAGAAAACACTCACCGAGAGGCGGCGCTCCTAGTAGCCGGGGACTTTAATGCAGGGAAACTTAAATCAGTTTTACCAAACTTCTATCGGCATGTTAAATGTGCAACCAGAGGGAAAAGAACTCTGGACCACCTATACTCCACACACAGAGATGCATACAAAGCTCTCCCTCGCCCTCCATTTGGCAAATCTGACCATAATTCTATCAACCTGATTCCTGCTTACAAGTAAAAATTAAATCAGGAAGCACCAGTGACTAGATCAATTTAAAAAGTAGTCAGATGAAGCAGATGCTAAGCTACAGGACTGTTTTGCTAGCACAGACTGGAATATGTTCCGGGATTCTTCCAATGGCATTGAGGAGTACACCACATTTGTCATTGGCTTCATCAATAAGTGCATCGATGACGTCGTCCCAACAGTGACTGTACGTACATATCCCAACCAAAAACCATGGATAACAGGCAGCATCCGCACTGAGCTAAAGGCTAGAGCTGCCGCTTTGAAGAAGCGGGACTCGAACCCGGAAGCTAATAAGAAGTCCTGCTATGCCCTCCGGTGAACCATCAAACAGGCAAAATGTTAATACAGGACTAAGATCGAGTCGCACTACACTGGCTCTGATGCTCGTCAGATGTGGCAGGGCCTACAAACCATTACAGACTACAAATGGAAGCACAGCCGAGAGCTGCCCAGTGACACGAGCCTACCGGATGAGCTAAACTACTTCTATGCTCGCTTCGAGGCAAATAACACTGAAACATGCATGAGAGCACCAGCTGTACTGGAAGACTGTGTGATCACGCTCTCCGCAGCCAATGTGAGTAAGACCTTGAGACAGGTCAACATTCACAAGAACGCAGGGCCAGACAGATTACCAGGACGTGTACTAAGTGCATGCTCTGACCAACTAGCAAGTGTCTTCACTGACATTTTTAAACTCTCCCTGTCCGAGTCTGTAATACCAACATGTTTTAAGCAAACCACCATAGTGACTGTGCCCGAGAACACTAAGGTAACCTGCCTAAATGACTACCGACCCGTAGAGCTCAGGTCTATAGTCATGAAGTGCTTTGAAAGGCTGGTCATGGCTCACATCAACACCATCTTCCCAGAAACCCTAGACCCACTCCAATTTGCATACCTCCCCAACAGATCCACAGATGATGCGGTCTCTATTGCATTTCACACTGCCCTTTCCCACCAGGACAAAAGAAACACCTATGTGAGAATGGTATTAATTGACTACAGCTCAGCGTTCAACACCATAATGCCCTCAAATCTCATCAATAAGCTCAGGACCCTGGGACTAAACACCTCCCTCTGCAACTGGATCCTGGACTTCCTGATGGGCCGCCCCCAGGTGGTAAGGATAGGTAACAACACATCCACCACACTGATCCTCAACACAGGGACCCCTCAGGGGTGCGTGCTCGGCCCCCTGCTGTACTCCCTGTTCACACATGACTGCACGGCCAGGCACGACTCCAACACCATCATTAAATTTGCCGATGACACAACAGTGGTAGGCCTGGTCACCGACAATAACGAGACAGCCTATAGGGAGGAGGTCAGAGACGTGGCCATGTGGTGCCAGGACAACAACCTCTCCTTCAACGTGATCAAGACAAAGGAGATGATTGTGGACTACAGAAAACGAGGACTGAGCACGCCCCCATTCTCATCGGCGGGGCTGCAGTGGAGCAGGTTGAGAGCTTCAAGTTCCTTGGTGTCCACATCACCAACAAATTGACATGGTCCAAGCACAGAATGACAGTCGTGAAAAGGGCACGACCGGTCATAATGGAGGATGTTGCAGGCGGCAGAACGTTCTCCACAGCGTCTCCAGACTCTGTCACGTCTGCCACATGTGCTCAGTGTGAACCTGCTTTCATCTGTGAAGAGCACAGGGCGCCAGTGGCGATTTTGCCAATCTTGGTGTTCTCTGGCAAATGCCAAACGTCCTGCACGGTGTTGGGCTGTAAGCACAAGCCCCACCTGTGGACGTCGGGCCCTCATACCACCCTCATGGAGTCTGTTTCTGACCGTTTGAGCAGACACATGCACATTTGTGGCCTGCTGGAGGTCATTTTGCAGGGCTCTGGCAGTGCTCCTCCTGCTCCTCCTTGCACAAAGGCGGAGGTAGCGGTCCTGCTGCTGGGTTGTTGCCCTCCTCCACGTCTCCCGATGTACTGGCCTGTCTCCTGGTAGCGCCTCCATGCTCTGGACACTATGCTGACAGACACAGCAAACCTTCTTGCCACAGCTCGCATTGATGTGCCATCCTGGATGAGCTGTACTACCTGAGCCACTTGTGTGGGTTGTAGACTCCGTCTCATGCTACCACTAGAGTGAAAGCACCGCCAGCATTCAAAATTGACCAAAACATCAGCCAGGAAGCATAGGAACTGAGAAGTGGTCTGTGGTCACCACCTGCAGAACCACTCCTTTATTGGGGGTGTCTTGCTAATTGCCTATAATTTCCACCTGTTGTCTATTCCATTTGCACAACAGCATGTGAAATGTATTGTCAATCAGTGTTGCTTCCTAAGTGGACAGTTTGATTTCACAGAAGTGTGATTGACTTGGAGTTACATTGTGTTGTTTAAGTGTTCCCTTTATTTTTTTGAGCAGTGTATATATTTATTTTTCTGCCCCTCTTTAATTACTTGTTACTTTTACATCTTATTCTTATCTGTAATTTTTTAAACTGCACTGTCGATTAGGGGCTCGTAATTAAGATTTTCACTAAGGTCTACACCTGTTGTATTCGGCGCATGTGACTAATAAAATTTGATTTGATTTGATTTTGACATGCACTGACAAATGTTACCAGGTACTGGGCCGTACGCACTACCCTCTGTAGCACCTTGCGGTCAGATGCCAAGCAGTTGCCATACCTTGCCACCTTCTTGATACACACAGGAAATTGTTGAGCGTGAAAAACCCAGCAGCATTGGAGTTCTTGACACAAACCGGAGCCATACCCTGTTCAAAGGCTCTTAAATATTTTGTCTTGCCCTTTTACCTTTTGAATGGCACACAAACTATGTCTCAATTGTCTCAAGGCTTAAAAGTCCTTATTTCATGTCTCCTCCCCTTTATCTACACTGATTGAAGTGGATGTAACAAGTGACATCAATAAGGAATCATAGCTTTCACCTAGATTCACCTAGTTAGTCTGTATTTAAAGTTATGTAACATGCACATGTACAGTGAAATGCCTTTCTTGCTAACTCAAAGCCCAACAATGCAATAATCAATAACAATGTATTACTAGGAAAAATATGAAAAATAAGAATAAGAAATATGAAATTCACAATAAAGTATTTACAGTAAGTAAGCATACTATATACAGCAAATATTGAAAAAGTCAGTTCCAAAACCATATGTACATGTGCAGGGATACTGGAGTGATGAAGGTAGATATGTATAGGGGTTTGGTGACTAGGCAACAGGATATAAGATAAACAGAGTAGCAGCAGCTTGTATGTGAGTATGTGTGTGGGTGTGTAGAGTCAGTGTAAATGTATGTGCATATTATGTGTGAGTGAGCAATTTATGGAGTGAGTGTGTGTTGGAGTGACAGTGTGTGTGTGAGTGTGCATAGAGAGTGCAAATACTGAAATTAAAGATCAATAACGATGCAAGGTCAACTCAGTCCGTGTAGCAATGTCATGGAAAGAGCAGGTGTTCTTAATGTTTCGTATACTCAGTGTACATGTTGGTTTACAGAGAGAAAACTATTCTAGGTGTCAAAGTAAAAGTGGGGATGGGATTACTCACTACGGTCTGTAGAATCTATATATGGTGTTATTTCATTACAGCCTATATAGTAATGATTTAACAACAATATAATGGAATCAAATAGAATCAATTAGGGAAGGGAGCTGGTCACAGAGGTCTGGTGTTGGTGGAGGGACTTGTAAAGGGTGGTCCTAGTGCTATGGTAGGAGTTGTCTGTGGTGATAGAATTAACTGGGGTGTTGACCTACTAATAAATGCATAGAACACAATAATTTGACCGCTGATAAATTAAAAATAATGCTGCTGAATAACCAAATCTGAAACATAAATTGGATGGGAGTGGCGGGAATGTTGGGGATAATCATGCTATTTTAATGACAATACATTCCGTTATGCAGCATAATGAAACATTTTTATTTCCAATTTTGGGAGGAAGTTGACAAAACTCTGCAATGGCCAGTTGGAAAACCCATTGTCACTAAACGTAGTGTCCAAAATCTTTGGAATATGAGGGACAAGAATAGAGATAACATTCAAAGTCTTGTTAATCAGCTTGAGGAACAGGTTGGGTTGACCAGCCCCTAACCGATATGCAATGGGATAGGAGATGAAGATGAGAGCACAAACTTAAATCAGTGCATCCCAGTCAATAAACAAATGTAAACAAATTCACCAGTCAAAGACAGAGTGGGTAGGGGAAACGCAGTGAAACATAAATGGTGAAGAATGGGCCCAAGAAACCCGAAACACTGTTTTGTTTCTGTAAATGACCAAATAACATTGAACAAGCAATGCTAGCATGTGATATCTGTGCAAAATGTTATCACTTTGATTGTGTTGGCTTATCTACAGATAGTCAAAAGGATGTAGAATATGCTACGTTTCTATGCAACGCAGAATTATGTTGAGTTCAAGTGCAGACATTGCAAAACTGATTTAGTCTTAAAGGGGACTTTGACACATTGATGTAGTACATTCTACTGCTAGTGACAACATGGTTAAATTAAACAAAATGGTACAAACAGAGAATGTAAATGAGGCTCAGGTACAAAACCTGTGGAGTGTTTAAATGAGGGAATGTCAACTGCTCAGAGAAGACCTTCAGACTGCCAACTTAATTTGATAAACATACAAGCCTTTGAGGATAAAGAACCTGCTTCTGATCTTCATCCTGATGTAGCCAAGAGCTCAAATGATGGAGTGTCGGTGGTGCAGCCCAATCAAATCTCAGACACCCAAGATATTGGGAATGAATACTACTACTTAGAGACAGAAAGTTGTGGTAGAGGTTTATCAGATGAGGAATTCGTAATCTCTGTGAAAACTGAATCAGATGAACAGCATGTAACTGGAGAGGTTGACATCAAAATTCGCAAGGATACACTGAAGTGTGTTTAGTCAGATGAGGCAATTAGAGGGTCCATTCAGAAAGAGGTGGTAGATATGTAAAAAAGTTCTCTCTCAGGCCTATTTGCACCTCTGAGAAGCGGGGTCCAGAAAAGTTGGATCCACAGCCTCTACCTTTTAGAAAACAGGTAGCAGTTGTGGTGTTTATGTGTGCTTGTTCTCTGATGCAGTCTTTTAATTTTTATTTCTCCTTTATTTAACCAGGTAGGCCAGTTGATAACAAGTTCTCATTTACAACTGCTTCCTGGCCAAGATAAAACAAAGCACTTCGACACAAACAACAACACAGAGTTACACATGGAGTAAAACAATAAAGATAAAGGGATAAAGAAACATACAGTCAATAATACAATAGGGGGAAAAGTATTTATACAATGTGTGCAAATGAGGTCGGATTAGGGAGGTAAGGCCATAGTGGTGAAATAATTACAAATATAGCAATTAAACACTGGAGTAATAGATGTGCAGAAGATTAGTGTGCAAGTAGAGATACTGGGGTGCAAAGGAGCAAAATAAATCAAATAAATAACAGTATGGGGATGAGGTAGTTGGATGGGCTATTTACAGATGATCTATGTACAGGTGCAGTGATCTGTGAGCTGCTCTGACAGCTGGTGCTTAAAGCTAGTGAGGGAGATATGAGTCTCCAGCTTCAGTAATGTTTGCAGTTCGTTCCAGTCATTGGCAGCAGAGAACTGGAAGGAAAGGCGGCCAAATGAGGAATTGACTTTGGCAGTGACCAGTAAAATATACCTACTGGAGCGTGTGCTACAGGTGGGTGCTGCTATGGTGACCAGTGAGCTGAGATAAATCCAATCAAATGTATTTATATAGCCCTTCTTACATCAGCTGAAAGTGCTGTACAGAAACCCAGCCTAAAACCCCAAACAGCAAACAATGCAGATGTAGAAGCACGGTGGCTAGGAAAAACTCCCTAGAAAGGGCAAAACCAAGGAAGAAACCTAGAGAGGAACCAGTCTATGAGGGGTGGCCATAAAGCAGGGCTTTACCTAGCAAAGACTTACAGATGACCTGGTGGGTTTGGTGACGAATATGAAGCGAGGGCCAACCAACGAGAGCTTCAGGTCGCAGTGGTGGGTAGTATATGGGGTTTTTGTGACAAAACGGCGTGCACTGTGATAGACTGCATCCAATTTGCTCAGTAGAGTGTTGGAGGCTATTTTGTAAATGACATCGCCAAAGTCAAGGATCGGCAGGATAGTCAGTTTTACGAGGGTATGTTTGGCAGCATGAGTGAAGGATGCTTTGTTGCGAAATAGGAAGCCAATTCTAGATTTAATTTAGGATTGGAGATATTTAATGTGAGTCTTGAAGGAGAGTTTACAGTCTAACCAGACACCTAGGTATTTGTAGTTGTCCACATATTCTAAGTCAGAACCATCCAGAGTAGTGATGCTGGACGAGTGGGCAGGTGTGGGCAGCGATTGGTTGAAGAGCATGCATTTAGTTTTACGTGCATTTAAGAGCAGTTGGAGGCCACGGAAGGAGAGTTGTATGGCATTGAAGCTCGTCTGGAGTTTAGTTAACACAGTGTCCAAAGAAGGGCCAGAAGTATACAGAATGTTGTCGTCTGCATAGAGGTGGATCAGAGAATCACCAGCAGCAAGAGCGACATCATTGATGTATACAGAGAAAAGAGTCGGCCCGAGAATTGACCCCTGTGGCACCCCCATAGAGACTGCCAGAGGTCCAGACAACCGGCCCTCCGATTTGACACACTGAACTCTGAGAAGAATTCAGTGAACCAGGCGAGGCAGTCATTTGAGAAACCAAGGCTGTTGAGTCTGCCAATAAGAATGTTGTGATTGACAGAGTCGAAAGCCTTGGCAAGGTCGATGATTACAGCTGCACAGTACTGTCTCTTATCGATGGCAGTTATGATATTGTTTAGGACCTTGAGCGTGGCTGAGGTGCACCCATGACCAGCTTGGAAACCAGATTGCATAGCGGAGAAGGTACGGTGGGATTCTAAATGGTCGGTGATCTGTTTGTTGACTTGGCTTTCAAATACCTTAGAAAGGCATGGTAGGATAGGTATAGGTCTGTAGCAGTTTGGGTCTAGAGTGTCTCCCCCTTTGAAGAGGGGGATGACCGCAGCAGCTTTTCAATCTTTGGGGATCTCAGACAATATGAAAGAGAGGTTGAACAGGCTAGTAATAGGGGTTGCAACAGCGCGCACCACTCCCTAGCATTCTTCTTGCCAATGTCCAGTCTCTTGACAACAAGGTTGATGAAATCCGAGCAAGGGTAGCATTCCAGAGGGACATCAGAGACTGTAACGTTCTTTGCTTCACGGAAACGTGGCTTACTGGAGAGACGCAATCCGAAGCGGTGCAGCCAACAGGTTTCTCCACGCATCGCGCAGACAGGAAAAAACATCTTTCTGGTAAAAAGAGGGGCGGGGGCGTATGCCTTATGACTAACGTGACATGGTGCGATGAAAGAAACATACAGGAACTCAAATCCTTCTGTTCACCTGATTTAGAATTCCTCACAATCAAATGTAGACCGCATTATCTACCAAGAGAATTCTCTTCGATTATAATCACAGCCGTATATATCCCCCCCCAAGCAGACACATCGATGGCTCTGAACGAACTTTATTTAACTCTCTGCAAACTGGAAACAATTTATCCGGAGGCTGCATTCATTGTAGCTGGGGATTTTAACAAGGCTAATCTGAAAACAAGACTCCCCAAATTTTATCAGCATATCGATTGCGCAACCAGGGGAGGAAAGACCTTGGACCATTGTTACTCTAACTTCCGCGACGCATATAAGGCCCTGCCCCGCCCCCCTTTCGGAAAAGCTGACCACGACTCCATTTTGTTGATCCCTGCCTACAGACAGAAACTAAAACAAGAGGCTCCCACGCTGAGGTCTGTCCAACGCTGGTCCGACCAAGCTGACTCCACACTCCAAGACTGCTTCCATCACGTGGACTGGGAGATGTTTCGTATTGCGTCAGATAACAACATTGACGAATACGCTGATTCGGTGTGCGAGTTCATTAGAACGTGCGTTGAAGATGTCGTTCCCATAGCAACGATTAAAACATTCCCTAACCAGAAACCGTGGATTGATGGCAGCATTCGTGTGAAACTGAAAGCGCGAACCACTGCTTTTAATCAGGGCAAGGTGTCTGGTAACATGACCGAATACAAACAGTGCAGCTATTCCCTCCGCAAGGCTATCAAACAAGCTAAGCGCCAGTACAGAGACAAAGTAGAATCTCAATTCAACGGCTCAGACACAAGAGGCATGTGGCAGGGTCTACAGTCAATCACGGACTACAGGAAGAAACCCAGCCCAGTCACGGACCAGGATGTCTTGCTCCCAGGCAGACTAAATAACTTTTTTGCCCGCTTTGAGGACAATACAGTGCCACTGACACGGCCTGCAACGAAAACATGCGGTCTCTCCTTCACTGCAGCCGAGGTGAGTAAGACATTTAAACGTGTTAACCCTCGCAAGGCTGCAGGCCCAGATGGCATCCCCAGCCGCGCCCTCAGAGCATGCGCAGACCAGCTGGCCGGTGTGTTTACGGACATATTCAATCAATCCCTATACCAGTCTGCTGTTCCCACATGCTTCAAGAGGGCCACCATTGTTCCTGTTCCCAAGAAAGCTAAGGTAACTGAGCTAAATGACTACCGCCCCGTAGCACTCACATCCGTCATCATGAAGTGCTTTGAGAGACTAGTCAAGGACCATATCACCTCCACCCTACCTGACACCCTAGACCCACTCCAATTTGCTTACCGCCCAAATAGGTCCACAGACGATGCAATCTCAACCACACTGCACACTGCCCTAACCCATCTGGACAAGAGGAATACCTATGTGAGAATGCTGTTCATCGACTACAGCTCGGCATTCAACACCATAGTACCCTCCAAGCTCGTCATCAAGCTCGAGACCCTGGGTCTCGACCCCGCCCTGTGCAACTGGGTACTGGACTTCCTGACGGGCCGCCCCCAGGTGGTGAGGGTAGGCAACAACATCTCCTCCCCGCTGATCCTCAACACTGGGGCCCCACAAGGTTGCGTTCTGAGCCCTCTCCTGTACTCCCTGTTCACCCACGACTGCGTGGCCACGCACGCCTCCAACTCAATCATCAAGTTTGCGGACGACACAACAGTGGTAGGCTTGATTACCAACAACGATGAGACGGCCTACAGGGAGGAGGTGAGGGCCCTCGGAGTGTGGTGTCAGGAAAACAACCTCACACTCAACGTCAACAAAACTAAGGAGATGATTGTGGACTTCAGGAAACAGCAGAGGGAACACCCCCCTATCCACATCGATGGAACAGTAGTGGAGAGGGTAGCAAGTTTTAAGTTCCTCGGCATACACATCACAGACAAACTGAATTGGTCCACTCACACAGACAGCATCGTGAAGAAGGCGCAGCAGCGCCTCTTCAACCTCAGGAGGCTGAAGAAATTCGGCTTGTCACCAAAAGCACTCACAAACTTCTACAGATGCACAATCGAGAGCATCCTGGCGGGCTGTATCACCGCCTGGTATGGCAACTGCACCGCCCTCAACCGTAAGGCTCTCCAGAGGGTAGTGAGGTCTGCACAACGCATCACCGGGGGCAAACTACCTGCCCTCCAGGACACCTACACCACCCGATGTCACAGGAAGGCCATAAAGATCATCAAGGACATCAACCACCCGAGCCACTGCCTGTTCACCCCGCTATCATCCAGAAGGCGAGGTCAGTACAGGTGCATCAAAGCTGGGACCGAGAGACTGAAAAACAGCTTCTATCTCAAGGCCATCAGACTGTTAAACAGCCACCACTAACACTGAGTGGCTGCTGCCAACACACTGACACTGACTCAACTCCAGCCACTTTAATAATGGGAATTGATGGGAAATGATGTAAATATATCACTAGCCACTTTAAACAATGCTACCTTATATAAATGTTACTTACCCTACATTATTCATCTCATACGCATACGTATATACTGTACTCTATATCATCGACGGTATCCTTATGTAATACATGTATCACTAGCCACTTTATACTATACTATGCCACTTTGTTTACATACTCATCTCATTTGTACATACTGTACCCGATACCATCTACTGTATCTTGCCTATGCTGCTCTGTACCATCACTCACTCATATATCCTTATGTACATATTCTTTATCCCCCTACACTGTGTACAAGACAGTAGTTTTGGAATTGTTAGTTAGATTACTTGTTATTACTGCATTGTCGGAACTAGAAGCACAAGCATTTCGCTACACTCGCATTAACATCTGCTAACCATGTGTATGTGACAAATAAAATTTGATTTGATTTGATTTGATTTGAACAATTTTGGCTTATCATTATAGAAAGAGAGGGTCCAGATTGTCTAGCCCGGGTGATTTGTAGGGGTCCAGATTTTGCAGTTCTTTCAGAACATCAGCTATCTGGATTTGGGTGAAGGAGAAATGGGGGAGGCTTGGGAAAGTTTCTGTGGGGGGTGCAGGGCTGTTGACCGGGGTAGGTGTAGCCAGGTCGCAAGCATGGCCAGCCGTAGAAAAATGCTTCTTGAAATTCTCAATTATCGCGGATTTATTGGTGGTGACAGTGTTTCCTAGCCTCAGTGCAGTGGGCAGCTGGGAGGAGGTGCTCTTATTCTCCATGGACTTTACAGTGTCCCAGAACTTTTTGGAGTTTGTGCTACAGGATGCAAATTTCTGTTGAAAAAGCTAGCCATTGCTTTCCTAACTGTCTGTGTAAATTGGTTCCTAACTTCCCTGAAAAGTTGCATATCGCGGGGGTTATTCAATGCTAATGCAGTACGCCACAGGATGTTTTTGTGCTGGTCAAGGGCAGTCAGGTCTGGAGTAAACAAAGGGCTACATCTGTTACTGGTTCTACATGTTTTGAATGGGGCGTGCTTATTTAAGATTGTGAGGAAAGCACTTTTAAAGAATAAACAGGCATCCTCTACTGACGAAATGAGGCCAATATCCTTCCAGGATACCCCGGCCAGGTCGAATAGAAAGGCCTGCTCGCTGAAGTATTTTAGGGAGCGTTTGACAGTAATGAGGGGTGGTCGTTTGACCGCAGACCCATTACGGATGCAGGCAGTGATCGCTGAGATCCTGGTTGAAGACAGCAGAGGTGTATTTGGAGGGCAGGTTGATTAGGATGATACCTATGAGGGTGCCAGTGTTTACGGATTTGGGGTTGTACCTGGTAGTTTCATTGATAATTTGTGTGAGATTGAGGGCATCAAGCTTAGATTGTTGGATGGCTGGGGTGTTAAGCATGTCCCAGTTTAGGTCACCTAGCAGCACAAGCACTGAAAATAGACGGGGGCAATCAGTTCACATATGCTGTCCAGGGCACAGATGGGGGCAGAAGGTGGTCTATAGCAAGCGGTAACGGTGAGAGACTTGTTTCTGGAAAGGTGGATTTTAAAAGTTGAAGCTCAAATTGTTTGGGCACAGACCTGAATAGTAAGACAGAACTCTGAAGGCTATCTCTGCAGTAGATTGCAACTCCGCCCACTTTGGCAGTTCTATCTTGTCGGAAAATTTTATAGTTAGGGATGGAAATTTCAGGGTTTTTGATGGTCTTCCTAAGCCAGGATTCAGACAAGGCTAGGACATCCGGGTTGGCAGAGTGTGCTAAGGCAGTGAATAAAACAAACTTGGGGAGGAGGCTTCTAATGTTAACATGCATGAAACCAAGGCTTTAACGGTTACAGAAGTCAACAAATGAGAGTGCCTGGGGAGTGGGAGTGGAGCTAGGCACTGCAGGGCCTGGATTAACCTCTACATCACCAGAGGAACAGAGGAGGAGTAGGATAAGGGTACTGCTAAAGGCTATAAGAACTGGTCATCTAGTACGTTCGGAACAGAGAGTAAAAGGAGCAGGTTTCTGGGCATTGTAGAATAGATTCAAGGCATAATGTACAAACAAAGGTATGGTAGGATGTGAATACAGTTGAGGAAAACCTATGCATTGAGTGACGATGAAAGAGATATTGTCTCTAGAAACATCACTTAAACCGGGTGAGGTCACTGCATGTGTGGGAGGTGGAATTAAAGGGTTATCTAAGACGTATTGAGCAGGGCTAGAGGCTCTACAGTGAAATAAGGCTGAGGTAGTTACTCAACAATATTACTCAACAAAACAGCAATGGACAAGGAATATTCACATTAGAGACAGGCATGCGTAGCCGAGTGATCATAAGGGTCCAGTGAGTGGCTCAGGCTGGTCAGGGAGATATGGCGATTCAGGTAGCTAGCGGGCCGGGGATAGCAAGCTAGCAGAAGGGCCTTAGAGGTACGTCGTGATGGAAGAAGTCAGTTGTAGCCCCCTCGTGCTGTAACGTCGGCAGACCAGTCGTCGTGGATCAGCAGGGCTCTGTGTGGTGAAAGGGTCCAGGCCAATTGGAAAAATAGATATAGTGGCCAAAGAATTTGTCCGATGGGCCTCTTAAGCTAACAGTCTGGTATGCTCTAGACAGCCAGCGGGTCGCGGTTAGCAGGCAAGCATTCAGGGGACGTCGTGACAGAGGAGCCAGTTGAAAAACCCCCTCGGTCGAATTACGTCGGTAGTCCAGTTGAAAGAGACTTAAGAGGAGCCTTAACCTATGTTTGAACCGACCCGGCTGTAATTTTGGGAAGATAAGATAAGACAGGGAGAGCCCCTCCATGTTTCTGGTATCTGGGGGAGACTGGAACTGTCAGCTGATTGGTAATAAACTGTGGTGAGATTTCATGAGAAAATCCTGATGTTGGTGTGTATGTATGTGTGTAGGTTAATTAAGAGAAAGATATAAAGGGAACATCTTTGTACATGCACAGGAGAGCTCTCGTAAATAAACATGCTGACTATTGTAAACTGGTCTCTGTCTGTTTCATTTCAATAAGAACCTTACAAATTCTTAGTAACAGACAGAGTAGTTTAAGTGAAGTTCAGTTTATGAACATTGAGAACAAAATTCTCATAACAATGGGTCGGTGGGGGGTCCAGGCCAATTGGCAAAATAGGTATTGTAGCCCAAGGAGTGGCTGACGGACCTCTTCGGCTAGCCGGGAGATGGGCCCAGCAAAGGCTAGCTCCAGGCTAATTGGTTCTTGCTTCGGCACAGAGAGGTTAGCCAGGAATGGCCATTCGGATAGCAGCTAGCTAGCTGCAATGATCCAGGTGAAAAGGTTCAGAGGTTGCGGTAGGAATCCAGAGATATGGAGAAAAATCAGGCCGATTTGCTCTGGTTTGAGTCACGCTGTGCAGACTGGCGAGAGTTGTCCGGGCTAAAGGTAGCTGATGACCGCTAGCAGCGGCTAGCTGACTACTAGCTAGTTAGTAGTTAGCTGGCTAGCTTCTGTTTGGGGTTCCGGTTCAAAGTAAATAAAATAGCAGATCCATACCACATTGGGTGAGATGAATTGCAGGAGAGTATGTTGAACTTGAGGTTAAGAAAAATATTTTAAAAATATACATGAAGAAAAAAGATATATATACACAATTTATATAAGGGACACGACAAGACGAGGACAAAAAGCGTCTGACTGCTACGCCATCTTGGATCTAATGTGAGGGCAATGTCAATATGCTTTTTCACGATGGCATGCAAGGCTATGTTTTACATGAGGTATCAAAGAGGAAATTACTCAGTTGAAAGAAGTTAAGGTTTAAAGCTTCAATGATACAGCAGATTAGGCTATATGCTTAATAATTTAATTATATTTAAACACAGCTCCAGTCAAAATTTTGGACACACCAACTGATTCAGGGGTTTTTCTTTCTTTTTACTATTTTCTACATTGTAGAATTATAGTGAAGACATCAACACTATGAAATAACACATATGGAATCATGTAGTAACCAAAAAAGTGTTAACTTCTTCGATATAGGGGGCGCTCTTTTAATTTTTGGATGAAAAACGTTCCCGTTTTAAACAGGATATTTTGTCACGAAAAGATGCTCGACTATGCATATAATTGACAGCTTTGGAAAGAAAACACTCTGACGTTTCCAGATGTTGTCTGTGAGTGCCACAGAACTGATGTTACAGGCGAAACCCAGATAAAAATCCAATCATGAAGTGCCGCATTTTTTTGAAACCGCCTCATTCCAATGACTCCTTATATGGCTGTGAAGGAGCTAGGAGTCAGCTTACGTTTTCCACGTTTTCCCCAAGGTGTCTACAGCATTGTGACGTATTTGTAGGCATATCATTGGAAGATTGACCATAAGAGACTACATCTACCAGGTGGTCGCTTGGTGTCCTCCGTTGCAATTATTGCGTAATCTCCAGCTGCAGTATTTTTCAGTTTGCTTCTGATGAGAAGGCAACTGCCACCACTGATAGATTATTGAATAGATATGTGAAAAACACCTTGAGGATTGATTCTAAACAACGTTTGCCATGTTTCTGTCGATATTATGGAGCTAATCTGGAAAAAAGTTTGGCATTGTAAGTGACTGCATTTTCCGGTATTTTTCTTAGCCAAACGTGATGAACAAAACGGAGCTATTTCGTCTACACAAATAATATTTTTGGAAAAAATGAACATTTGCTATCTAACTAAGAGTCTCGTCATTGAAAATATCCGAAGTTCTTCAAAGGTAAATTATTTTATTTGAATTATTTTCTTGTTTTTGTGAAAATGTTGCCTGCTGAATGCTAGGCTTAATGCTATGCTAGGCTATCAATACTCTTACACAAATGCTTGTGTAGCTTTGGTTGAAAAGCATATTTTGAAAATCTGAGATGACAGTGTTGTTAACAAAAGGCTAAGCTTGTGTTTCAATATATTTATTTCATTTCATTTGCGATTTTCATGAATAGGAAACGTTGCGTTATGGTAATGAGCTTGAGGCTATGATTACGCTCCCGGATACGGGATTGCTCGTCGCTAGAGGTTAAACAAATAAAAATGTATTTTAGATTTTAGATTCTTCAAAGTAGCCACCCTTTGCCTTGATGACAACTTTGCACACTCTTGGCATTATCTCAACCAGCTGATACTCAACCATGCTGAGCACATGTTGGCTGCTTTTCCTTCACTCTGCAATCCAACTCATCCCAAACCATCTCAATTGAGTTGACGTCAGGTGATTGTGGAGGCCAGGTCATCTGATGCAACACTCCATCCCTCTCCTTGGTAAAATAGCCCTTACACAGCCTGGAGGTGTGTGTGGGTCATTGTCCTGTTGAAAAACAAATAATAATCCCACTAAGCGCAAACCAAATGGGATGGCATATCGCTGCAGAATGCTGTGGTTGCCATGCTGGTTAAGTGTGCCTTGAATTCTAAATAACTCCCCAACAGTGTCACCAGTAAAGCACCCCCACACCATCACACATACTCCTCCATGCTTCACGGTGGGAACCACACATGCAGAGATCATCCGTTCACCTACTCTACTTCTCACAAAGACACAGCGGTTTGAACCAAAAATCTCAAATTTGGACTCATCAGACCAAAGTACAGATTTCCACTGGTCTAATGTCCATTGCTCGTGTTTCTTGGCCCAAGCCAGTCTCTTCTTCTTATTGGTGTCCTTTAGTAGTGGTTTCTTTGCAGCAATTCGACCAGGCCTGATTCACGCAGTCTCCTCTTAACAGTTGATGTTGAAATGTGTCTGTTACTGAACTCTGTGAAACATTTATTTGGGCTGCAATTTCTGAGGCTGGTAACTGTGATGAACTTATCCTCTGCAGCAGAAGTAACTCTGAGTCTTACTTTCCGTTGGTGGTCCTCATGAGAGCCAATTTCATCATAGTGCTTGATGGTTTTTGGGACTCACTTGAAGAAACTTTTAAAGTTCTTGACATTTTCCATTTTCATGACCTTCATGTCTTAAAGCAGTGGTCGCCAACCAGTCGATCACGATCGTCAAGGCATTCCTAGTCGATCACCAAATTTTTCTGTAGAAAAGCCAACGACCGATAAAGGTTTGCGCTCCTTTTTAAAAATCGTTTTGAACTGTTGCCGGTAGGTGCACTTAATTAAACAGTCCTGCGCACCAGGTAAGCAAAGTGTTCCCATGAGACAAACTCCGCCTACCCAGCGGACCGGCAAATCTGTGACTAAATCGAGAGCACCTACTGCGCTGCCCAATCAGATAGCTCAAATCACCATGGCTACAGAGCTTCAATGACCCTGGCCACAGAGCTTCAATGACCCTGGCCACAGCCAAGTTTAATAGGCTACTAGCCTACGTAAGATTTAATTACTTTTAAAACCATGTCAACAGAGAGACTGTCAACGAATACAGCGAATAGGTGCTGTTTTTATGAGTGAGTTCATGTTTATATTCAGCACTGTCACTGTTTTTATTCAACACTATTACAAAACGTGCTTCTTCGTACTTCTGCTCGGGCTGCAGCTGCAATGAATGAGTAGCCAAGTATCGATAGCCCTGCGTTTTATTATTATTAGCAGCTCGTCGTATCGATTTTAATATTAAGGAATATTTAACTTTCTCTGGTTATAGGAACATCATGAATTTGTGCATGAGGCAGATGCGGTGCGACTCGAGTTTCGCCGTCAGGTGGAAGACGGTGTCCCCTCTCTCTGGTCAGTCTCACGGGAGGAAAGGATGGAGAGAGCAGGAACCGTGAGAGACGGTTGGGAAAAATCGTTTTGAACGGTCATCCAACTCGGAATTCCAAGTCGGAAACTGGCATCTTTCTAGAGCTCGAAATATGATATGGTCTGATTAACAATGTTGGCAGGCCAATCATATAGCCAATATGCTGTGATAACGTACTGCCCAAACCTCATTCCTACAAAACTGTTTGTGTGAGGTTAATTCATGTAAAAAAATGTTATCTGAGCAATAGATCTCAGCTTGCTTTTTGACTACGAAAGTGAATCTTGACTCAGAAAAGGTTGGTGACCACTGTCTTGAAGTAATGATGGATTGTCATTTCTCTTTGCTTATTTGAGCTGTTCTTGCTATAATATGGACTTGGTCTTTTACCAAATAGGGCTATCTTCTGTATACCAACCCTATCTTGTCACAATACAACTGATTGGCTCAAACACATTAAGAAGGAAATAAATTCCATAAATTAATTTTAACAAGGCACACCTGTTAATTGAAATGCATTCCAAGTGACTACCTCATGAAGCTGGTTGAGAGAATGCAAAGAGTGTGCAAAGCTCTCATCAAGGCAAAGGGTGTCTACTTTGAAGAATCTCAAATGATTCCATGTGTTATTTCATAGTTTCGATGTCTTCACTATTATTCTACAATGTAGAAAATAGTAAAAAATAAAGAAAAACCCTTGAATGAGTAGGTGTGTCCAAACTTTTGACTGGTACTGTAAATGTGTTATTAATTTAATGTAGTTGTGGGCACCAATATTAATCATTTGATATGATATCGATACCGTTAGATATTGATACGAGCAAGGTATATAGTGATTTTGGTTTATTCTTCCCGTTAACCTACACTATTCTGTAAAAAAGCTTACATTACTGTTACATTGAATTCTGATTTGCCACTAATAAACACTGACATCTAAAATATTGTGTTATTTTTATGCTGATTATTAATAATTATAATAATTAAAGATTAACCCCCAAAATATATTTGAGGAACCATTAAAGGGGGTTCTTTGAAAAACCCTTTAAAAGGGTTCTTTCGAAGAACTTATAGAGGTTCCCCAACACACTCTAAAAAATAAAATGTTCCTGGACTATCCATTAGGGGTTCTTCAAATGGAAACTGGGGGGGAACCCCTATAAATTCTTTGAAGAACCCCTTTTAATGCATCCTCGAAGAACCTTTTAAAGAACCTTTTGAACTAATCCCTTTCTCTTTTTCCCCCTTAAAAAAAAAATCTTAAACAACTTTGTCACCTACAGCAGACAATTACAGGTAGGTCTACATGTTCTTGCTGGATTAGGCTGTGTAGGCAGGGCTGTATTTTTGTACAGATACTGAAAGCTAAAGGCAAATGCGGTGAACATTCCTTGTGGAAGAACACAATGAAGGCCAGATTTATGTGTCAATCATGTGTTGAAATTAGATGCAGAACTTTCTGCTTTATTTTGATCTCTTGCAGGAACTGCATGAACAGGCTAGAATGCCTATCCTGAAAATAACTGTTTGAGAATCTCAGAACAATGCTATGCCAGGCCATGGTGACACTGCTCTTGTTGGCCAACCTATTGCCCCCATCAGCATTCGCCTATGAGATGCCGGGCCGTGCAGCATTTAGAGTGATACTGCCTCTGTAGAAGGCAGGGCATTTATACTACTTGCGCTTCACCGAGCAACGCAGAGCTGTTAAGGAAGTTGTCAAGGAAGTGAGTTTGTGTTTATACATGACCTCCCGCCCCCACCTACGGTCAACCAATCATGTCAATGCGGAGCCATACCGAGTCCTCCGCATTGTGACAAAATTTGAGAGGCGCTCGTCGATGCTGTACGGAGCTTGAATTGGCCTCTGCATGCACTCATAGACTCCGCAATTGCATCACACGTAGCCTCAGATCAAGCATAAATGATCTTTAAGAGACATCGAGTTACCGTAATCTCGACAACACAGAAATCAAATCAAATCAAATTTTATTTGTCACATACACATGGTTAGCAGATGTTAATGCGAGTGTAGCGAAATGCTTGTGCTTCTAGTTCCGACAATGCAGTAATAACAAGTAATCTAACTAACAATTCCAAAACTACTGTCTTGTACACAGTGTAAGGGGATAAAGAATATGTACATAAGGATATATGAATGAGTGATGGTACAGAGCAGCATAGGCAAGATACAGTAGATGGTATCGAGTACAGTATGTACAAATGAGATGAGTATGTAAACAAAGTGGCATAGTTTAAAGTGGCTAGTGATACATGTATTACATAAGGATACAGTCGATGATATAGAGTACAGTATATACGTATGCATATGAGATGAATAATGTAGGGTAAGTAACATTATATAAGGTAGCATTGTTTAAAGTGGCTAGTGATATATTTACATCATTTCCCATCAATTCCCATTATTAAAGTGGCTGGAGTTGAGTCAGTGTCAGTGTGTTGGCAGCAGCCACTCAGTGTTAGTGGTGGCTGTTTAACAGTCTGATGGCCTTGAGATAGAAGCTGTTTTTCAGTCTCTCGGTCCCAGCTTTGATGCACCTGTACTGACCTCGCCTTCTGGATGATAGCGGGGTGAACAGGCAGTGGCTCGGGTGGTTGATGTCCTTGATGATCTTTATGGCCTTCCTGTGACATCGGGTGGTGTAGGTGTCCTGGAGGGCAGGTAGTTTGCCCCCGGTGATGCGTTGTGCAGACCTCACTACCCTCTGGAGAGCCTTACGGTTGAGGGCGGTGCAGTTGCCATACCAGGCGGTGATACAGCCCGCCAGGATGCTCTCGATTGTGCATCTGTAGAAGTTTGTGAGTGCTTTTGGTGACAAGCCGAATTTCTTCAGCCTCCTGAGGTTGAAGAGGCGCTGCTGCGCCTTCTTCACGATGCTGTCTGTGTGAGTGGACCAATTCAGTTTGTCTGTGATGTGTACGCCGAGGAACTTAAAACTTGCTACCCTCTCCACTACTGTTCCATCCATTCCACCAGAAGAACCAAATGCTGTGTGACCTCAGGCCAGCTACTTGATTTGGGTCTGAAACTGGAGGATGTGATGTTGGGACTAGTATGTGGCAAGAAAAAGGTAGTTATTTTATGCAAGGTGATTTGTAGTTGACTGCTATGCAGTTGATGTTGAACAGGTCCACAGTTTTATGAGGCTATAACCAGAAAGAAATAAATATTCTTGATGAAATTGCTTTATTGCAACTCAATACAACTTTATACACGTTCAAGGTATATAAAATGGCCATTACAAATATATATCTCCTATTTCATAATTAAAGCAGAAATATTTAAATTATTGACAAGAGCACAACTCCTTCACTGTTGATTCCTCTCATGGGTATCACATTTTAGACAAATACTGACACAAATAAACAGCAAACAAACCAAACAAAATAATTGGTTTCATTGATATGGCTCTGTTTAGCAGATAGCACCATCATTGGCCTGGGTACCAGTCTGTTTGTGTCATCATGCCACTCCTTGTCATTCCAAACAGGAGTTGACACGATAGCACAAACAGATCTGGGTCAAGGCTAACCAATCATAGCACCATTGGAACAATTCCGTAATATGTATGATAAGATGAAAAATAGCCAAGATGTATAACAAGTCCCAGATCTGTTGGACAGCTATGTTTTGGTACATTACATCTGTTAGGTGGTTGGTTACATGCTGTTGTATAGTAAGGTACAGAATGATACAGTATGCAGAGACATTAACAGTAGAACTGAAAACATAATGAAGTCAGAAGGACGTGAACAACTATAGGACAACTGTAATTAATGCAGACATGCTGGAAGTAAAGGCTGTGTAAACTTGATGTCTTATATTGTAACATTATTGATATTGTATAATTGGAACCATATTGATATAATGTATAATTGGAACATATACACCCACAAAATCAACATTGAATATAGTTGAAAAGAGCTCTGAGTATAGACCTGGATAATGATGTGTGTGTGATCCGAGAGAATCTTTGGGGAAGAGTTCCCTCAAATGGGGTGTGTGTATTTGTGTGTGCGTGTGCATAGTGTAGGTGTGTGTTTTCTGAGAGAATCTTTGGGGAGAGTCCCCTCAGTTGGGAGAAGGGGCCCGCAGAGTGCTGGTGAGGGCCGAGTCTCCGAACACGTTGGCATAAGAGGCTTTGAGGAACTGGACGTAGTTCTGCAGACTCCTGTTGGTGCTGTCCGACTGCTCCAGACGATCCTTCACATCCTGAAGACGGGACTGGTACCGCCGCTCTGCCTGAGGGTGGCGGAGGTGCACACACGCAGACAGACACACACCACAGCAATTCTATTATTAGAATGAAATATCATTTGATTTCTAAAGAGTGTGTGTGCCAAGATGTGTATTGTTATGAGTCACTATGTCTTTGACCGCAATAGTCTTAGAGATTTTGAGAGATTATAATCAGAGTTGACGCTAGAGATGTGTATTTCTAAAACACTCTCCTTCACCTCCTCTTTGCTGCGGCGGAGGGTGGTGAGTTCTGTGGTGGTCCTGCTTAGCTGGGTCTCCAGGTCCACCACCTTGGACTGGGTGGAGTGCTCTTTGGTGATCGCACGTTCCCGGGTCTGGGACACCTAATATAATAATATATGCCATTTAGCAGACACTTTTATCCAAAGTGACTTACAGTCAGTCATGTGTGCATACATTTTATGTATGGGTGGTCCAGGGAATTGATCCCACTATCCAGGAGTTGCAAGCGCCATGATCTACCAACAGAGCTACAGAGGACCACCTATACACCAGGACCGTGATACTCCATCAGACAGAGCAACTGACTTGTTACAACAAGCATAAAACAAAATGGCTGTGCACCCCATGGGAAGAAAATGACAAAGTCAGTGTAAACTAATGTTATTCTGTGAGTATTCACAATGCTAAAACGTAAAACAACCAAATCACTCAATGCAATACTTGCATCTCAATTTTACAATGTCCATGCAAAAAGCAGTAATAATTTATACGACTTTTGAATGACCAGGGATTGGTTCGGATTTCTAAACTTTAAATATTGTTAATAATCAGTTATACTAGAGACATGAAGAGTGCCATAGTCTGGTTTCTACACCAGGAGTTAATGGGTATCTGTAGGAGGAATGTATATGGTGGAGGCCTTTAAGCTTGGAATGTACTGAGTGAAGGAAAGACGATCACATCTTGGCAGGCACTGATAAGAGTGGAGAGAATTGGTTTAGTGAGGAAGGTGGCCGAGGTCAGGTCAGGTTAAGGGAGAAGGAACAGTCTATTGCCGGCGTAACTTAATTTCCTGCCTAGCAACAAAGATGTAATGTTTAGAGAGAAGGAGGAGATTCCACCCCAAATTGGGGTATATATACTACCACTTGTGGAACAATGTATTTGTCTTATGCAGCTGTATGACCCAATGGGGGAATACACTTGGTTTAAGCTTTACTAATCGTCCGTGAGTTTTAATAGGTTCATTTAGAACCTAACACCAGTGAACATAATCTGATGCACATATTGATCTCAAGCTGCAATGCTCCCTCCCACCCAGTTATTCCCCAAGTAGCCAATCCCCAGCCCCACTCTCCCTATGCCCGGGTGCCCCAGACAGACCTGGCGTCGGGCATCATCCAAGGCCTCCTCCAGCTGGCGGGTCAGGTGCGTGCACTCGTGGGACTTCTCCTCCAGCCGGAGCTGATTGCCATGGATGGTCTCCTCCCGCTTGGCGATCACCCCCACCAGGTCTCTGTTCTGACAAGTGGCCTCCTCTAGCTTCCTGTAAGGGAGAGATGGGATGGGCTCTCAAGCCCAGGTATGTTCACACATACACACACACACACCATACAAACACGGTATACATAAACACACACACAGGGGGTCACATGTTTATGCCAGGTCACAAACTAACAACGTATGAGCTCACTGTACTGTAAGTTGGATAAAAGCGTCGGTATATATCATGTATCATACTGCACACACACACACACACACACACACACACACACACACACACACACACACACACACACACACACACACACACACACACACACACACAGCGCGTTATGATATTGGCTCTGGAATGGCCATGATAATCTGACCTCTCCAGACTCTCCACACGGTGCTGCAGCTGTTTGTTCTCCTCCAACAGGAC
This sequence comes from Oncorhynchus clarkii lewisi, assembly GCF_045791955.1. Lineage (NCBI taxonomy): Eukaryota > Metazoa > Chordata > Actinopteri > Salmoniformes > Salmonidae > Oncorhynchus > Oncorhynchus clarkii. Next base: position 3,637,204 of record NC_092175.1, read on the forward strand.
AGACTTTTTCTGTCTCAGCAGCTCCACCTGGCTGCCCTGCTGCTCCACCTAGACACAAAACATAAACCATTATATTATTATTACCATATTATTAAATTGATAAAGCCAGTTTGGAAGATGTGCATATACCATCACATTGTGTACAGCACACATACACCACCCTCCCACCACACACAAGCACGTCCCCCCCCACACAAACTTCCCCCCCCAACCCCCACACAAACTTCCCCCCCCAACCCCCACACCTTTATGCGCAGGTCAGCCAGGACGATACTCAGCTCAGTGCTACGTCTCTCCTGGGAATGTTCTCTATCCTGAGCTTCTTCCAGTAGGACCTCAGAGCGCCGCAGTGCCTCAGGAAGAGGCTCCAGCTCCGTCAGCCGGCCCAGCAGCTCCCTGCGCACCACCTCCACTTCGCTCTCCAGCTGGTCCCGGACCTCCCGCGCCTCTCGCTCTGCTTGTCCCAGCCTGGCACAGTACTCGTCCGCCTCCGCCCGTGTCTTCACCACCTGCATTACACAGAAGCACAGAAAACACATGAGGCACGCACAAACAATATACACACACATTGTAATTTATGGACTATAATTCTCCTTTTCATTTAGCCTATTATTGCATGTTTGCTTTCAGCACATTAAGAGTCTGTATGTGGGTACAACATGTGTGCATACCTGTGTGTATACCTGTCTGTGTGTCTATTTACCTGGGTCTTGTAGTTGTCCACTAGGCTCTCGTATTGCTTCACAGAGGCTTTGACGTGTTGTACCTCTGACTGGGACAGAGTCAGCTTCTCCTCCACTGTAGACAACATGGCCTGAAAGAGGGGAACATATGCCTGTCAGCCTACAGTATAGCACTGTGTATGTGTCCAAGTCCATGTTATGATGCAGTCCAATATCTGGTCGGCTAAATCTATGCATATTGAATTACTTTCAAATCTTTGTAATTTACTAGAACCAGAACCAACACCTACTATTTGGTACCGGGTACAGATGTAATTCTTGTAAATGACAAAGAACCACATAAATTGATTATTTCCCAGGCACAGATTAAGCCTAATGCATGATTTAAAATGTATGCTCAATGAAGAATATCCATTCAAAGTGATTTTTTGTCCAACTAAAATGAATCTGTGTCTGTGAAAACTGGCCTAATAATTCCAAGAGTCCATTGTCATCACTGACCTTGAGGCTCTGGTTCTCTAGCTTGGCGTGGGTGCCCTCTGTGGTGAGGCGGTCCAGGAGCCCCTCTCTCTCGGCCCGGGCCTTGTCCTCTGTCCCATGGAGTTGCTCTGTCAGGTCTGACACTCGGCTGCACGCATAGGGTATGGTCAGGATTATAAAGGTTTTTATGTTAGACCATAAATGTACAATTCAACCATATTCATGATTGCTCATGATGCTGTGTTCCCTATTATTCTGAGAAAAACTGAAGCAACTCTCCTTCTCTCACCTGTTGAGGACTGAGACCTCCATATCTAGCTGAGTCTTGTCCTTCATTTCCTGGGCGTGGCGACCACGCCAATTCTCTGCTGCTGATAGGGCCTCTACCATCTGGTTCTCCTGTGTAGGTAGCAACATCATCCAATAGATGTAAAAAGTATTTAAACCTGGTCCTGGTGAGCTACATGGTACATCTGGCTATTGTTCTAGCCCAATACTATCAAACGTAATTCGACTAATCATCAAGAAGTTCTTCATTGGAACATCTTGTTCCTAAGTATTGATGAGTTGTTCCATGTCAAATCAGCAAGCCAAATTGTTTCTGTAGTTAGACTGAACAAAAATATAAATGCAACAATTTCAAAATGTTTACTGAGTTACAGTTCATAAGGTAATCAGCCAATTAAAATAAATGCTTTAGTCCCTAATCTATGGATTTCACATGACTTGGCATACAGATATGCATCTGTTGGTCACAGATACCTTAAACACAAGGTGTGGATCAGAAAACCAGTCAGTATCTGATGTGACCACCATTTGCCTCAAGCAGCGCGACACATCTCCTTCGAATAGAGTTAATCAGGCTGTTGATTGTGGAATGTTGTTCCACTCCTCTTCAATGGCTTTGCGAAGTTGCTGGATATTGGCGGGAATTGGAACAGGCTGTTCAATCCAGAGCATCCCAAACATGCTCAATGGGTGACATGTCTGGTGAGAATGCAGGCCACGGAAGAACTAGAACAGCTTCCAGGAATTGTGTACAGATCCTTGTGACATGGGGCCGTGCATTATCATGCTGACACGAGGTAATGGCAGCGGATGAAGGGCACGACAATGGGTCTCAGGATCTCGTCACAGTATCTTCGTGCATTCAAATTGCCACTGAAAAATGGCAATTGTGTTTGTCACCCACACGCTGTCTGCCATCTGCCCGGTACAATTGAAACCGGAATTCATATCTGAAGAGCACACTTCTCCAGCCTGGCAGTGGCCATTAAAGGTGAGCATTTGCCCAGTGAAGTCGTTTACGACGCCGAACTGCAGTCAGATCAAGACTCTGGTGAGGACGACGAACACGCAGATGAGCTTCCCTGAGATGGTTTCTGACGGTTTTAGCAGAAATTATTTGGTTGTGCAAACCCACTTTTATTTCAGCTCATGAAACAAACACTTTACATGTTGCATTTATATTTTTGTTCAGTGTAAATACAGATAAGATTAGCATTCCAGCAACAATATTAATGTATAGGATAACAATCAATAAATATAATACCTAACATCCAATTTTGGACCAAAGAAATTGTAAAAAGCCACGCACGGGCCCCCCACGCCAATCCAAACCTAACAACGAGTATACAGTATCAGTTCTCTATGTCAGACAAGTAGTATGGAGTATTGTTTCTTCATCCTATGTAATGAATTCTCAGTTAATTTTGTGATTTCTTTCCTCTGCTCAGTGAAATTAGTCATTCAAGTTGTTTGGTTGATGTCCCAGCCAGTTCTGACCACTTGATGGTGTTGTTCCTGCTATTAAGTGACAAAAATATATAATTCCCCACCTCCCCCAGGCATTACAAACATTTCGCTACAACCGCAATAACATCTTCTAAATATGTGTGTGTGACCAATTACATTTGAGTTGATCGGGGCGGAAGGTAGCCTAGTGGTTACAGCATTGGGCCAGTAACCGAAATGTTGCTAGATCGAATCACCGAATTGACAAGGTGAAAATCTGTCATTCTGCCCCTGAACAAGGCAGTAACCCACTGTTTCTAGGCAGTCATTGAAAATAAGAATTTGTTCTTAACTGACTTGCACTTAAATAAAAGGTTAAATATAAAAATGCAAATGAAATAAAACTGTTACCCAAATTACAAAATTACATTTTGGTTTCTTTACCCTGTGGACAAGATGACAGCAACCCATGCAAATCCAATTCAAGTCAATGGTACCTATATTACCATTTTTGAGCTTCATTTCCAAATCATCCACAAGTAACATCATTGAGTTAAACAATACATTTTTTAAAATAATTTCACGATTTGAAAATGAAGAGTAATAATGCTAATATATGTACCAATGACTTGCAATGGATTTGTACAAAAATGCAAAAAAGATAGCAGTTGAAACAGTGGCCAATAAAACGAAAGCATGGGTTACTGTCATTCCTTGTCAATAGACGGCTTTTAGGGTAAGGAAACCAATGCAATTTTGTAATTTGGGCGAAGAATCCCTTAAACAATCTTCCAACTTTTTTCACCTAATAACAGGAACAGCGACATCTAGTGGTCAGAACCTGGTAATATCAGAACGCAGGATGAGGCACGTAGCGAACAACTCAAATGACTAATTTCTCTGAATGGGGAAAACACCATCACCAAATTCACTGGGAATATAATAGAAAGGATGAAGAATCAATATTTTCAAGCCGCAACTCCATAGTACATGTCAAACAAAGAGAACTGATACTATACGGTGCGTTCGGAAAGTATTCAGACCCCTTCCCTTTTTCCACATTTTGTTACATTACAGCCTATTTCAAAAAATTATTAAATTCACTTTTTCCTCATCAATCTACACACAATGCCCCATAATGACAAAGCAAAATACATTTTTTACAATGTTTGTAAATGTATATAAAAAATTTAAAAAACTGAAATTCCTTATTTACATAAGTATTCAGACCCTTTGCTATGAGACTTGAAACTGAGCTCAGGTGCACCCGGTTTCCATTGACCATCCCTGAGATGTTTCTACAACTTGACTGGAGTCCACATGTGGTAAATTATATTGATTAGACATGATTTGGAAATGCTGTCTAGATCAGGTCCCACAGTTGACAGTGCATGTTAAGAGCAAAAACTTAGCCATGAGGTTGATTGAAGGTCCCCAACAACATAGTGGCCTCCATCATTCTTAAATGGAAGAAGTTTGGAACCACCAAGACTCTAACTAGAGCTGGCCGACCAGCCAAACTCAGCAATCGGAGGAAAAGGGCCTTGGTCAGCGAGGTGACCAAGAACCCGATGGTCACTCTGACAGAGCTCCAGAGTTCCTCTGTGGAGATAGGAAAACCTTCCAGAAGGACAACCATCTCTGCAGCACTCCACCAATCAGGCATTTATGGTAGAGCGGTCAGACAATGCCACTCCTCAGTAAAAGGCACATGACAGCCGGCTTGGATATTGCCAAAAGCGACCTAAAGGACTCTCAGACCATGAGAAACAAAATTCTCTGGTCTGATGAAAACAAGATTGCACTCTTTGGCCTGAATGCAAAGTGTCAGATCTGGACAAAACCTGGTACCAGGATTGAGTAAAGGGTTCGAAAACTTACGTAAATGTGGTATAAAAAACTGTTTTTGTTTTATCATTATGGGGTATTGTGTGTGGATTTATGAAAAACAACTTAATCAGTTTTAGAATAAGGCTGTAACAGAACAAAATGTGGAAAAAGTCAAGAGGTCTGAATACTTCCTAAATGCACTGCAAATGTATTGAATATTATATGAATTCTACACACTAAATTGCCAATTTGGATGCAATCAATTATCTTAATTTCTCAGATAAATTATATTTCAACAAAATAACGTTGCAAGAATGCTAATCTTATCTGTTTCTAACAACAGAAATTATTTCAAAATAATCTGAGATGCTGAGTGTCAAAATTCTTTCTTGTCCTTTTTGAGTTGAAACGAGGATTAGACCAAACTGGTCCTAGATCTGTTCTAAGAGGTAGGTCACCATCTCCCTTCTTCCACCTACCATGTCCAGTAGCTGAGCTCTGAGCTGACCGGCGGTGTCTTCACTGCGCTCCGCCCGGTGTTTCTGGGCCCGCGTAGCCCTCTTCAGGGCTTCTTTGTTGGACTCCGCCTGAAGTTTCAGACACCGCAGCTGCTCCAGCAGGTGATCCATCTCTCCCTGCTGCTGGTTGGCCGCACGCTCCAAGTTCTGGACCAATCAGAAAGGAGTGGATAAAAAACAGGAATACATTTTGTATGCAAAGAAAGAGAAAAAAACAAGTGAGCCTCCACCCCCAATCTCCTGCCCCATTCCCCCAACCCCATGTCTCCCTACAACCACCCACCTCCTGCCCCCCTCCTGGAAACCATGTTTTCAACTCCTTCCCACCCCCCAGTACCCCTTACCCTTGGGCCTGAAAGCAAAAATATATATATATATAATAATAATGAAAATAGGTAAATACGGTATATTTTGTTTATATGTTTGGGCTTTATAAATTGTTTATTTGTATGTGTTGGGCTTTAGCTGAGATTATTCTTTACATAGTCAAGTGTACTTTTTCAGGCCTCAATAAAAAATATGTACATTCATTCTCGCTGTCGATAATTCTAAAGTTATGACTTCTAATAGTAACTGTATTCACTGGCGAACTGGGAGAGAGTGAGATGATTGCCATCTAAGAGCCAACATCTTTTTTGCAGCAGTGCTACCTGGCAGCAGTAATCGTCTCTCTGATTTATTGTGAGATTCAAGGAGCTATCATCGTTAAGTAACATAGTAGATGCAAAGAACTGAATATTTACATTCATGCACTTCTAAATTAATTTTGTAAAAGGCTGCACTCCAGACCTCAAGGCATTATTGTGAAATATTGGAGTATGGGCATGCCATTTTGATTCCAAGTTAAGTAGTTTAAAAATTTTAATGGATTTTCTATGGATTTTTTCCCAATAGCCAGAAGGGGGAGGCAAAAATACAGAAATTCAGCCATGGAAATACAATGCATTTGGAAAGTATTCAGACCCCTTGACTTTTTTCACATTTTGTAGTTACAGCCTTATTCTAAAATGGATTAAATTGAATATAGAAATGTTTTCAGATGTAATAAAAATTTAAAACTGAAATACAACATTTACATAAGTATGGAGACCCTTTACTCAGTACTTGTTGAAGCACTTTTGGCAGCGATTACAGCCTCAAATCGTCTTGTATATGACGCTACAAGCTTGGCACACCTGTACTTGGGGAGTTTCTCCCATTCCTCTCTGCAGATCCTCTCAAGCTCTGTCAGGTTGGATGGGGAGCGTCACTGCACAGCTATTTTCAAGTTTCTCCAGAGATGTTCCATCAGGTTCAAGTCTGGACTCTGGCTTTGCCACTCAAGGACATTTGTCTTGGCTGTGTATGTAGTTTTTTTTGTCCTATTGGATGGTGAACCTTTGCCCCAGTCTGAGGTTCTGAGCGCTCTGGAGCAGGTTTTCATTAAGGATCTCTTTGTACTTTGCTCTGTTCATCTTTCCCTTGATCCTGACTAGTCTCCCAGTCACTGAAAAACATCCCCACAGCATGATGCTGCCACCACCATGCTTCACCGTAGGGAGGGTGCCAAATTTCCTCCAGACGTTCAAGCCAAAGAGTTTAATCTTGGTTTCATCAGACCAGAGAATCTTGTTTCTCATGGTCTGAGAGAATCTTTAGGTGCCTTTTTGGCAAACTCCAAGCGGGCTGTCATGTACCTTTTTTACTGAGGTATGGATACCATCTGGCCACTCTACCATCTCTACCTGATTGGTGGAGTGATGCAGAGATGGTTGTCCTGGAAGGTTTTCCCATTTTGCACAGAGGAACTCTGGACCTCTGTCAGAGTGACCATCGGGTTCTAATCATGTTGTGAACCCGATGGTCACTCTGACAGAGGTCCAGAGTTCCTCTGTGCAAAATGGGAAAACCTTCCAGGACAACCATCTCTGCATCACTCCACCAATCAGGTAGAGATGGTAGAGTGGCCAGATGGTATCCATACCTCAGTAAAAAAGGTACATGACAGCCCGCTTGACCAAGGCCCTTCTCCCCCGATTGCTCAGTTTGGGACCAGGGCACAAATAATAATCAATCATTTTTCTCTTTATTTAACAATCTTACATATGAAACCTTATTTGTTAATCGAAAACTGTGAATAACTCACCACAGGTTAATGAGAAGGGTATGCTTGAAAAGATGCACATAAGGCACAGGCAAAGTACATCAGTATAGCGAAATTAAGCTGCAAGTTGAATTGTGTCCAAATGGAAGCCATATAAGGTCACTTTACCTTGATTTGCACAGCAAGACGGTTGTTGTCGGCCTCTTTGCTGCGTAACTGGCTCTGCAAATGGGCCCGAGTAGACTCCAGTACTTTAGACAGCTCGCCTGTGGTCTTAGCATTCTCCTGGAACAACAACAGAAAGCAAATAAATTAATCAAATCATTCAAATAATGAAACATTTGTTGAACACGCTGGGATGTAAAATACAGCAACTATAGTTCACCTTCTCAGTGTCCATAAGTGTAGTCAGTTGATTAACCTCCCTCTCTTTCTCTTGAAGTTTCAAAACAAGATGCTGTGTGAGGAATGACACAGAAATGTAATTCAGTACAACCTTCTATCCGTCAGCCGTCCAATAAGCACAAACCATTTTGAAGAGGACATTTTGGGGATTCGTGATTCACTGAATATTTTGTTGACTGACAGTGGCATATTTAAAGAAACACACCGAGTTTTCTGCCTCTGTGTTCGTCAGCCTCTTCAGAAGTACATCCTTCTGCTCTGAAATCCTCATGGATTCCATCTGTTCAAAGATTTTAAAAAACTGCCACCACCACAACAGGTAAAAGTGTAGCTATAAGAGGCCCGTATTTCAGGCCACAACATGATTAGATTGTGAGATCTAATTGGCTTGCTGCCTCATCCTAGTTCCGAACGTCCATGGTTATTCATCATGTCAGCATTTTCACCATCCTGGAAGTTTTTGAAACTTTTGGGTTCAAGTAGGGTTAGGTTTCAAGATAAGGAAATTCGCTTACTTCGCTAATCATGTTGTGGCCCCAAATCAAGGCCGGTGTTATGGATTAAAGTGAGTTGCTCTACTCTTAGTCTGCCCTCTACTGGCATGGAGGGTGTACCGGTACCTCACGTCCATGCTGTTCCCTCAGTAGGTGGCGGAGAGTGAGGTTGGTGGACTCAAATGTTTCCAGTTTTTGGAGCAGCAACTCCTTCTGACGCGCCAGGAATGAAGACTCAGACCCCGACATTCTCTTTTCCAATCAAAATAAAGCATTTCAGATATCAATACCTACTGTATATCCTTGAGGTTACACCTACCGTATGTATTTTGAAAGCCTATATTGGTATCTTTGCATGGTTGGTGTCAATTCCAGTTCAATTCAGTCAACTCTGGAAGTAAATTGATAAATGGTCTGTGCATTGGCATTTTAATCCATCCCCTGAATAGAAATGGTATTGACCGCCAACCATGTCTCTGCTGACACTCACACTGGCGCTGGAGCTCCTCATCTTGGTGACGGTCTCTCTCAGGGCTGACACCTGCCTGGCAGCAGCCATCCCGTCCATCTCTGCCTCCATCAGCTTCCTGAGCAGGGTGTCCTTCTCCAGCTGAATCGACTCCATAGACCTCTCCACTCTGTACGTACAGGGGGGTTATGGCAAACACAACAGGAGAGAGGCAAAGGGATGGAAGATTTTGAATAAGGGGTACAGGAAAGATGTTTTATAGTTTCACGTTTATTTAGCACCTCTGTATATTATTAAGTAGGACAATTATATTATTTTGCGTGAGTCACTGGGGGCTGTTGACAACTTGTATTTTGCAACTTCTGAATCAGATTTTATGAAAAACTACCAAATAGGCCATAGTGTGATAGCCTGCTAGGACTGTTGTTGGGTTAAAGGCATCTGAGAATCAAGGCTTATTACAGTCATGAGAAGTTGTACTGGAGTCTGGTCTAGTGGTAGCGCTGCAGACTCCTGACAACACTTACCTGCTGGCGACGGGGGTTATGAATCCCACCAGGGCCCTTCCCTTCTGCATGCCACTCTGTATCGGTCGCCCTCTCTACTTTCTGACTAAGACAATTAAATACAATTTGAATGAACTATGGCTTCAAGTGTGTCTGTCTGGGCCATACCTGCTGGTGCAGTCCGTCTCCTCCAACATCTTCTCCATGGAGTGGCGCAGGCGGGAGTTTTCCCTCTCCGTGACCTCTAGCTCCTTGGACACCTCGGCTAGCTCCTCCTCCTGTTCCTCGATGACCCGCTGGGAGGCGCTCAGCTTCTCCGACTGGCGCTCCAACAGCTGCTCCTTCCTCCGCAGCTCCACCTGCACACATACACAGGCATGTACACACACACACGCACAAAATCACACACTTAGAAGATTAATAAATGTATCAATGGGTGAGGGACTAGGGCAACATGTGGAACCGGTTCTAAGGAGAATTAAATGGGAGGGACAGACCTCACTCTTCAACGAGCTGACCTCAGTCATCAGGCTGTCAATCTTCCTCTCGTACTGGTTGATTCGTCCATGCAGCACTTCCTCCTCCTCTGACGACAGGTCGGCTAATCGCAGGGGAGAGTGGGAGGTCTCGGGCTCAGGTAATGGTGTGATCTCCAGGCGATGAGTCGGCCCCTAAGACATGGACAGGTCCAGTGACCACAGACTATATATATATGGCTTCTTTTGATCCATTTTATACCATATTAATGAAAGTGCTGATAGGAAAGTGTTGATATGAGTGCTTTCATAAGATATTGCTTCAATAGGTACAGTGTGAATACATCGCATTAGTGGAGATGAGATAAAAGGAATGAATAGCATGTCAGACCTCCCATTTGTAAGAGGCATCCCGCATTGAGGCCTTCCCAGGCGGTATCCATGGCACCCGTGTCTTCACCTTTGCAGTAGGTCGCAGGATCCCTCTATCACCCTTGGTCTTACCCTGCAAAGCAGACAGCATGAAACTCAACGGAAACACATTTAGGCCCACATGTAATGCATTCATGTGCAGGTAAATCCAGCAGTTTTCACACAAGCTGGGTATACAGTATTAGATAGCATAAGAAAAAGGAAAATACACTGCTCAAAAAATAAAGGGAACACTAAAATAACACATCCTAGATCTGAATGAATGAACTATTCTTATTAAATACTTTTTTCTTTACATAGTTGAATGTACTGACAACAAAATCACACAAAAATTATCAATGGAAATCAAATTTATCAACCCATGGAGGGTCTGGATTTGGAGTCACACTCAAAATGAAAGTGGAAAACCACACTACAGGCTGATCCAACTTTGATGTAATGTCCTTGAAACAAGTCAAAATGAGGCTCAGTAGTGTGTGTGTGGCCTCCACGTGCCTGTATGACCTCCCTACAACGCCTGGGCATGCTCCTCTTGAGGTGGCGGATGGTCTCCTGAGGGGGTTGTACCCCAGGTCTCCCAGACCTGGACTAAAGCATCCGCCAACTCCTGGATAGTCTGTGGTGCAACGTGGCGTTGGTGGATGGAGCAAGACATGATGTCCCAGATGTGCTCAATTGGATTCAGGTCTGGGGGAACGGGCAGGCCAGTCCATAGCATCAATGCCTTCCTCTTGCAGGAACTGCTGACACACTCCAGCCACATGAGGTCTAGCATTGTCTTGCATTAGGAGGAACCCAGGGCCAACCGCACCAGCATATGGTCTCACAAGGGGTCTGAGGATCTCATCTCAGTACCTAATGGCAGCCCACCTACGGCCTCCTCCACGTCTCCTGATGTACTGGCCTGTCTCCTGGTAGCGCCTCCATGCTCTGGACACTATGCTGACAGACACAGCAAACCTTCTTGCCACAGCTCGCATTGATGTGCCATCCTGGATGAGCTGCACTACCTGAGCCACTTGTGTGGGTTGTAGACTCCGTCTCATGCTACCACTAGAGTGAAAGCACCGCCAGCATTCAAAAGTGACCAAAACATCAGCCAGGAAGCATAGGAACTGAGAAGTGGTCTGTGGTCACCACCTGCAGAACCACTCCTTTATTGGGTGTGTCTTGCTAATTGCCTATAATTTACACCTGTTGTCTATTCCATTTGCACAACAGCATGTGAAATGTATTGTCAATCAGTGTTGCTTCCTAAGTGGACAGTTTGATTTCACAGAAGTGTGATTGACTTGGAGTTACATTGTGTTGTTTAAGTGTTCCCTTTATTTTTTTGAGCAGTGTACATTCAGAGACCTTTGGAAAGTATTCTCCGCTCTGTTCAGCACCTTAGACCCTGAATCGGAACGGCATTGATATGAAATTAGGACATTTAATTAACTGTTTCAAATGTGTTTTCCTGAAAAGGGTTTTCCAACCTGTGGTGTCCTGGAAGGGCTCCGAGTGCTCTTCTTCACATGCACATGCACAGGCGTAGTCTCATTCACATGCACATGTAGGGGCGGTGAGATTGACCGGGTCCTCATTGCTTTTTTCTGTAAAAGAGCAGTGAGTCAACTAGGCAAAAGCCACAATATAGGCCCCCTTTTCTCCCGTATCATATTAGCCTTTATACTGTTGCCCATCACTACCACACCATCAAACAAACACAACCAAAGTAATTTCAAAGGAGACTTTTTCAAAGGGAGACTGAATTATATGCACTGTTAGGAACAGAGTAAATGGTGCAAAGCAGGACTTGATAGGGACAGATTCCATGGTTCAATCATCAAACAAACATAGAAATGAAAGGAGGAGGAAGTGTAAACAAACAGGTTGGTTGACTGTCAGATGTGAACTGGCAGCTGATATGTAGTGATCATTCAAGTCCGTCCTTGTTTACAGTGTAGACAACACATGGCTGGTGTATCATTTTACCTGGGTGATGTACAATTACTAGATCAAGAGTGGACTGGCTGGTTAAATTTTTGCCTAATGGGCCTTTATAACTTGTTAATTTTGCGCAAAGTTATAATTATCAGGCTAATAGTGCGGGCCTTGAGGAAAACAATGGGCCATTGTGGGGGCCTCAAGGAAGAAAATGGGCTGGTGTGTTAGAAATACCAGAGATGATTTCTGGTCCCAGTCTGCCCCTGACTAGGATCATATGTCAGAGCAGTAGCAAAAAAGGTATACTTTTAGCGAATGAAGGCACGGCAGGAGCATACCTTCTGAAGTTAAGAAGGGTTGGTCCTGGTCGGTTCCTGGATAGGAGTGGTTACTGGAAGTGGTGTTGGGGGGGGGGGGGGGGGGGGGGGGCAGTAGGAGGCACTCTTTCCTCTGGTCAAATAAGAAAATATCCTAATGCCCCAGTGCAGTGATTGGGGACATTGCCCTGTGAAGGGTGCAATCTTTCGGATTGGACATTAATACAGGTGTTCTGACTCACGGTGGTCACTAAAGATCCCATGGCACTTATCGTAGGGGTGTTAACCCTGGTGTCCTGGCTAAATTCCCAATCTGGGCCTCATATCTTCCCCAGCTTCCAATTCGCTCATTCCTCTCCCCTGTAACTATTCCCCAGGTCGTTGCTGTAAATGAGAACGTGTTCTTCTCAGTCAACTTACCTGGTAAAATGAGTGTGTTGAACGGAGAGTGGCAAGGTAGGAGAAGAACAGAGGGAGGACGTGTGTTGAGGAAGAATGGCGCCAAGTACAACCCGTACTCTGATGGCTCAGAAATTGAACTTGACGAGAGTGAATTGCGTGTGGTGAAGACCTCTGAACCATGCCCCAATGATCATGCAAAGGATGATTCTGGCACAGTGGGAGTGACATTTTTATAGAAAGTGGATCCCTGACTTTTGGCTGACCCATATAATTTGGGTACGGTTAAATCGGTGAAGGTAGCTCGAAGTGGAATTGTGATTTTCTGTTATCTTCCGCCCAGAGGGAGTTGACACTTGGCGTCACGCGCCTCGGGACAAGACCTGTGACTTGCTTTGCTCTCCGGAGCAGAGTGCCTTTCAAAATAATGATTACTGTGGTGGCATTAAGTGTTGAGGTGGAGCAACTGAAATGTAAGATTCCCTGTGTCTGTGACACCCGCTGACCCAGTGGCGAGCGTGGTGAAACTGAGAAGATACTGTCTGTCCTTTTGAGTTTTGAAACAAAGTCTTTATCTGACAAAGTCATGGTAGGATGTGTCAGTTATCCCATGAGAGTTTTTGTGCCGATCCCACTAAGGTGTTTTAGATGCCAAGCGTATGGTCATGTTGCAGCAGTGTGTGGGAGGGAAATTCCGAGATGTGAGAAGTGTGCAGGAGGGCATGGAAAAAAGGAATGTGTAGTATCGGTGGAAAAAACGGTGTGTTTCAATTGTGGGGGTGCCCATGTTACTGGAGATCAGAAGTGCCGGTGCAAGAGATAGGTTGAGGTTGCAACTCTGTTCAGAGTAGAACAGGTCACAAAATGTCGTCATAATATATGCACAAAAACTGTTTCGGCTGGGAAGCATGCCTTTAACACCATCATTAAGTTTGCCGACGACATGACGATGGTAGGCCTGATCACCGATGAAGATGAGACAGCCTATAGGGAGGAGGTCAGAGACCTGGAAGTGTGGTGCAAGAACAACAACCTCTCCCTCAACGTCAGCATGACAAAGGAGCTGATTGTGGATGACAGAAAAATGTAGGGGTCGAGCACACAACCCACTCACATAGATGAGGCTGTAGTGGAGCGGGTCGAGAGCTTCAAGTTCATCAGTGGACATCACTAAGGATCAATCATGGTCCACACACACCAACAGTCTTGAAGAGGGCACGACAACACCTCTAACCCCTCAGAAGGCTGAAAGTATTTGGCATGGGCCCTTAAAACCTCAAAAACGTATTTGATAGCTGCATCACTGTTTGGTATGGCAACTGCTTGGCATCCAAACGCTACAGTGGGTAGTTTGTACGGCCCATTACATCACTGGAACCGAGCTCCCTGCCATCCAGGACCTCTATACTGAGGTCGGATGTCTTAGCCGTGTCTGAATCCTGGCTTAGGAAAACCAACAAAAACCCTGAAGTTTCCATCCCTAACTATAACATTTTCCACCAAGATAGAACTGCCAAAGGGGGAGGTGTTGCAATCTACTGCAGAGATAGAACTCTGAAGGCTATTTTACTATCCAGGTCTGTACCAAAACAATTAGAGCGTCTACTTCTAAAAATGTACCTTTCCAGAAACAAGTCTCTCACCGTTGCCGCTTGCTTTTGACCCACCCTCTGCCCCCAGCTGTGCCCTGGACACCATATGTGAATTGATTTCTCCCCATTTATCTTCTGAGATCGTGCTGCTAGGTGACCTAAACTGAGACATGCTTAACATCCCGGGCATCCTACAATCTAAGCTTGATGCCCTCAATCTCACACAAATTACCAGGTACAACCCCAAATCCGTAAACACGGGCACCCTCATAGATATCATCCTAACTAACTCGCCCTCCAAATACACCTCTGCTGTTTTCAACCAAGATCTCAGCGATCACTGCCTCATTGCCTGCATCCGTAATGGTGGTCCTCATCACTGTCAAACGCTCCCCAAAATACTTCTGCGAACAGGCCTTTCTAATTGACCTGGCCGGGGTATCCTGGAATGACATTGACCTCATCCCGTCAGTAGAGGATGCATGGTTATTCTTTAAAAGTGACTTCCTCACCATCTTAAATCAGCACGCCCCATTAAAAAATGTAGAAGTAGAAACAGATATAGCCCTTGGTTCACTCCAGACCTGTCTGCCCTTGACCAGTACAAAAACATCCTGTGGCGTTCTGCATTAGCATCGAATAGCCCCCATGATATGCAACTTTTTCGGGAATTTAGGCACCAATATACACAGGCAGTTAGGAAAGCTAAGGCTAGCTTTTTCAAACAGTAATATGCATCCTGTAGTACAAACTCAAAAAAGTTCTGGGACACTGTAAAGTCCATGGAGAATAAGAGCACCTCCTCCCAGCTGCTCACTGCACTGAGGCTAGGAGACACTGTCACTACCGATAAATCCACAATAGTTGAGAATTTCAATAAGCATTTTTCTAAGGCTGGCCATGCTTTCCACCTGGCTACCTCTACCCCGGTCAACAGCCAAATCCAGATAGCTGATGTTCTGAAAGAACTGCAAAATCTGGACTCCTACAAATCACCCGGGCTAGACAATCTGGACCCTCTCGTTCTCAAAGTACCAGCCGAAATTATTGCAACCCCTATCACTAGCCTGCTCAAACTCTCTTTCGTATCGTCTGAGATTCCCATAGATTGGAAAGCTGCCGCAGTCATCCCCCTTTTCAAGGGGGGCGACACTCTAGACCCAAACTGCTACAGGCCTATATCTATTCTACCCTGAATTTCTAAGGTCTTTGAAAGCCAAGTTAACAAAGATTATTGACCATTTCGAATCTCACCGTACCTTTTCCGCTATGCAATCTGGTTTCAGAGCTGGTTATGGGTGCACCTCAGCCACGCTCAAGGTCCTAAACGATATCATAACCGTCATTGATAAGATACATTACTGTGCAGCAGTATTCATCGACCTGGCCAAGTCTTCGACTCCTTTAAACACAACATTCTTATTGGCAGACTCAACAGCCTTGGTTTCTCAAATGTTTGCCTCGCTTGGTTCACCAACGACTTCTCCGATAGAGTTCAGTATGTCAAATCGGAGGGCCTGTTGTCTGGACCTCTGGCAGTCACTATTGGGGAGTTCAATTCTCAGGCCGACTCTCTTCTCTGTATACATCAATGATGTCGCTCTCGCTGCTGGTGGTTCTTTGATCCATCTCTAAGCAAACGACACCATTCGGTATAACCTCCAGATGAGCTTCAATGCGATACAACTATCCTTCTGTGGTCTCCAACTGCTCTTAAATGCAAGTAAAACTAAATGCATGCTCTTCAACCGATCGCTGCCCGCACCTGCCCGCCCATCCAGCATCACTACTCTGGATGGTTGACTTAGAATATGTGGACAACTACAAATACCTATGTGTCTGGTTAGACTGTAAACTCTCCTTCCAGACTCACATTAAACATCTCCAATTCAAAATTAAATCTGGAATCGGCTTCCTATTTCGCAACAAAGCATCCCTCACTCATGCTGCCAAACATACCCTCGTAAAACTGACCATCCAACAGATCCTCGACAATGTCATTTACAAAATAGCCTCCAACACTCCACTCAACAAATTGGATGCAGTCTATCACAGTACCATCCATTTTGTCACCAAAGCCCCATATACTACCCACCACTGCATGCTCTCGTGGTCTGGCCCTTGCTTCACATTCGTAGCCAAACACACTGGCTCCAGGTCCTCTACAAGTCTCTGCTAGGTAAAGCCCAGACTTAGCTCACTCGTCACCATAGCAGCACACACCCGTAGCAGGCACTCCAGCAAGGAATTCTCACTGGTCACCCCCAAAGCCTATTCTTCCTTTGGCCTCCTCTCCTTACAGTTCTCTGCTGCCAATGACTGGAACGAATTGCAGAAATCATAGCAGCTGGAGACAAATATCTCCCTCACTAACTTTAAGCACCAGCTGTCAGAGCAGCTCATAGATAACTGAACCTGTACATATCCCATCTGTAAATAGCCCATCCAACTACCTCATCCCCATACTGTATCTATTTATCTTGCTCCTTTGAACCCCAGTATCTCTACTTGAACATTCATCTTTTGCACATCTATCACTCCAGTGTTTAATTGCTAAATTGTCATTATTTTGCCTATTTATTGTCTACCTCCCTTATCGTACCTCATTTGCACACACTGTAAATACTTTTTCTCTATTGTGTTATTGACTGTATGTTTGTTTATTCCATGTGTAACTCTTGTGTTGTTGTTTGTGTCGCACTGCTTTGCTTTATCTTGGCCAGGTCGCAGTTGTAAATGAGAAATTGTTCTCAACTATCTGGTTAAATAAAGGTGAAATAAAGTAAATAAATAAAAAAAAAAGAATGACCATCGTTGTGTTTGGAGGAGAAAGGGGGAAGGCTTGCAAGCCAAAGAACACCATAGCAACCGTGAAGCACGGGGGTGGCAGCATCATGTTGTGGGGGTGTTTTTCTTGCAGGGTGGACTGGTGCACTTCACAAAATAGATGGCATCATGAGGGAGTAAAATTATGTGGATATATTGAAGCAACATCTCAAGACATTAGTCAGGAAGTTAAAGCTTGTTCACAAAAGGGTCTTCCAAATGGAGAATGACCCCAAGCATACTTCCAAAGTTGTGGCAAAATGGCTTAAGGACAACAAAGTCAAGGTATTGGAGTGGCCAGAACTGAAAAAGCGCGTGCGAGCAAGGAGGCTAACAAACCTGACTCAGTTACACCAGCTCTGTCAGAGGAATGGGCCAAAATTCACCCAGGTTATTGTGGGAAGCTTATGGAAGGCAACCCGAAACGTTTGACCCAAGTTAAACAATTTAAAGGCAATGCTACCAAATAGAGGTCGACCGACTATGATTTTTCAATGCCGATACCGATTATTGGAGGACCAAAAAAAGCCGATACCGATTAATCGGACGATTTTTAAAAATGTATTTGTAATAATGACAATTACAACAATACTGAATGAACACTTATTTTAACTTAATATGATACATCAATACAAATCAATTTAGCCTCAAATAAATAATTAAACATGTTCAATTTGGTTTAAATAATGCAAAAACAAAGTGTTGGAGAAGTAAAAGTGCAATATGTGCCATGTAAAAAAGCTAACGTTTGAGTTCCTTGCTCAGAACATATGAAAGTTAGTGGTTCTTTTTAACATGAGACTTCAATATTCCAAGGTAAGAGGTTTTAGGTTGTAGTTAATACAGTATTTATAGGACTATTTCTCTCTATACCATTTGTATTTCATATACCTTTGAGTATTGGATGTTCTTATAGGCACTATAGTATTGCCAGTGTAACAGTATAGCTTCCGTCCCTCTCCTCGCCCCTACCTGGGCTCGAACCAGGAACACATCGACAACAGCCACACTCGAAGCAGCGTTACCCATCACTCCACAAAAGCTGTGTCCCTTGCAGAGCAAGGGGAATAACTACTACAAGTCTCAGAGCGAGTGAAGTTTAAAAACACTATTAGTGCGCACCCCGCTAACTAACTAGCCATTTCACATTGATTACACCAGCCATTAGGCTGATAGGCTTGAAGTCATAAACAGCGCTGTGCTGGCGAAGAGCTGCTGGCAAAACACATGAAAGTGCTGTTTGAATGAATGCTTACGAGCCTGCTGCTGCCTACCATCGCTCAGTTAGACTGCTTTATCAAACCATAGATTTAATTATAACATAACACACAGAAATACGAGCCTTTGGTCAATAATATGGTCGAATCCGGAAACTATCCTTTAAAAAGCAAAACGTTTATTATTTCAGTGAAATACGGAACCGTTCGGTATTTTATCTAACGGGTGGCACCCCTAAGTCTAAATTCTTGCTACATTGCACAACCTTCAAATACAGAACCGTTCGGTATTTTATCAAACGGGTGGCATCCCTAAGTCTAAATATTCTTGCTACATTGCACAACCTTCAATGTTGCATATACCCTGACTCTGCGTGCAACGAACGCAAGAGAAGTGACACAATTTCACCTGGCTAATATTGCCTGCTAACCTGGATCCCCCAGTGTTGCATCGATTATATGCAACGCAGGACACGCTAGATAAACTAGTAACATCATCAACCATGTGTAGTTATAACTAGTGATTATGATTGATTGATTGTTTTTTATAAGATAAGTTTAATGCTAGCTAGCAACTTACCTTGGCTTCTACTGCATTTGCCTAACAGGCAGTCTCCTTGTGGAGTGCAACAAGAAGTAGGTGGTTATTGTGTTGGACTAGTTAACTGTAAGGTTGCAAGATTGGATCCCTCGAAGTGACGTTCTGTTGGCTGTGTGCTTAGGATCGTTGTCCTGTTGGAAGGTGAACCTTTGCCCCAGTCTGAGGTGCTGAGTACTCTGGAGCAGATTTTCATCAAGCATCTCCCTGTACTCTTTGCTTCGATCCTGATTAGCCTCCCAGTCCCTGCTGCTGAAAAACTTCCCTACAGCATGATGCTGCCCTCACCATGCTGGGGATGGTGCCAGGTTTCCTCCAAATAGTTCATTATTGGGTTCATCAGACCAGAGAAACTTGTTTCTCATGGTCTGAGTCTTTATGTGTCTTTCGGCAAACTCCAAGTGTGCTGTCATATGCCTTTTACTGAGGAGTGGCTTCTGTCTTGCCACTCTACCGTAAAGGCCGGATTGGTTGAGTGCTACAGATATGGTTGTCCTTCTGGAAGCTTCTCCCATCTCCACAGAGGAACTCTTTAGCTCTGTCAGAGTGATCATCGGGGTCTTGGTCACCTCCCTGACCAAGACCCTTCTCCCCCAATTGCTCAGTTTGGCCACATGGCCAGCTCCAGGAAGAGTCTTGGTGGTTCCAAACTTCTTCCATTTAAGAATGATTGAGGCCACTGTGTTTATGGGGACCTTCAATGCTGCAGAAATGTTTTGGTACCCTTCCCCAGATCTGTGTCTCAACACAATCCTGTCTCAGAGCTCTACGGACAATCCCTTCGACCTCATGGCTTGGGTTTTGCAAGGACATGCACGGTCAACAATGGGAACTTATATAGACAGTTGTGTAACTTTCCGAATCATCCCTTCACTGTTGACGTTGAGACTAAAGGTTGACCAATTAATCGCCATGGCTGATTAATTATGGCCCTTTTCAAGTTTTCATAACAATCAGTAATCTACCCTTATGGCCAATTACATTGCAATTCACGAGGAGACTGTGTGGCAGGCTGACCACCTGTGACGCGAGTCCAGCATCAAAAGGACCTTGTGGTTGTAAGGAGCCATGGTAAGTTGCTAGCTAGCATTAAACTTATCTTATAAAAAACAATCAATCTTCACATAATCACTAGTTAACTACACACGGTTGATGATATTACTAGGTTAACTAGCTTGCCCTGCGTTGCATATAATCAAAGCGGTGCCTGTTAATTTGCCATCAAATCACAGCCTACTTCAACTTCGCCAAACAGGTGGTGATTTAACAAAAGCACATTTGTGAAAAAAGCATAATTGTTGCACAAATATACCTAACCACGAACATCGATGCCTTTCTTAAAATTAATACACAGAAGTATATATTTTTTTTAACCTGCATATTTAGTTAAAATAAATGCATGTTAGCAGGCAATATTAACTACAGAAATTGTGTCACTTCTCTTGCGTTCAGTGCAAGCAGAGTCAGGGTATATGCAGCAGTTTGGGCCGCCTGGCTCGTTGCGAACTGTATGAAGACCATTTCCTAACAAAGACCATAATTAATTTGCCAGAATTTTACATAATAATGACATAACATTGAAGGCTGTGCAATGTAACAGCAATACAGTGCCTTGCGAAAGTATTCGGCCCCCTTGAACTTTGCGACCTTTTGCCATATTTCAGGCTTCAAACATAAAGATATAAAACTGTATTTTTTTGTGAAGAATCAACAACAAGTGGGACACAATCATGAAGTGGAACGACATTTATTGGATATTTCAAACTTTTTTAACAACTCAAAAACTGAAAAATTGGGCATGCAAAATTATTCAGCCCCTTTACCTTCAGTGCAGCAAACTCTCTCCAGAAGTTCAGTGAGGATCTCTGAATGATCCAATGTTGACCTAAATGACTAATGATGATAAATATAATCCACCTGTGTGTAATCAAGTCTCCGTATAAATGCACCTGCACTGTGATAGTCTCAGAGGTCCGTTAAAAGCGCAGAGAGCATCATGAAGAACAAGGAACACACCAGGCAGGTCCGAGATACTGTTGTGAAGAAGTTTAAAGCCGGATTTGGATACAAAAAGATTTCCCAAGCTTTAAACATCCCAAGGAGCACTGTGCAAGCGATAATATTGAAATGGAAGGAGTATCAGACCACTGCAAATCTACCAAGACCTGGCCATCCCTCTAAACTTTCAGCTCATACAAGGAGAAGACTGATCAGAGATGCAGCCAAGAGGCCCATGATCACTCTGGATGAACTGCAGAGATCTACAGCTCAGGTGGGAGACTCTGTCCATAGGACAACAATCAGTCGTATATTGCACAAATCTGGCCTTTATGGAAGAGTGGCAAGAAGAAAGACATTTCGAAAAAGATATCCATAAAAAGTGTTGTTTAAAGTTTGCCACAAGCCACCTGGGAGACACACCAAACATGTGGAAGAAGGTGCTCTGGTCAGATGAAACCAAAATTGAACTTTTTGGCAACAATGCAAAACGTTATGTTTGGCATAAAAGCAACACAGCTCATCACCCTGAACACACCATACCCACTGTCAAACATGGTGGTGGCAGCATCATGGTTTGGGCCTGCTTTTCTTCAGCAGGGACAGGGAAGATGGTTAAAATTGATGGGAAGATGGATGGAGCCAAATACAGGACCATTCTGGAAGAAGACCTGATGGAGTCTGCAAAAGACCTGAGACTGGGACGGAGATTTGTCTTCCAACAAGACAATGATCCAAAACATAAAGCAAAATTTACAATGGAATGGTTCAAAAATAAACATATCCAGGTGTTAGAATGGCCAAGTCAAAGTCCAGACCTGAATCCAATCGAGAATCTGTGGAAAGAACTGAAAACTGCTGTTCACAAATGCTCTCCATCCAACCTCACTTAGCTCGAGCTCTTTTGCAAGGAGGAGTGGGAAAAAATTTCAGTTTCTCGATGTGCAAAACTGATAGAGACATACCCCAAGCGACTTACAGCTGTAATCGCAGCAAAAGGTGGCGCTACAAAGTATTAACTTAAGGGGGCTGAATAATTTTGCACGCCCAATTTTTCCGTTTTTGATTTGTTAAAAAAAATTGAAATATCCAATAAATGTCGTTCCACTTCATGATTGTGTCCCACTTGTTGTTGATTCTTCACAAAAAAATACAGTTTTATATCTTTATGTTTGAAGCCTGAAATGTGGCAAAAGGTCGCAAAGTTCAAGGGGGCCGAATACTTTCCCAAGGCACTGTATTTAGACTTAGGGTTGCCACCCGTTCGATAAAAAAGGGAACGGTTCCGTATTTCACTGAAAGAATAAACGCTGTGCTTTCGAAATGAAGGTTTCCGGATTTGACCATATTAATGACCAAAGGCTCGTATTTCTGTGTATTTATTATATGTGTTGTGCATTGAAGTCCAGAAGTGAAGGGAAAAGGTGACAGGAAGAGAGCGCATAGATGCGAGAAGGAACACAATGTGGCTGCTATGAAAGTGCACTGTGTTTACGTTATCAGGGGAGTATTCATTCCTCAGATTCTGTTGAAAAACGTTTCATAAACGAATGCAAACGGAACGAAACTGAGATAAACATACCTGAAATTGTCCAATGGAAACTCTTGTTTGCAACTGTTGGACTAATGATTACACTCTAGATCAGCTAGATGCAGGCAAGCGTGTGCAAGGCAGTATTGAATGTGTCACCATCTGTCACTGTCTGTCAACTCAAATGTTTCTCTCTACCTTTGTTTACCTACGTTGTAAACTTTCATTCATAGGCTAGGTTGTAGCAACCTCGATGGGTATAGGGATAATTTCAGTATCATGTAGTAGCCTAAACCTTTTACATCGAACTGAGTGAATGGGATATGAATGACAGTCATCCAATATGCTGTAATATAAATAAGGCCATGCTCATAAAATGTGTTTTGTTCTCCCTCATCTTAAACGCCCCCGACCTCCACTGTACCTGTCTCCTGTTATGTTGACTCAGTTTATAGCAGTTTATAAAGAACGTATATAGTCTTGTTCTTTCTACATAACAGTATTCTCTCTTGAACGGAGTTCCTCGAGTTTCCCTGCCCTAGCCTGCCTAGGCCATATGCCTGTGCTCAATATCGACATAGGCACACATTTATTGCTTTAAAATATATATTATTGGCACTGGCAGCTAAACTTATCAACACTAAATAGACACTTCTTAAATATACATGTCACAATTCCAGACATAACAATGCACAATATATATTTTCTGGCCATGTATCCGCTCACTTTGCCTGCGTTGCTTTACGTTGACGCGAGAGAAATAGACTTTCTAATTTCAAGTAACGTTATACATGGCGGCGTTGACGCTCGCGGCCCGTCTGTTCTCTCTCATTCAGCTCGGTGCATTCTAATTCCAGCGTGTAAACGCTCGTAAAAATAAACACTTTTCGTTTGATTTTGTCTTCAGAGTAAACTGAAGCCAGTGTACTAACGTTACTGTAGTTCCACCTCTTCCTTCCCAATACAATCCAATTTGTCAGGCTGAAGCTGCAACTTGTTGAGCAGGAGCTTGTAACTGCCAATCCAAATAAAAGTAGTTAATAAGATAGCCACTATCTAGTAAGCTAGATAGATATAAATAGCTAAAGAAATGCAGTAATGTATTGTAGCTAGCTAACGTTAGATAGCAAGCTAAACCACGGGCTTTGGCTAAACAGAATTTATGCTTTATGCTAAATAACCAATTGTTCAAGTACCTTTTTAAGAACACCAGAAGTAACTCACCATGTGAGAATCAAAATATTCGTCGAAATTGTGGTTTATGGATATTGTGACATATAGTTTACGTAGCTAGCTACCATTTCATTCAAAAGGCAAAGCAAAGACAGTGGGCAAAGCGTCCTCCAAAACACCATTCTTCCGGTAGCAGCGTTCCGGTAGGTGATTGGCTCATTCAAAACTTTGCTGATCTGTGAATGGAGCAAAGAGCTGACCTTTGGTGGAGTTATGTTCCACGTTGTCCGTAGCAACGGGTCCCTACAAATCAAATCACATTTTATTTTTCAAACGCGCCGAATACCGCAGGTGTAGACCTTACCATGAAATGCATACTTACAAGCCCTTAACCAACAATGCAGTTTTAAGAATAATAAGACTTTAAAAAATATTTACAAATAAATAAAAAAAAGAGCAACAATAGCTTTTTTTATGACCAGCACTGTAGGTGCGCGAGACAAGTTTACCAGCATCATAGCATAAGTATCATTGACATGTTCCTTGCCATTTTAAACAATATTACATTATACTAATAAACTGACACAGTAGGTGCTGTTGCAAGGCAAACTTTTCAAGACGAACAATAATGTATGGACAGAAAGCACACAGCCTAATTGTTTATTTTTTTGTTGCCTGCAGTGGGCTGTATCACATGGAAAGATAGCTACATTTTTACATTGGTTTACAGTCCACTTTTCCTAAATATCTAGCTGTTCAATGTCACATTTGCACCTTGTATTATTTTAAAACCCTTCCACTCTTCGTGTTGAGTGTAAAGAAATATTGGCAAGACATTAAATGCAGTAAATAATTTAGTAATGCGGGACACAATAATTGAAGTACTTTTACTTCTAGTATGACTAATTGTACAGCAAAGCCTTCACAACATTTACTTGATACTCATATATTAAAAGGACTGAAATTGAAAGGAATATATTACATGTAAATTTACTAAGCATAGTCCTTCACAAATACAGAGTGCATGTTAGTCCAATGCAACACTGTTATGTCCTTATCTACTTCTATACTCTTAACAAATGCATAGAATGGTGTTTCACAGCGGCCATTGACATTTACCTGAATTCCATTGCACAGTACGTACTTAAAGATTTACTGTTAATACTAGTCCATCATCTATGCTAGTCATTGTGGTTCTTACTAACAAAACATAGCAGAAAAAAAACATCTCAACCACATTATCAGATGGTTGAGATATGAAATGAATAGGTGAACTTACATAGTAATAGCTTTGAAAAAAGGTCAATTGGTTTACATTTCCTCTAATCAAACATGAATATATTCTTATATCATCTAGCTTGTCAAATGTGCGGTTCTGGTTTACTGTCGCAATATAAAGGAATGTGTTTCCAGGACATAGATTCACGGGGTCAAATACCATAGTGATAAAATCCAATACAGGTCTTTGTCATATGGTATGTCATGTCCAATTGAGTGGTGGAAACCCACTGCCGGGGTTTGGTAACTGTTGTGGAACAGATGTGTGAAGTCATTCTGGTGCAGAAAGTTCCCCCTACAGGTAACTCATAACAAACAGTTCCTTTCTTTCCAACCTGATGTGGCTCCAGGACATAGAACCTAATCATGACCCTGTGGAATACAAGTTCACCTACAATTAGATTCCTGTATATGGTTTTCAATACATAAGACCATGTGGCTATAATTTAAATCTACTAAATGCAATATTCTATTTAATGCAATATAATGTCAATACATACTTTGAATGCTATATGGTGTTGCAAGATCTCCTGTGCAACCCCTTACAAGCATAAGTAGTTAGGCTGTAATCAATACCTCATGGTAGTAATAACCTAGACATATGAGCTGTCCATAAATCCAGACACACCATGGTATAACAGATAACTAGAATTTTTCATCTGTTTCTTGAGTCAAAGTTGAGTTGGGCTTTAAAGAGTCTGCAGGCAGGCCGGGTACAGGAACTGACATACAGAGACACTCCATCTTTCAATCTGAGAAGGTATCATATGACATACTGCCCTTTATCCACACCAATGCAGAAATGCAAAATCCTCTTATCTTATGCATAAAACATATTTTCTATCATTAGAACAGAGCCAAAGCTCTGCAGTAGAGGATAGTACTAAGGTAAAATACATGAATGATTTGTAGCATAGTCAGCTTCTAACCGGTCTTCAGTAAGTCCAAGTTCTCCTGTAAGGAAAGGGAATATATTGGCACTGTGTTCCTTGTTCTTCTCAGCAGTGTCAGTGACACCGATGGCGGACACGGACAGTATCACGCAAGGAGCACAAGTTCCACCCATGAGCATTGGCAGTCCTGGTTTCACCACCAACATCATTCTCTGCATGGAAAACAGACAACATAAAATACACACAAGCACCATTTTTGAATAGAATTAGCTAGCTAAGCTTTATCTAAGTATTTAAATATGGACACTGGAGTTAAAACCTTGATAGCCGCTAACTATAGTGCCTTCAGAAAGTATTCACACCCTTGACTTTTTCCACACTTTGTTGTGTTACAGCCTGAAATTAAAATTGATTAAGTTGAGATTTTGTGCCACTGGCCTACACACAATACCCCCTGATGCCAAAGTGGAATTATGTTTTTAGACATTTTTACAAGTATTCAATCCCTTTGTTACGGCATGCCTAAATAAGTACAGGAGTAAAAATGTGTTTAACAAGTCATATAATAAGTTGAATGGACTCACTGTGTGCAGTAAGTGTTTAAAATTATTTTTGATGACTACCTTATCTCTGTACCCCACAATTATCTCTAAGTTCCCTCATCTCTCGGAGACAGAACACATCTCCTTCCTGAGCGGTATGACGGCTGCGTGGTCCCATGGTGTTTATACTTGCGTACTATTGTTTGTACAGATGAATGTGGTACCTTCAGGCATTTGGAAATTGCTCCCAAGGATGAACCAGACTTCTGGAGGTCTACAATTTTTTTTCTGAGGTCTTGGCTGATTTATTTTGATTTTCCCATGATGTCAATCAATCAGAGGCACTGAGTTTGAAGGTAGGCCTCTAAATACATCCACAGGTACACCTCCAATTGACTTAAATGATGTCAATTAGCCTATCAGAAGCTTCTAAAGCCATGACATTATTTTCTGGAATTTCCCAAGCTGTTTAAAAGGCACAGTCAACTTAGTGTATGTGAACATCTGACCCATTGGAGTTGTGATACAGTGAATAAGTGAAATAATCTGTAAACAATTGTTGGAAAAATGACTTGTGTCATGCACAAAGTAGATGTCCTAACCGACATGCCAAAACTATAATTTGCTAACAAGACTCCAACCTAAATGTATGTAAACTTCCGACTTCAACTGTGTGTGTGTGTGTGTGTGTATATATATTTTTTTTTGGTTACTACATGATCCCATATGTGTTATTTCATAGTTTTGATGTCTTCACTATCCTACAATGTAGAAAATAGTAAAAATAAAGATAAACCCTGGAATGAGTAGGTGTGTCAACTTTTGACTGGTGCTGTATATTTTACACATACTTTGTATGTGGACACCCCTTCAAATGAGTGGATTCTGCTACTTCAGCCACACCCGTTGCTGACAGGTGTATCATTTTTTTTTTAAAGAGCGCACACAGCCATGCAATCTCCATAGACAAACATTGGCATTAAAATGGCCTTACTGAAGTGCTCAGTGACTTTCAATGTGCCTGAATGTATAGTGCCAACTATAAAGTTTGTTGGAGGAGGAATAATGGTCTTGAGCTTTTTTTTTCATGGTTCGGGGACATTGACTGTCATGGTACAATGATAGTCTAGACCAGGGGTTCTTAACTTTTTAATCATGGGATCCAAATGAGAAATTCTGTGTAAAGCAGAAAGCGCACTGAACAGAGAGCACATGGCCAAATCAATTACAGTAATTAATGAAACAACTATAAAAAAAACCACCATTAACAGGTCCCATACTTTAAGAAAGGCGGGTCTTGACGATTCTGTGCTTCCAACTTTGTGGCAACATGGGAAGATCTTTTCCTGTTTCAGCATGACAATGCCCCCGTGCACAAAGGGAGGTCCATACAGAAATGGTTTGTCAAGATGAGTGTGGAAGAACTTGACTGGCCCTGACCTCAACGCTATCGAACACCTTTGGGATGAATTGGAATGCCAACTGCAAGCCAGGCCTAATCGCCCGACCTCACTAATGCTCGTGGCTGAATGGAAGCAAGTCCCTGCAGCAATGTTCCAACATTAGTGGAAAGCCTTCCAAGAAGAGTAGAGGCTGTTATAGCAGAAAATAGGGGGACCAATTCCATATTAATGCCAATGATTTTAGAATGAGATGTTTGACGAGCAGATGTCCACATACTTTTGGTAACGTAGAATATATGCTACTGCTCGACTAACAAAATATCTTATTACCAACAGCTTATCGACCAATTGGTGTCAGCCCTAAAAGGAACTAAAGAAAAACGACCATAAATTGGGAAAACAAATTAACTTCATGTCCTCAATAAAACACGTTATATTTGGGGAAAATCCAACACAACACATCAATGACTACCACTCTTCATATTTTCAAGCATGCTGGTGGTGGCTGCGTCATGTTATGGGTATGCTTGTCATCGGCAAGGACTAGGGAGTTTTTAGGATAAAAATAAATGGAAAAGAGCTAAGCACTGGCAAAAATCCTAGAGGAAAACTTGGTTCAGTCTTCTTTCCAAGAGACACTGGGAGACACTCACCTTTCAGCAGGAAAATAACTGAAAATACAAGGTCAAATATACAGTTGGTTACCAAGATGACTTTGAATGTTCCTGAGTGGCCTGAAAATCTATGGCAAGACTTAAAATGGCTATCGAGCAATGATGAAAAACCAACTTGACAGGGCTTGAAGAATTTTTTAAAAGAATAATGTGCTAATATTGTAAAACCCAGATGTGCAAAGCTTAGAGACTTACCCAGAAAGACTCAAAGGTGATTCTAACTTGTCACATTGACTCAGGGGGATGAATACTTATGTAAACATGTGTTATTTTTCATAATTATTTTACGAATGTTTGAATCCATCCGAGTATTTAGTGTATATCGTTTAGATTATCGTTTATCGTTTTAAATTAAAACTATTTTAATCCCACCTTGTAACACAACAAAATGTGTTAGGTCAAGGGGGTGTGATTATTTAAGAGCCCCGATTTAGCAACTTCGTCACTATATTTAGCGAGTATTCAGATTCCTCTAGCAACACATTTTCAAAAATAACGACTAGCGACAAATCTAGCGTTATTGGAGACTCTGACGTGAAAGCACGTATCGTTCTTACTCTTCTCAACGAGCAGCGGGTGCTGCCGTGGGCCCCACCACCGTCCCATAGCACTCGCAGGCGGCCCAGTCCTCGCGCAGCAGTCCCTCTCAGCTGCAGTCAGAGGAGATGTTCACCCCTCCGCGTCCAGACTGCAAATGAATTGCGCATGCGGGAAGCCGCCGCTGGCTTACATTCAGGGCGGGATGTAAATGTACAACATTTCTTTGTCTAAAATAAATCACTGCACAAAAATAAATCACTGCATTTGACTAACACAGCCTCAGTAATTTACTCAGTTACTCACCTTGTCCACTGTGTGTGTGCCTCTCTGTGACATAAGCTAAACATCTAGCTGGCTAGCTCATCATAGTCTCAATCTAAACTGTACACTCAAAAATACAGAAAGGAGTGGGAATCACACCCTGAATTCAAAGGCTGATTGAAGCCGTTTATTGGAGATGATACACTGCATTCTGCCTGTATTGTAAGGCTGATTTCTACGCCAAACTTAGTGATGTAAAAAAAACACATGACTACTCAAAAACATACTCAAAAGGCAAAGCCTTATAACAGTTCCACCCAAAACAAGCTGCCATTTATGGTTAAAAAAAATAGACTCTGCAAAAAAGGCTGAGGCCACCAAGGCATTAGCTACCGTTGAACACTGTTCCATGCTGGCATGTGATCACATTGGAGCATGTAGAGCTGCTTTCTCAGACTCCACTGCTGCTACCCACTTCAAAATGCACAGGACAAAGTGCACAGAAATTATTAATGGTGTTCTAGGACCATACTTTCTGAAAAAGTTGGTTGCAGATGTGGGTGACCAGTGTTTCAGCCTCCTCCTCGATGAGTCCACGGATGTAAGTGTTTCTAAGTACCTGGGGGTTGTGATAAGGTACTTTAGTGACACCAAGCAGACAATTCTATCAACATTTCTGGGGCTTGTTGAGTTGGAGGGAGGAGATGCCAAATCTATAGCCCGTGCTGGTGTGGCTTTCCTCTGGAAGTGTAGTCTTAAAAAAGAGAAACTCCTGGGGATAGGGACTGACAATGCCTCTGTTATGACGGGGATTAACAATGGGGTCCATAATGTGCTGGAGGAGGAGTATGGCCTCAAATATCTGGTTCTTATTCGCTGTGTGTGCCACTCTGCAGCTTGCTGTAAGTCATGCTTCCAATGACATCATCCCCCGTAGCGTGGAGTACTTGGTACGAGAGACTTATAACTGGTTGTCAGTGTCTCCAAAGCGCAGGGAGGCCTACAAGGCCAAATATGAGACCATCAACTGTGGGGAGAAACCTTTACAGATAACCAAGGTGTGTGCCACACATTGGCTCTCCATTGAACCCGTGGTTTCACGCATTCTGGACCAGTGGGAGGAGGCTGCATTTCGCAGTCACCAAGTCCAGTGAACACTGCTACATGGCTGAGGTTTTATACTCCATGTACAGTGATCCTCAAAACATATTGGATCTGATTTTTTTGAAGTCAGTGCTGGGTGAGGTACAGTTGGCCATCAAGGCTTTTGAGGGAGAGCAAGTAGATCCTCTTAAGCTACTTGACAGCTTGGTTAGCCTGATCAAGTCTGTGAGCAGCAGGGTGCTGAATCCACTGGCAAATGTTGATGTACTCAAAGGGCCAATAGATGGATACATCAGTCCCAAACTGTACCTTGGTTACCTTTTTGAGTCAAAGGCAGCTGAGCTCCACCTTGTACCTGAGGATGAAAACAATGTCCGAAAGTGGTGTGTAGCCTTCACCATCTCCCTCACTAATGAGTTGAGGGTGAGACTGAAGGACAACATCGAAGCATTGTGTAGCCTTCACCATCTCCCTAACTAATGAGTTGAGGGTGAGACTGAAGGACAACATCGAAGCATTGTGTAGCCTTCACCATCTCCCTCACTAATGAGTTGAGGGTGAGACTGAAGGACAACATCGAAGCATTGTGTAGCCTTCACCATCTCCCTCACTAATGAGTTGAGGGTGAGACTGCCGAACAACATCGAAGAATTGCAGTACATGTCAACTTTCAATGTGGAGGAAACTCTAAAGCACAATAAGAGCCCTGGAGAAATAGAAGAAAAAAAATAGCCAAGCTCCTTGGCTACTCCCCTGCAGAGATAGACAAGATGGTCCAGCAATGGCGTGCCATCCATCTTAGTAAATGGAATGAGACAACACACACACTGGGGCTTCTGGAGTGAGATTTGGAAGTTCAGGGGTGCAGCTGATATCAACCCGTTTCAAGAACTTGCCATGGCTGCTGTGTCTGTGTTGTCCTTGCCACACTTGAATGCTGAAGTCGAGAGAGTATTTAGCCAGATGAGTGTGGTAAAAAGCAAACTTAGAAATCAGATGTCCTTGCAGACCCTTAACTCCATCCTGTACATTCGATATGGACTGAAGCTGTCTGGTGAGGCTTGCTATGAGCACCAGCTGGCTGATAATGTTTTGTGGCTTTTTGGCACATCAGCTGCTTACTAATTTAAGTCAGCTCCGTCAGTTGCTGAACCTGCCATAGAGAGCCTTGACCAAAATGAGGATGATCCACTCTTTCTGTGAGGGGGGTCTGGGGGAAAAAAAGACAACCTGAATTAGGGCCAGACTAGTTACCATCATTTTCTCACATTGCCATTGACAGTTTTTTCTATTGTCTCTTTTTGGTCCATTTAGATTGTATTCAACAAATATAAAACATGTTATGGTTAAAAATGTTCATGTTTTACTGTGACTTGTTGTAGGCTCCTAAGTGGACCATAAGGTTAAAAACCAAACCAAATTAAGAACAAAACAATTTAATAGAAAACAAAATAACTCCGCCAGTGTCTCTTTTGGAGGAGGGTTGGAATTGTGACATAAAAAAACAAGAATCGACAGAAGAAAGTTAATTTGTAGTTCTAAACACATTTACGGTGTTTTTGACTCACTGTCTCTCCCATGATGTTATTTCTCTCTCCTACAGCGCCCATCACAATTACATGCACGATGACGTCCTTTAGCGACTTCTAGGACAACCTTACTGAGGAGTTGGCAACATTGCCAACGCTCAGTATGAAAGTTAACACGCATTGCTTGCGATATGATTTTGGCAATATAAGGAACATATCGGCGAGAAATAACTTTCTAAAATCAAAAAAGGTTAAATGCACACCTTTATAGAGTTAGTGTTCGCACACGGACATCTATTTTACAGCGCTTGTTGACGGAAGACCGACAAGACAGAGGTGACCACTTGCGCTAATAAGCGATCTTGCATGATCGAACAGCTGTGTGTAAGTGTAACTATGGAGGAAGTATAGCAGAAGCCTTGTTCATCAGCTCGATGCACACAGCCGTATGGATATGTGCAAACCTGCTACACAGTAAGTGTTTTTTTAAAGATTATTTCTCGCTTATATGAAAGACAAGTTCCATGTTTCGTGAAAAGTATTGCACGCAATTATTATTTACGTTTCCAAATGTTAAAACAGAGCGTCGGGATTGTAATTCACCCTTGGGATAAGGCCTTGAGTTCTCGTGAGCAAGGCTACAGCTAGCCCATTCAATACTGTAGACGGCAAGGCTTGAGTTCGACAACTAGGCTACAGCTAGCTGACAGTAATCTCAACAATGCAATGTATCAAAGGCAGACATATGGAGTGAGGCCAAACTTAACTTCACTCAGTAACATTTTTGATGCAGTAGCCTACTCACCTCTTCGTGTTTCCCTAGAACAGCGGCTGTTTTGGAGCACAGCTTTTTCAAGAAATCCTCAGAAAACGTACTCTCAGGTAAATTACTTTCTAAATCAATGAACGGCATGATTTTGTAAAGAGGTCGTTCTTTCAGATGAGAAGGCTAGGGAGGTCAATTTGCAGCAAATTTGACTTTGCTCCGGAAAGTACGTCTCTTCATTGGAGGGAAAAAAGTACTTCCGTGTCACGGAATTTCGGAAATGTTCAAAATAAAAGTCCCCCACTAGCAAAAAGTCTCAGTAACTTGAATGTATTCATGATATAGGAAAAATTGTCTAAACATGAACAATGATTCATACTTTTTCATATTTAGGTGACATTTGCATTACATTTGAATTAAAAAATATGTTCTAAGGTCAAATATGGTAAGTGGAAATGCCTCCAATATGAATCACTGTATATTAGGCATAAGGTTAGTGGTGTGGTACCATATGAGTGTGATATAACCAATTAGATTCCAGGAACCTCCTACTGCATTTTTCAAAATGTCTGATTAGTCAGGAGACAATACAAACAACAAATCACATTATTATTTTTATTTTGTATATATATTTTAAAGTCAGTGTTCAATCTGGCAGGGCCTCTGCCCAGCCTTGCCCTGCCATGGCTTCGTCTCTGTTAAACATTCAGATGATGATTCAGTTTCCAGTACAGTAGCCTACTGTTACACTTGATTGTTGTTGGTATGTTCAACTCATATTTCTGATTTGGAAGTTTATAATAAACAGCATTGGAGCTATTTTAGATAGTACATGAATGCTGCACGACTTTCCCAGTCAGTGTTCTGAACTTCTGAGAGCACATGAACACAACAAAAATATATGTACACAATGATGTCATACATATACCACGTGAATGCAATGACCAATAGAATGAGCGTATCCAAAGGAACGCCAGCAACCCTGGACAATAATATTGCAGCCCTTCAGAGACGTTCTGGTCATATTTATTAGAGCGGAAATGATTGAATGCTATTTTGGTGATTAGGAATAAATGTAGCTAGCACTAGTTTTAAGGTTGTATGTGTCTAACCAGCAAGCTTGGCATGTTAATTTCGGAATTTAGTTCATGTTAGACCTTTCCAGTCGCCATTTGGAGAGAAACCTCGAGCTGTTTGTTGGGTTAGTTGGCAAGATAACTGGATACAGTAACGCTGACCGCTAGCTACGGTTATGTGGGACGATAGTGATAAAGGCTAGTTAGCTAAATGCATTTTGTTAGCTAACTATAGTAGGCCAGTTCTCGTAACCTGATGCATACCGGTACCAGTCTATTGCTACGTGTTGAAAAATGCTAGGATGTTCAAAAATGTGTTCGGGTCAGGATTTATTGTAAGAACCGCGCACGTTATCCTGACATGGGTAATAACACTGATACTCTTCCTACATGATACAGGTAAGTGCACTGAATTTAAATTCATTTTCAGATGCCAGTATCCGTTGCACGGCTGTAATGCATAGATGGCATATGCATTATTACACTGTAATGCATACCATCAAACCACACTTCCACTTATCACCAAATATGGTGTTGTGGGGAAGTCCAGTGCCATTGCGTGGAGGAAAGTGGGAGAAGATGGAGCTAGATGAAACTTGGCTGACAATCTGCTGTATTTTCTCATCAATGAAATTTGATTTCAGTACAGTTTCCCAAAACTAGAATCTGTTAAATAAAATAAAATAAAGTGTTAAGTAAAAAATACATAAATAAGAGGGGGAGTAGTCTGGGTAGCCATTTGATTAGCTGCCCGGTAGTCTTATGGGTTGGAATCTGTTAAGAAGACTTTTGGACCTAGACTTGGCGCTCCGGTACCGCTTGCCTTGTAGTAGCAGAGAGAACAGTCTATGACTAGGGTGGCTGGAGTCTTTTTGACAATTTCTACCACTGTTGTGTCATCAGCAAACTTAATGATGGTGTTGGAGTCGTACCTGCCGTGCAGTCATGAGTGAACAGGGAGTACAGGGGTGGGGGCTGAGCACGCACCCCTGAGGGGCTCCCGTGTTGGGGATCAGTTTGGTGGATGTGTTGTTACCTACCCTTACCACCAGGGGCGGCCTGTCAGGAAGTTCAGGATCCAGTTGCAGAGTGAGGTGTTTAGTCCCAGGGTCCTTAGCTTAGTGATGAGCTTTGAGGGCACTATGGTGTTGAACGCTGAGCTGTAGTCAATGAATAGCATCCTCACATAGGTGTTCCTTTTGTCCACGTGGGAAAGGGCAGTTACGAACAGAGTGCGCGCTAAGTTTTGTAGACTTAATACTTTGCCAAATTTGCTTAGTGTAGAAGGAGTGCGACAGCAAAATTAGTTATTGCACAGGCGCACTTTTCAGAGTATCTGTGCCCTAAGTACATGTTAAAATGCGCCAATTGGATCTTTCTAGCTTGTGTGTGGCTCTGCCCAACTCCTTGCTTGTTCTGCCCGCTGTGCTTTATTTGCTCCCTTTGGAAACAATGATGATAAATCGTAGGTTAGTTATTTACCTGTATCTTTGATCGAAGTGCCACCAACACGATCAACAAAGAAGCCAATTAGGTAGCTGATAAAAGTAACTAAGGTCCTTATTGGTCAAGACAGTTGGACTAATCTCATAAACCACGGTCTGTGTAAAATAAGACTATATTCCAATTAGGGAAATGTACTCATTTTTTAATATATTTTTTTACCTTTATTTAATTAGGTAAGTCTGTTAAGAAGAAATTCTTATTTTCAATGATGGCCTAGGAACGGTGGGTTAACTGGTCTAGGAACAGTGGGTTAACTGGTCTAGGAACAGTGGGTTAACTGGTCTAGGAACAGTGGGTTAACTGGTCTAGGAACAGCGGGTTAACTGGTCTAGGAACAGTGGGTTAACTGGTCTAGGAACAGTGGGTTAACTGGCCTAGGAACAGTGGGTTAACTGGTCTAGGAACAGTGGGTTAACTGGTCTAGGAACAGTGGGTTAACTGGTCTAGGAACAGTGGGTTAACTGGTCTAGGAACAGTGGGTTAACTGGTCTAGGAACAGTGGGTTAACTGGTCTAGGAACAGTGGGTTAACTGGTCTAGGAACAGTGGGATAACTGGTCTAGGAACAGTGGGTTAACTGGTCTAGGAACAGTGGGTTAACTGGTCTACGAACAGTGGGTTAACTGGTCTAGGAACAGTGGGCTAACTGGTCTAGGAACAGTGGGTTAACTGGTCTAGGAACAGTGGGTTAACTGGTCTAGGAACAGTGGGTTAACTGGTCTAGGAACAGTGGGTTAACTGGTCTAGGAACAGTGGGTTAACTGGTCTAGGAACAGTGGGTTAACTGGTCTAGGAACAGTGGGTTAACTGGTCTAGGAACAGTGGGTTAACTGGTCTAGGTCTAGGAACAGTGGGTTAACTGGTCTAGGAACAGTGGGTTAACTGGTCTAGGAACAGTGGGTTAACTGGCCTAGGAACAGTGGGTTAACTGGTCTAGGAACAGTGGGTTAACTGGTCTAGGAACAGTGGGTTAACTGGTCTAGGAACAGTGGGTTAACTGGCCTAGGAACAGTGGGTTAACTGCCTTGTTCAGGGGCAGAACTACTTTTTTTTCCCCAACGATTTTTACCTTGTCTGCTCGGGATTCGATCTTGCAACCTTTCGGTTACATTGATTTGAATGAATAGTCTATTACTTATAAATGAGATAAATACAACTGCCTTACAGTTATCATATCTTAGGACCTATTACTCTCTGCTGGCATAGACCTAGTAAGCCTTTGCCTGATCCTGTATAGCTTGGTATGTCATTCCTAGAGCACTTCATGCAGTGTCACACAAAGCAATTGCTATTTGCAAGTGAAAATGTCATGGGATGCATAGGCTCCATTATTAACCTTTTGATGGCCATTTATTTGATCGTATTTCATTATCCAACATTTTAGTAGTAGCTACTAGTTAGTAAACATTGCTAATTTATTCTTGTTTTGCAGACCTGAGGAAGCAAGAGGAGAGGGGAGAGCTCATCCAACCTGTGCTCTTTGTCTTGCTGGTCCTTGTGTCGGTGTTGCTGTACTTTGCTGTCTCACTCATGGATCCTGGCTTTGTCCTATCTGACGGTAGTGACTTACAGGTGCGTCAAACCAAGTTTTGCTTACTTCACAACACACGAACACAGTAATGCATATCAATGCTCAGGAAATGCATTACAGCTAAAAAAAAAAAACTATGCACTTTGTACTGCATTTTTAGTTCACCCTTGGCATCGCTGAGGAGACGCAGGACATGATTCCCCCAACAACCAAGTCTCTGCGACAGCGGCGCTGTGGTCATTGTCTGCTCCAGGTATGGAGTGGGCTACTGTAGTATTTATTTAAAATGTTTTGTTGTTGTCTTTAACCTTTATTTATCCAGTGGAAACCCATTGAGACCAGCGTCTCATTTACAAGGGTGCCCTGGGAACAATACATTAACATGATCAGTCTCAATACAATATATTTTCAATTACACATCACAACAAGTCAAATTCAAAAGCGACAGATAACATGTATATGCGCTAGGGGCACAATAACTAAAAGCAATCTTCCTGGACTCTGGAGACCCGCAGAACCTCTAAAAACTTGAGAGCGAGTCTGATGGTGGGTTGCTTTCCAATTAAAATGTGAGGTGAGGTGGTATGAGAGTTTCTGGAGAACTGCTTAGATATGTAGGCCCCAGTTATTATTATTATTATTCAGAGACAAACCAACATTATTCATGTAAATAGTGAACAGTAAAGGGCCTAGTATTGAGCCTTGTACACCTGTTTACATGTATATTTAGTGTGTATGTATTCCTGAGGTGACATTAGGATGGATAATGTAATCATAGGATGCTGACAGACACACCATCTGCTCTCACTCTGTTAAGAGATTCTCTCACTCAATTATGGTCATGGCAAGATAAGCTGCTGGCATATGATATGAGTACAGGTCAGTGGACTAGTTTATGACCAGAAATAGCTTTCTGTAACTCCTCCTTCCCCCCTTTCCCATTCATGTGCCCAAACAGCAGCCAATGAGATCCAAGCACTGTCAGACCTGTCAGCACTGCGTGCGTCGCTACGACCACCACTGCCCCTGGATCGAGAACTGCGTGGGTGAGAGGAACCACCGCTGGTTCGTGCTCTACCTGGCTGTCCAGCTGTTGGTGCTGCTGTGGGGCCTCCACATGGCCTGGTAAGTGAAGATGGGTCTTCAGAGCCCATTCATACATGGTTGTGGTGACCCACAGGGTATGCAATGCAGGGTTTACAAAAACATTTGTACACCCCGTGGGTCACCACAACCAGGATCGAAGATCTTGATGATTTTTGCTTCAATTTATCATATGATGCACTGTTTCAGAAGTGTGGCCAATCTCACTTGTTCTGTGACGCAGGTCGGGCTTCACCACGGCACCCACCTGGCAGCTGTGGCTGCGCGGCAATGGCGTGCTGCTGGGTACAGTGGCGGTGGTGGCGGTGCTCTCCCTCACCGTGCTCCTACTCCTGGGCTCCCACCTCTACCTAGTCTCCCTCAACACCACCACCTGGGAGTTCATGTCGCGCCACCGCATCTCCTACCTCAAGCACTGCGGCTCTGACGAGAACCCGTTTGACCGTGGTGCGCTGCGCAACCTCTGGGGCTTCTTCTGCAACTGGGGCGCCATAGTGTGGGAACAGGTGTACTTCAGAGAGGGCAACGACCCCATCTGATTAGCAAACAAGCTAACTAACTCGTCGTCTACTCAAGTTCTTCATTCCTTCCCTAGAATTCCCTAGAATTGAGTTTACATCCTCCTTTCTAGAAGTATCTTTATATGAGAAAGACATCCAAATGAACTATGAACTCCTCTCATTACTTCAGTTGGTCACTGAACTTTGCAAGTTCAGTTTAGTATGTAAGTGGATTTCAATGGAATTGAGCGCAATCCTGGTATTTATTTCAGTTGACTAGTGACATGATAAAAAAAACCTTTGTCAGGAAGACAGGAAAAGTTTTACTGGAACAAATAGGTCAGCTATTCAGTCTTGGTAAGAAAGGTAATTGCAGTGAGCCTGTGAACAGTAGCGCGACTCTTAGTGTTGCTCTGTTTATTTCCTATCCTTCCAACTTACCATTGCCTTTGACAACCACTACACTCCCACCCACTCCAATACCTTCTTCTGTCCAAAGAATAATATCTAAGAGTGAAGAGTGAAGAATATCACTGAAGTATTAGGAATTTGAGCTAAGGGAACTCTTATGTGTTGAAGGGAACACATTTACAGAATAGATCAATAGATCACATAATTCCTTGACAGTTAGATTAACAGAAAGGCAATTCACGTATGGCCTGTTTTTCTATACCCTGAGTTTACTAAGCTATAACACGCCGTAAGCTAACTGTTGTTTTATACAGGATAAAGGTACTTTCATATACTATTGTTGATGTAAAACTGTCTATACTTGAGAGCATGATTTGATTCCTTGTTGGTGTATTTTCCCCAATATTGACTCGGCATTGACAGAGGCTCTGTAGCGACCAAGTGGCTGATTGACTCAGTCAATCAAGTCTTTAGGCTGTGTTTAAACATGCAGTTTAATTCTGATCTTTTGCCCAATTATGGGCCAAAGATATGATCTGATTGGTCAGAAGACCAATTATTGGCAAAATATCAGAATTGGGCTACCTGTGTTTACACAGCCTTAGATTTCCAGAAGAACATTCCTCTTAACCATTTGAGTATTTTTGCATATTGAAATATTGTTACGAATATCACATTTTCAATGCCTGGTGTACTGTAATAGTTTAGTTTAATTGAATCTGTACAAAAAGGAATGTCAGGTTTTAATGCTGCACTACAGCTCAAAGCTTCCTGGCAACAGGGTTAATATGAAGGCAACGGTCAGCCAAGTGTTGGCAAATTAATAAGTAACTAAAATGGTAATTCAGTTATCAATATATTTTTGGTAGTACCATGATCCGTCGACAAATTATTGCACCTCTTATAAAATGGTAGTGAGGCGTTTTATTTGCAATTGTATTATCTATTACTATAAAGTATAGTAAATGTGAAAAGCACACAATTTGCACCATACCCAGAGGTGGTTTGAAAAAGGATCTGATCTTGGGTGAAACTCCAAACATGTTTAATCATTCACTTAAATAATTTATCTCACTTTTTCAATTGACAGAATGTCATACTATTTTTGTAAACAGGTTTATCGCTCTTGATAAAAATCAACCTTTTTGAACGTCCATTTTGGAACATAAAAAGTTTGCATGAGATTTTTACATCTAGTTTTTTGTAACTTTAGGAATAATCGTAGAGAACTTATTTAAAGGAGTGCAATGTTGTGCGTGTTCCCTAACTTAATCGTTAGCTTATTCTCTGTGCAATAGGAGAGCATAGAAAAACATGACAGAAATGAGCAATAATGGTAATATTGTCATCTTTTTATAGGATCAGAAAATCTTTCTGGCTCTTCCAGTAGAATTTAAAGATAAGTGATGTGATTTTATATATATTTGTTTGGTCTTGTAAGTGCTGATTTCAGTGTGAACTGTTTATGAACAAAGTAATTAATGCAATATTTTATTTTTTAAGAAATTGTTTGAAATGCAGTAGACCTATAGAGTCCAATAGATATATTTATTAATTTACATTTCCTTCATGTCGTGTCAAGAAAAACATGTCTCATCTCTAGACACAATAGTATTTTTTCCCCGTTGTATTGCACAGCATATTTATTTTAGTACCAAAGCATGTACATTCATATTCATGACTGGAATGGAATGAAAATGACTCCCTGGGAATACTTACAAACTGTATCATTCTTAACTTACCATTTCTAGTCTTTTAGAAAAGGTATTTCAGGAACATGTCAGTTTCAACTTGACATTCAAATGTTTAAGTGGCCCAAAGCAGCCCAAGATGGACCCATGGAATACGTTGACTACACAGCAGCACAATGCACATTAAAGGGTTTTAAAAAATCTTCAGGGACTGTTTCCTCCATGAAGATGACATTCCTGTATTCCTAGGCTAGTGTATGGCGATTCAATTTGGATTCCCAGGCTAAATATACAAACATCAGTAGCTATAATCAGTGTTAGTAATTGGATAGAGCCAAGACCGTAATAGGGTTACAATACAATACATGTAAAAACATAATTTACAGTAAAGGTTCTTATGATTGGAAGTGTAGTGTTATGAAGCGCTGGTCTGTCCAATATCCTTTGGATTAGAACTCATTTAAAAGCTCATTATTGCACGGGGGCCAATGTTTGAAACAAAGCCCTCTTACTTTCACAAATGAATAAGAAAGTGCAGCAAATGACCTAATTCGTGTTGTCACAGTAACAAAACAGTG
Organism: Oncorhynchus clarkii lewisi; assembly: GCF_045791955.1. Classification (NCBI taxonomy): domain Eukaryota; kingdom Metazoa; phylum Chordata; class Actinopteri; order Salmoniformes; family Salmonidae; genus Oncorhynchus; species Oncorhynchus clarkii. The sequence goes on from NC_092175.1 coordinate 3,678,280, forward strand.
GCATGTCAAGTATTCATTTGGCAATATCAATATGGAGTTGACAAATAAACAAAAACAAGGCAAAACTAGATTAGTCAATATTGACCACCAACATACAAATATAGACACTTACATACAAATACAGATTTGAACAAGGCAGAGAGAAACAGAAGACCGTTTTCAGAGTGGCTGACACTCCCATGGATGAGGAGTCCCCTCTCTACAGCTCAGTGTAACTGACTGGGGTCTCATCGGCAGGCCGAGCTCCGAGTTCTGATAGGCTGTAGTGGTTCAGGTGGAGTGCTCGTCATCACCCACAGAACATTAATGGCCCTGAGGAGAGATGACAAGCCCAAGAGAACATCACAGTGGCCTATCTGGTCAGTACTTATTCAGCCACAGGTAGCTGTTTGCCACAGTGAAGTAAAGGAACCAGCTTCAGTGGAGCAGCAACCATTTTGGATTTTAGTCCTGTCCGTCCGCTCCTCTGTCTGGCCGTCATTGTATACATGTGTATGTTTAAGGTCAAGGGCAGCGAGGAGAAGTCAGTCAGCAGAGAGGAAGTAGGGTGTGAGACCTGCCTTGAGCTTTGTGAACTCCCTGTCAAAGTTACTGATCTGTGGGAAGAACGGGGGAACCACTTTTTTCTAAAGCAAAGCCTTCCAGTCCCTGGGATGAACAAAAGTATACATCAAATGATTATACATTTCATTGGATGATTGCCTTCGTTTCAACATTGTAGGAAAGTTGGCAAAGGCGCTACAACAACAATCTTGGTGATGCTCAACTGAAATGAAAATGACCCATAGGCCACAAATGAGGCCAGTTTTTACCTGGAAGTACCTGTGTTTCTTGACCTTGTTGGGCCCGGCTCTCCTGATCCCAGCCTCCTTTCGGGGTTTTTCTGTAGTAGCTGCAGCACAATACGAAAGTCTGTCTCAGTATTCATCCCACTATACATCTTTGTATATTATTTCCACACAGTTTTCATTTTCTGTATTTGCAATGCAGCTTGTTGTTGATTCCGACTGTGTAAGGAGGCAGTATTCTGTACAAGGCAGTATACCGAGAGGATGGCCCACATACCTTTTGGATGATGGAGACTCTGGGGAGAGGAACCTCGGATAGCGCACTTCATCATTTACTATGCTGTCAAACACCTCCTCATCGTCACCAGGGAAGGGAGACTGCCACAGATGAGAAGAGAGAGAGACGCCATTGCAATGAAAGTCCAAACAACCTCATTCCTATCATGATACCAGACGAAAACATCTTCATTCATACAAGACCAAAAATCCTTATTCAACCAAGAACAAACATCAGAATAAAACTTCATGGGTTCACCATATGAGTGGATATTGTGAGCCAACTGACCAGAAAGATCATTTATGTTTCTCGATTCATTTCTCTGGTCCAAACATCTAAATTCAACCGAGACCTACAACTCAAAATACTTGGTTGGTTCACCATAGGAGTGGACCTTGTGAGCCTACTAATTGGAGACATCCTCTAGGTATTTCTATTCTACTGACCTGCCAGCATCTCAAAGAAGAGGATACACCACAGAGCTAAACAGGACACATATGGCCCGTGCACCACCAGTTTGAGATCTCTGCTATAGGTTATTTTATTAATCTCTCTGCTACCGACCTCTCCCACCAGCATCTCGTAGATGAGGACACCCAGGCCCCACCAGTCCACACAGCGGGTGTAGTAGTTGTCCGTCAGCACCTCCGGGGCCAGGAACTCTGGTGTGCCACAGAATGTGGCGGTGCGATCTCCGTAACCCATACCTGCAGATACACACAGGGAAAATATAACTTATATATAGGAGGGGAAATATAACTTTTTAGACGGATGGAAGTGTGTACCCAGGGATTTTTCTGCCATTGAAATCCTTGGGTGGGCCGCCTAAGCATTTTTTGGGGGGGTTGCCTAAAACCAATAAAATATTTGAGAACTAACAATCACAAAAAAGTCTATCTGCAGTATTTTCTCTCAGCTCCATGGCAGAATATGTAGAATTGCAGGAAATTAGCTTAAAAACTACACGCCAAGATGGGATTCTCTAAAATGTTCTCATATTCAGCCGGACCGACCGCGCCCCCCTGCCACGCCCATCACCTAAGACCTTACTTCGTGCAGCAAGCTTGACACTGTTGTCCCACTTTCAACAATGAGGTGTTCCTTAGCCCAGGGCTAAAAGCGAATAACTTTAAATTAAAGAGCAACATAAATCATTGATTAATAACACTGAATGTTCATTTAATAAACCAAGTGAGTGGGTGGGACAGTGGGTCTCAAAGGGAATGTCCTAGAAGCCATAACCATAATGTACCGTACCTTTCTTGCACAATCCAAAGTCTGCTATCCTCACATAGCCATCTGTTTCCATCAACAGGCTGTCTAGCTTCAGATCCCTGAGAGAGAGAAAAAGAGATGACTGGATGAAATTAGAAAAATAATGACTGACAGGCAGGTTATTAGGTGTGCGAAGGCAGAGGGCTGGAAAACAGTACTGAGATATCTTACTTACCGGTAAACTCTTGTTCTGGTGCAGAAACTCTAGTCCCAGCAGCACGCACGAGGCATAGAACCTAAACAGGGCACAAAATGGCACACATATAATGGTGAGTTTTGATGTATCACCAACTCTAAAGCTTGAAGGAGAATTAGACAAGCCTGCATTAACCATTTGTAGTCACTCACTGGTACATGTTTAAAGTGCCTGTAGATAGTATACACACCCCTTGCATTATTTGCATATTTTGTTGCCTTACAGGCTGGAGTTGCAATGCTTCACATGCTGTCATAATGGGGCCTGTGTGTGTTGTGTAAGGCTTACTGAGCTCTGTCTCTCAGTGAAGATGTTGATGTGTATGTAGGTCATGAGGTCTCCCCCGGGGGAGTACTCCATCACAAAGCACACATGATCCGCCGTCTGGAAGCAGCCATGCGTATTCACCAGGAAGGGATGGTGGGAGGAGTTGATCGTCTCAAACTAAAATAACAGAAATGCACACGAACAAACACACACGAAAGAGCAAACACACAATAATAGTATATTTCAGGTGGAATGCAACTGCTAGTGTCTTTCAAATCCAGTTCCCTCAACATGTGTTTTGTCTAAATTCACTCACGGTTCGCTCTCACCTGTCCATTTCATCCGTGTCACGTCTCCTTTCTTCAAGGCCTTGATGGCATTCCATTTCAAAATCAAATCAAATTTTATTAGTAAGATGCGCCAAATACAACCTTACAGTGAAATGCTTAATTACAAGCCCTTAACCAACAATGTAGTTTTAAGAAAATACCAACAAAAAAGTAATAGATAAAAATAACTATTAAAGAGCAGTAGTAAAATAACAATAGCGGGGCTATATACAGGGGGAACCGGTACAGAGTCAATGTGTGGGGGCACCGCTGTCGAGGTAATTGGGGTAATATGTACATGTAGGTAGAGTTATTAAAGTGACTATGTGTAGATAATAACAGAGAGTAGCAGCAGCGTAGAAAAGGGTGTGGAGGGGGGCAATGCAAATAGTCTGGGTAGCCATTTGATTAGATGTTCAGGAGTCTTAAGGTTTGCGGGGTAGAAGCTGTTTAAAGCCTTTTGGACCTAGACTTGGTGCTCCAGGTACTGCTTGCCATGCAGTAGCAGAGAGAACAGTGTATGACTAGGGTGGCTGGAGTCTTTGGCAATTTTTAGGGCTTTCATCTGACACCGCCTGGTATAGAGGTCCTCGATGGCAGGAAGCTTGGCCCCGGTGATGTACTGGGCCGTCCACACTACCCTCTGTAGTGCCTTGCGGTCCGAGGCCGAGCAGTTGCCATACCAGGCAGTGATGCAACCAGTCTGGATGCTCTCGATGTGCCAGCTGTAGAACCGTTTGAGGATCTGAGGACCCATGCCAAATCTTTTCAGTCTCCTGAGGGGGAATAGGTTTTGTCTTGCCCTCTTCACGACTGTCTTGGTGTGCTCGGACCATGTTAGGTTGAAGCTCTCAACCTGTTCCACTACAGCCCCGTCGATGAGAAAGGGGGTGTGCTCGGTCCTCCTTTTCCTGTAGTCCACAATCATCTCCTTTGTCTTGATCACGTTGAGGGATAGGTTGTTTTCCTTGCACCACACGGTCAGGTCTCTGACCTCCTCCCTATAGGCTGTCTCATCGTCGTCGGTGATCAGGCCTACCACTGTTGTGTCATCGGCAAACTTAATGATGGTGTTGGAGCCGTGCCTGGCAGCGCAGTCATTAGTGAACAGGGAGTACAGGAGGGTACTGAGCACGCACCCCTGAGGGCCCCCCCATGTTGAGGATCAGCGTGGCAGATGTGTTAATACCTATCCTTACCACCTGGGGGTGGACTGTCAGGAAGTCCAGAATTCAGTTGCAGAGGGAGGTGTTTAGTCCCAGGGTCCTTAGCTTGATGATGAGCATTGAGGGCACTATGATGTTGAACGCTGAGCTGTAGTCAATGAATAGCATTCTCACATAGGTGTTCCTTTTGTCCAGGTGTGAAAGGGCAGTGTGGAGTGCAATAGATATTGCATCATCTGTGGATCTGTTGGGGCGGTATGCAATTTGGAGTGGGTCTAGGGTTTCTGGGATAATGGTGTTGATGTGAGCCATGACCAGCCTTTCAAAGCATTTCATGGCTATAGACTTGAGTGCTACGGGTCGGTAGTCATTTAGGCAGGTTACCTTAGACTTCTTGGGCACAGGGACTATGGTGGTCTGCTTGAAACATGTTGGTATTACAGGCTCAGGACAGTTGAAAATGTCAGTGAAGACACTTGCCAGTTGGTCAGCGCATACTCGGAGTACTCGTCCTGGTAATTCATCTGGCACTGCGGCCTTGTGAATGTTGACCTGTTTAAAGGTCTTACTCACATCGGCTGCGGAGAGCGTAATCACACAGTCGTCCTGAACAGCTGATGCTCTCATGCATGTTTCAGTGATACTTGCCTCAAAGCGGGCATAGAAGTTATTTAGCTTGTGTAGTAGGCTCTTGTCACAGGGCAGCTCGCGGCTGTGCTTCCCTTTGGAGTCTGTAATTGTTTGCAGGCCCTGCCACATCCGACGAGCATCAGAGCCAGTGTAGTACGACTCGATCTTAGTCCTGTATTGACGCTTTGCTTGTTTGATGGTTCGTCAGATGGCATAGCGGGATTTCTTATAAGCTTCCAGATTAGAGTCCCGCTCCTTGAAAGCGGCAACTCTACCCTTTAACTCAGTGCGTATGTTGCCTGTAATCCATGGCTTCTGGTTGGGGTACAGTCACTTTGGGACAACGTTTTCGATGCACTTATTGATGAAGCCAGTGAATGTGGTGGTGTTCTCCTCAATGCCATCGGAAGAATCCCGGAACATATTCCAGTCTGCGCTAGCAAAATAGTTCTGTAGTTTAGCATCCCCTCCATCTGACCACTATTTTATAGACCGATTCACTGGTGCTTCCTGCTTGAATTTTTGCTCGTAATCAGGAGAATAGAATTATGGTCAAATTTGCCTAATGGAGGGTGAAGGAGAGCTTTGTGCGTGTCTCTGTGTGTGGAGTAAAGGTGGTCTAGAGTTGTTTCCCTCTGGTTGCATTTGACTGACCTCTTGAGGGGTGGAGGGAAGGCTTTAGGTGCAACACAGTAAACAGGGTTGTGTTCATTAGGCACTGAACAGAAGAAAGCAGATGGTAACAAACACCATTTCCAGTCCAGGGTGCTTAAATAATACGTTGTGGATTTCAGTTACTTTTGTGTGTGTGTGTGTGTGTGTGTGTGTGTGTGTGTGTGTGTGTGTGTGCGTGCGTGCGTGCGTGCGTGCGTGCGTGCGTGAGTGAGTGCGTGAGTGCGTGCGTGCGTGCGAGGTGGTTATTGTGAGTGAGAGGGACATACTTAGGAGTTGGCATGGGTGTTGACCTGTTGTCCTCTGCTGAAGTATATTTGGAGGTCTGAGTTAGGGAAAGGAGAGAACAAAAATAACCATGAAGACAGACATTTGACGAGCCCCTAAACATTGTGCAACTTCACTGGGAAAGTGAGACTACAGAAATAAAATGGCTAGAACCAAATCCTATTTTTAGGAGTGAAACTATGAGCGGAGACTTTGTAATGATTAGAAAAACAACAAGAACAATTTCGGACACTCATGAACCATAGTACAGTGTATTCGGAATGTATTCAGATCCCTTGACCTTTTTCCACATTTCGTTACATTACGGCCTTATTCTAATATGGATGAAATATTGTCATTTTTTTATTAATCTACACACAATGCATCCTGTTTCCATTGATCATCCTTGAGATGTTTCTACAACTTGGTTGGAGTCCACCTGTGGTAAATTCAATTGATTGGACATGATTTGGAAAGACACACACCTGTCTATATAAAGCTCCCACAGTTGACAGTGCATGTCAGAGCAAAAACCAAGCCACGAGGTCGAAGGAATTGTCCGTAGAGCTCCGAGACCAGATTGTGTCGAGGCACAGATCTGGGGAAGTGTACAAAAACACTTCTGCAGCATTGAAGATCCCCAAGAACACAGTGGCCTCCATTGTTCTTAGGTGGAAGAAGTTTGGAACCAACAAGACTCTTCCTAGAGCTGGCCGCCCGGTCAAACTGAGCAACTGGGGGAGAAGGGCCTTGGTCAGGGAGGTGACTCCGATGGTCACTCTGACAGAGCTATAGAGTTCCTCTGTGGAGATGGGAGAACGTTCCAGAAGGACAACCATCTCTGCAGCACTACACCAATCAGGCCGTTATGGTAGAGTGGCCAGACAGAAGCCACTCCTCAGTAAAAGGCACATGATAGCCCGCTTGGAGTTTGCCAAAAGGCACCTAAAAACTCTCAGACCATGAGAATCAAGATTCTCTGGTCTGATGAAACCAAGATTGAACCCTTTGGCCTGAATGCCAAGCGTCACATCTGGAGGAAACCTGGCACCATCCCTACTGTGAAGCATGGTGGTGGCAGCATCATGCTCTGGGGATGTTTTCCAGTGGCAGGGACTGGGAGACTAGTCAGGATCGAGGGAAAGATGAACAGAGCAAAGCACAGAGAGATCCTTGATGAAAACCTGCTCCAGAGCACTCAGGACCTCAGACTGGGGTGTAGGTTCACCTTCCAACAGGACAACGGCCCTAAGCACACAGCCAAGACAACGCAGGAGTGTCTTCGGGACAAGTCTCTAAATGTCCTTGAGTGGCCCAGCCAGAGCCCGGACTTGAAACCGATCGAACATCTCTGGAGAGACCTGAGAGGATCTGTAGAGAAGAATGGGAGAAATTCCCCAAATACAGGTGTGCCAAGCTTTTAGCGTCATACCCAAGAAGACTCGAGGCTGTAATCGCTGCCAAAGGTGCATCAACAAAGTACTGAGTAAAGGGTCTGAATACTTATGTAAATGTGATATTTCAGTTTATATTTTTTCAAACAAAAATGTTAAAAAAACGGTTTTGCTTTGTCATTATGTGGTATTGTTTGTAGATTGATGAGGGGAAAAAACTATTTAATACATTTTAGAATAAGGCTGTAATGTAAAAAAATGTGGGAAAAGTCAAGGGGTCTGAATAATTTCCGAAGGCACTTTATATAAAATGTTTAATAGTGATTGTTGATATTAGTGATTGTGACATGTTTAATGGTGCTTGTGAAATGAAGGGTGATTGTGAAATAAGGGTCCTACTGAACTCAGCGAAGAGCATGCCCTGGGGCTCCAGATAGAGACACATGCAGTGGCGCTGGTTGTCCTAATTATCCTCTAGACGCAGAAATTTGAATAAGCACAGAGCCCTCCAGTCCTGCCAGTACACCCCAATCTGGACACGTACACACATGTTTTTAGAATGCCAGGGGAAGAAATTGAAAAAGATGGACCATCTTTAACAGATTGCAACACTGTCTTCCCTTATCTTCCTCTACAAGAAAAAACAGTTTATCTCACTTCCCTTGAAATAGTATCAGCCAGAGGCTTTCAGCCCCACAACCCAAAAGAACAGTGCAGCACGACCTTTAAAGACCTAGGCTGAGAGCTTGGAACTGAAAGTAGTGTGTGCCCTCGCGCTAGGAGCAGCAGCTCAGCTGAAAGTAGTCTTGGAGTTGAATCATAGCCCCATGTTAGGCTTTTTGAGGCAAGGATTGAGATTAGTGGAAAATGTTAGGATTAGCAGTGGGATTACATCTGCAGAGTGGGAGTGGAGGCGTGAGAGAGGGGTGATTTCTCTCTGCTACCCAACAGCAGAGACTCTGTATGGCCACAGTGAGAGTTTCTGTCTGAGCATGCTGGAGCTTGATGGTTGCAGCTGAAGGTCATTACTCGTCTATCTGGAGATTATCAAGGAGGAAAGCTGCTGGCACAAAATGGTAATGTCTGTAGCAGACTGCTTTCCAACAGCAGACACTTAAATCCTACCCCTTTTGAATATTTACTATCACTATGGGGTGAAAAATTGTCTTCCAACTGAAGATTTAAGTATTGATGAGACGGGGGGGTAAACATTTTGCATTTTTTACACAATTTAACATGACTCCTGGCAACTCCAGGATGTTATCTGAGAAAATAAAAAATAATGCTTGAACTACTCCTACTGGTGCTAAGGAGAACACTAACCCGTTCCAGCTCGATACTGAAGCTCTGGTCCCAGAACTCTCCAGTGTGTCCGGCCCACCATCCTGTTGTCCACTTTTAGCACTGCACTGATGTCCGCTGTGGACAACATACAGTGGGACAGATAAATCAGTCAGTACACCTCCACATACACACACTGGCTGTCAGATCATATAGTGCATATGTAACCAATGTGAAATGGCTAGCTAGTTAGCGGTGGTGCGTGCTAATAGCGTTTCAATCGGTGACGTCACTTGCTCTGAGACCTTGAAGTAGTGGTTCCCCTTGCTCTGCAAGGGCCGCGGCTTTTGTGGAGTGATGGGTAACGATGCTTCGTGGGTGTCAGTAATTGATGTGTGCAGAGGGTCCCTGGTTCGAGCCCGGGTATGCGCGAGGGGACGGACTAAAGTTATACTGTTACACATACAGTGCATTCGGAAAGTATTCAGACCCCTTGACTTTTTCCACATTTTCTTATATTACAGCCTTATTCGAAAATTGATTAAATCTGTTTTTCCCTCATCAATCTACACACAATACCCCATAATGACAAAGCAAAAACAGTTTTTTAGAATTCATTGCAAATGTACAAAAAAAAAAAAAATTCAATATTGTTGAAGCACCTTTGGAAGTGATAACAGCCTTGAGTCTTTTCGTGTATGATGCTACAAGCTTGGCACACCTGTACTTGGGGAGTTTCTCCCATTCTTCTCAGCAGATCTTTTCAAGCTCTGTCAGGTTGGATGGGGAGCGTCACTGCAAAGCTATTTTCAGGTCTCTCCAGAGATGTTCGATCGGATTCAAGTCCGGGCTCTGGCTGGGCCACTCAAGGACATTCAGAGACTTGTCCCAAAGCCACTCCTGCCTTTGTCTTGGCTGTGTGCTTAGGATTGTTGCCACAGTCTGAGATACTGAGCGCTCTAGAGCAGGTTTTCATCAAGGATCTCTTTGTACTTTGCTCCGTTCATCTTTCCCTATATCCTGACTAGTCTCTCAGTCCCTGTCACTGAAAAACATCCCCACAGCATGATGCTTCCACCCCCATGCTTCACCATAGGGATGGTGGCAGATTTCCTCCAGATGTGACGCTTGGCATTCAGGCCAAAGAGTTTTATCTTGGTTTCATCAGACAATATAATCTTATTTCTCATGGTCTGTCCTTTACTGTAGGTGCCTGTTGGAAAACTCCAAGCGGGCTGTCATGTGCCTTTTACTGAGGATGTGGCTTCTGTCTGGCTACTCTACCATAAAGCCCTGATTGGTGGAGTGCTGCAGAGATGGTTGTCCTTCTAGACTCTAGAAGGTTCTCCCATCTCCACAGAGGAACTCTGAAGCTTTGTCAGAGTGACCCCGGGCAGCTCGGTTAGACAGCGCTCCAGAGACAGACGCAGCAGGTCCAGCTTCTGGCATGACACCTGCAGCCTTGGCCTGGAGAACACTCAGTCACACACACTTTTAGAGTGTCTCTGTGACCCACCAGGTATGCATAACGAATGTTTCCAGCCATGAAAACATTAACTAGGTGTCTTAACCTGCAACCCAAAAAGAATCAGACTTGCATTAACCAGATCCCCCAAGACCTCATTTATATCCTGGTGCCCACCTACCTCTGCCAGTGCCCGGCAGTCCTGCACCTTGTGCCTCCCCAGCTGCTTGCCCACTTTCCTGGCCACCCCTGACACGGCAACCTCGATCTACAGGTGGTGCCGGAGCTCAACCACACGTAGATCCAGAGGACTGATCGTCTCAGAGGGTCGGCCTGCAGGGACCAATGAACAAACACAGAAATGGCCCTGGGAAAAACACAGTCACACACATAAAACCAAAACAATGACATGGCAAAGGACACACACACACTCAGTGGCTTCCCGCTCCCCCTCTTTAGCCCGGGTGATTGACAATCTGCATGCGGAGCAGCTCAATCTTGGTGCGGCTGTCCTGAAGCATCTGCTGGGCTGTGGACAGCATCATACGGTCCTAGGGAGGGTAGACCAGACACGAGAGTTCTACGTCAATGGTACGCATCTAGTGCACAAGTCAACCATGTCGTGTACTCCGGCGCCGACAGAGATGGCCGCCTCGCTTCGCGTTCCTAGGAAACTATGCAGTTTTTAGTTTTTTTACGTGTTATTTCTTACATTGGTACCCCAGGTCATCTTAGGTTTCATTACATACAGTCGAGAAGAACTCACCATCAGTACGACCAAGAATATGACTTTCGCGAAGCGGACGCTGTGTTCTGCCTTTCACCCAGGACAACGGAATGGATCCCAGCCAGCGACCCCAAAAAACGACTTAGAAAAAGGGGAAAACGAAGCGGTCTTCTGGTCAGACTCCGGAGACGGGCACATCGTGCACCACTCCCTAACATTCTCCTCGCCAATGTCCAGTCTCTTGACAACAAGGTTGATGAAATCCGAGCAAGGGTAGCATTCCAGAGGGACATCAGAGACTGTAACGTTCTTTGCTTCACGGAAACATGGCTCACTGGAGAGACGCTATCGGAGGCGGTGCAGCCAGCGGGTTTCTCCACGCATCGCGCCGACAGAAACAAACATCTTTCTGGTAAGAAGAGGGGCGGGGGCGCATGCTTTATGGTTAACGTGACGTGGTGTGGCCAAAACAACATACAGGAACTCAAGTCCTTCTGTTCACCTGATTTAGAATTCCTCACAATCAAATGTAGACCGCATTATCTACCAAGGGAATTATCTTCGATTATAATCACAGCCGTGTATATTCCCCCCCAAGCAGACACATCGATGGCTCTGAACAAACTTTATTTGACTCTGTGCAAACTGGAATCCATTTATTCCGGAAGCTGCATTCATTGTAGCTGGGGATTTTAACAAGGCTAATCTGAAAACAAGACTCCCTAAATTTTATCAGCATATCGATTGCGCAACCAGGGCGGGAAAAACCTTGGATCATTGCTATTCCAACTTCTGCGACGCATATAAGGCCCTGCCCCGCCCTCCTTTCGGAAAAGCTTACCACGACTCCATTTTGTTGATCCCTGCCTACAGACAGAAACTAAAGCAAGAAGCTCCCGCGCTGAGGTCTGTTCAACGCTGGTCCGACCAATCTGATTCCATACTCCAAGACTGCTTCTATCAGTTGGACTGGGATATGTTCCGTATTGCGTCAGACGACAACATTGACGAATACGCTGATTCGGTGTGCGAGTTCATTAGAACGTGCGTTGAAGATGTCGTTCCCATAGCAACGATTAAAACATTCCCAAACCAGAAACCGTGGATTGATGGCAGCATTCGAGTGAAACTGAAAGCACGAACCACTGCTTTTAATCAGGGCAAGGTGACCGGAAACATGACCGACTACAAACAGTGTAGCTATTCCCTCTGTAAGGCAATCAAACAAGCTAAGCGTCAATATAGAGACAAAGTAGAATCGCAATTCAACGGCTCAGACACAAGAGGTATGTGGCAGGGTCTACAGTCAATCACGGATTACAAAAAGAAAACCAGCCCAGTCACAGACCAGGATGCCTTGCTCCCAGGCAGACTAAATAACTTTTTTGCCCGCTTTGAGGACAATACAGTGCCACTGACACGGCCCGCAACCAAAACATGCGGACTCTCCTTCACTGCAGCCGAGGTGAGTAAAACATTTAAACGTGTTAACCCTCGCAAGGCTGCAGGCCCAGACGGCATCCCCAGCCGCGCCCTTAGAGCATGCGCAGACCAGCTGGCTGGTGTGTTTACGGACATATTCAATCAATCCCTATCCCAGTCTGCTGTTCCCACATGCTTCAAGAGGGCTACCATTGTTCCTGTTCCCAAGAAAGCTAAGGTAACTGAGCTAAACGACTACCGCCCCGTAGCACTCACTTCCGTCATCATGAAGTGCTTTGAGAGACTAGTCAAGGACCATATCACCTCCACCCTACCTGACACCCTAGACCCACTCCAATTTGCTTACCGCCCAAATAGGTCCACAGACGATGCAATCTCAACCACACTGCACACTGCCCTAACCCATCTGGACAAGAGGAATACCTATGTGAGAATGCTGTTCATCGACTACAGCTCAGCATTTAGTACCCTCCAAACTCGTCATTAAGCTCGAGACCCTGGGTCTCGACCCCGCCCTGTGCAACTGGGTACTGGACTTCCTGACGGGCCGCCCCCAGGTGGTGAGGGTAGGTAACAACATCTCCACCCCGCTGATCCTCAACACTGGGGCCCCACAAGGGTGCGTTCTGAGCCCTCTCCTGTACTCCCTGTTCACCCACGACTGCGTGGCCAGGCACGCCTCCAACTCAATCATCAAGTTTGCGGACGACACAACAGTGGTAGGCTTGATTACCAACAACGACGAGACGGCCTACAGGGAGGAGGTGAGGGCCCTCGGAGTGTGGTGTCAGGAAAATAACCTCACACTCAACGTCAACAAAACTAAGGAGATGATTGTGGACTTCAGGAAACAGCAGAGGGAACACCCCCCTATCCACATCGATGGAACAGTAGTGGAGAGGGTAGTAAGTTTTAAGTTCCTCGGCGTACACATCACAGACAAACTGAATTGGTTCACCCACACAGACAGCATCGTGAAGAAGGCGCAGCAGCGCCTCTTCAACCTCAGGAGGCTGAAGAAATTTGGCTTGTCACCAAAATCACTCACAAACTTCTACAGATGCACAATCGAGAGCATCCTGTCGGGCTGTATCACCACCTGGTACGGCAACTGCTCCGCCCACAACCGTAAGGCTCTCCAAAGGGTAGTGAGGTCTGCACAACGCATCCCCGGGGGCAAACTACCTGCCCTCCAGGACACCTACACCACCCGATGTGGTGAAGGCCATAAAGATCATCACGGACAACAACCACCCGAGCCACTGCCTGTTCACCCCGCTATCATCCAGAAGGCGAGGTCAGTACAGGTGCATCAAAGCTGGGACCGAGAGACTGAAAAACAGCTTCTATCTCAAGGCCATCAGACTGTTAAACAGCCACCACTAACATTGAGTGGCTGCTGCCAACACACTGACTCAACTCCAGCCACTTTAATAATGGGAATTGATGGGAAATGATGTAAAATATATCACTAGCCACAAACAATGCTACCTAATATAATGTTCCCTACATTACTCATCTCATATGTATATGTATATACTGTACTCTATATCATCTACTGCATCCTTATGTAATACATGTATCACTAGCCACTTTAACTATGCCACTTTGTTTACATACTCATCTCATATGTATATACTGCACTCAATACCATCTACTGTATCTTGCCTATGCCGCTCTGTACCATCACTCATTCATATATCTTTATGTACATATTCTTTATCCCCTTACACTTGTGTCTATAAGGTAGTAGTTTTGGAATTGTTAGCTAGATTACTTGTTGGTTATTACTGCATTGTCGGAACTAGAAGCACAAGCATTTCGCTACACTCGCACTAACATCTGCTAACCATGTGTATGTGACAAATAAAATTTGATTTGATTTGATTTACTTCCCTCCTTTAGTCCATTATAGAGCAGCCCTTAACAGCATTGGACACTGCCATCAGTCTTAGTGCCCTTATTCATTGACATGCATGGTGCTAGCCTGCACCCATTACCACTAACACACCTTCCCTGGCCTGCATTCAGTCAAAGTCCAAGACAGCATGACGAATTGGGATCAAGCCGCCTTGAGAGCTCAGTTTTAGTTGACAGTGCGGCCAAGCCTTTACATTGCCTGGCTACCCAAACTCCTTGCTCTGGCCATTCGCTACGCCACGGACGTAAGATTCTTCTCCGCAGTGATCCTGGATCTGAGTACCAACCCCAACGATTTCTAGAACGCAAACACATTCTAACTGTTCTGATTGGTCCCAGAAACGGATGGGTTGTGCCAGAGCCACAACACACGGTGGGTAAAGTGGCATTTTGAAAATGTGTCATTGGCTGAGATACTCTTGATTGGTTAGAGATGATCCAAATCGCTGATGACTTTTATACAACAACTGTAATTTTGAAGTCACCACAAACGACTTCAACGATGGCAGTCTTACTGAAATATGTATCAAATATAGAGCAGTGGGAGAAATCAGATTGAAATCAAATCAAGGTGGTGGAACCTATCCAATTCTTCCATGGTCATGAATGGGGGAAGGAAGTGGTGTAATAACTAGTGATGAAACAAATAAAAAAATTGTTACATATCGTAATATTGATACTAAAATAAAATTGTTCTAGGTATAGTTAGCTAGCGTTAGTAGGCTGTATCTGCGCTAAAACTCTGTGTATTTTCATCCTCCATCTTCTTCTTTAGAAAATAGTGAGCCAACATGTTTTCAGCACTTTCATTTCCATGACTGGAACTACATTTTTTATGCTCTCATATACAGAGCAATGTCTTTGGAGCATCAAATCGCAATATCGAATCGTAATTCATATAGAATCGTGAGAATCACAATAGATATCGTATGGACACCTAAGTATCGTGATAAGTGTTTTCCATAAGCGTCGGCTAATCAGCCGGTTACAGAGTGATTTTCACCCGGTTACATTTTCCAAGTCATATTAACTAGGCTACTTTTCATTTCAAAGTTTCAATTGGCTGGTCCGTTGAGCCCTCTCCCGCTAGATATGCACCTGCTAGCGATCTATCGATAGGATAGGCGCCTGTCAGTCATAACGCGTGCGATGACAGGAAAAATCAGCAGAGGTGAAGAGGCGAAGTGAGAGGTTTCACTCACCAAAATCTGTCCAAAATAAGCACAATGCGCTTCTACGGGTTTATTTTGGACCTAAGCTTGTCACCTGCCTTCCACCGTTGGGACAACGACTCCCATTGTTAAGAAGGAAACATGAGCATCTCGTCATTATAGTCCTACAGATCTCATGAATTTACATGTCCCATGTAATGTAAGTGGTAACGCTGAGTCTAATGACTTAGCCTAATAATTGTTTTCTGACACATTCATTTATTTTATTTTGTGTATTTCACAAAGCCAGCCACGCGGAGTCGTGACGCATAGACTATTTACTGTGCGTTGATTGACAACTGAACAGCAAGTGTTGACTGGTTTATAAAAAGGTGTCAAACTGACTGTATAAAGTCGATCTCCTATATCCCTTTGCCATTGATAAATCACGCAACCTGGTTATACACCAGTTTAGCAGGTACACCAATCTACACTGAACAAAAATTTAAAAACGCAACATGCAACAATTTTGATCGAGTTACAGTACATATAAGGAAATCAGTGGATTGAATCAAATGAATTAGACCCTAATCTATGGATTTCACATGATTGGAAATACAGATATGCATCTGTTGGTCAGATACCTTTAAAAAAGTAGGGGCGCGGATCAGAAAACCAGTCAGTATCTCTTGTGACCACCATTTGTCTCATGCAGTACAACACTCTCCTTTGCATAGAGTTGATCAGGCTGTTGATTATGGAATGTTGTCCCACTCCTCTTCAATGACTGTGCAAAGTTGCTGGATATTGGCGGGAACTGGAACACACTGTCGTACACGTCGATCCAGAGCATCCCAAACTGCTAAACGGGTGACATGTCTGGTGAGTATGGAGGCCATGAAAGAACTGGAACATTTTCAGCATCCAGGAGTTGTGTGCAGATCCTTGCGACATGGGGCCGTGCATTATCATGCTGAAACATGAGGTGATGGTGGTGGATGAATGACACGACAATGGGCCTCAGGATCTCGTCACAGTATCCATAAAATGCAATTGTGTTTGTTGTCCGTAGCTTATGCCTGCCCATTCCATAACCCCAACACCACCACCATGGGGCACAATGTTCACAATGTTGACATCAGCAAACCACTCGTCCACACAAACGCCATACACGCCATCTGCCCGGTACAATTGAAACTGGGATTAATCTGTGAAGAGCACACTTCTCCAGCCTGGCAGTGGCCATCGAAGGTGAGCATTTTCCCAGTGAAGTCAGTTATGACGCCGAACTGCAGTCAGGTCAAGACTGTGGTGAGGACGATGACGACCATGCAGATGAGCTTCCCGAGACGGTTTCTGACAGTTTATGCAGAAATTCTTCGGTTGTGCAAACCCACAGTTTCATCAGCTGTCTAGTTGGCTGGTCTCAGACGATCCTGCAGGTGAAGAAGCCGGATGGGGAGGTCCTGGGGTTACACGTAATCTGCGGCTGTGAGGCCAGTTGGTCGTACTGCCAAATTCTCTTCAACGACGAAGCCGGCTTATGGTAGAGAAATTAACATTAAATTGTCTGGCAACAGCCCTGGAGGACATTCTTGCAGTCAGCATGCCAATTGCACGCTCCCTCAAAACTTGAGACATCTGTGGCATTGTGTTGTGTGACAAAACTGCACATTTTAGAGTGGCCTTTTGTCCCCAGCACAATGTGCACCTGTGTAATGTAGAGGCAAAAGAAACACACACCTACAGTGCCTTGCGAAAGTATTCGGCCCCCTTGAACTTTGTGACCTTTTGCCACATTTCAGGCTTCAAACATAAAGATATAAAACTGTATTTTTTTGTGAAGAATCAACAACAAGTGGGACACAATCATGAAGTGGAACGACATTTATTGGATATTTCAAACTTTTTTAACAAATCAAAAACTGAAAAATTGGGCGTGCAAAATTATTCAGCCCCTTTACTTTCAGTGCAGCAAACTCTCTCCAGAAGTTCAGTGAGGATCTCTGAATGATCCAATGTTGACCTAAATGACTAATGATGATAAATACAATCCACCTGTGTGTAATCAAGTCTCCGTATAAATGCACCTGCACTGTGATAGTCTCAGAGGTCCGTTAAAAGCGCAGAGAGCATCATGAAGAACAAGGAACACAAAAGATTTCCCAAGCTTTAAACATCCCAAGGAGCACTGTGCAAGCGATAATATTGAAATGGAATGAGTATCAGACCACTGCAAATCTACCAAGACCTGGCCGTCCCTCTAAACTTTCAGCTCATACAAGGAGAAGACTGATCAGAGATGCAGCCAAGAGGCCCATGATCACTCTGGATGAACTGCAGAGATCTACAGCTGAGGTGGGAGACTCTGTCCATAGGACAACAATCAGTCGTATATTGCACAAATCTGGCCTTTATGGAAGAGTGGCAAGAAGAAAGCCATTTCTTAAAGATATCCATAAAAAGTGTCGTTTAAAGTTTGCCACAAGCCACCTGGGAGACACACCAAACATGTGGAAGAAGGTGCTCTGGTCAGATGAAACCAAAATTGAACTTTTGGCAACAATGCAAAACGTTATGTTTGGCGTAAAAGCAACACAGCTGAACACACCATCCCCACTGTCAAACATGGTGGTGGCAGCATCATGGTTTGGGCCTGCTTTTCTTCAGCAGGGACAGGGAAGATGGTTAAAATTGATGGGAAGATGGATGGAGCCAAATACAGGACCATTCTGGAAGAAAACCTGATGGAGTCTGCAAAAGACCTGAGACTGGGACGGAGATTTGTCTTCCAACAAGACAATGATCCAAAACATAAAGCAAAATCTACAATGGAATGGTTCAAAAATAAACATATTCAGGTGTTAGAATGGCCAAGTCAAAGTCCAGACCTGAATCCAATCGAGAATCTGTGGAAAGAACTGAAAACTGCTGTTCACAAATGCTCTCCATCCAACCTCACTGAGCTCGAGCTGTTTTGCAAGGAGGAATGGGAAAAAATTTCAGTCTCTCGATGTGCAAAACTGATAGAGACATACCCCAAGCGATTTACAGCTGTAATCGTAGCAAAAGGTGGCGCTACAAAGTATTAACTTAAGGGGGCTGAATAATTTTGCACGCCCAATTTTTCAGTTTTTGATTTGTTAAAAAAGTTTGAAATATCCAATAAATGTCGTTCCACTTCATGATTGTGTCCCACTTGTTGTTGATTCTTCACAAAAAAATACAGTTTTATATCTTTATGTTTGAAGCCTGAAATGTGGCAAAAGGTCGCAAAGTTCAAGGGGGCCGAATACTTTCGCAAGGCACTGTATAAACACAACATGCAACAATTTCAAAGATTTTACTAAATTAGTTAATGGAAATTAATTAGGCCCTAATCTATGGATTTCACATGGCTGGGAGTACAGATATGCATATATTGGTCACAGATACCTTAAAAAAAGGTAAGGGCGTGGATCAGAACCAGTCAGTATCTGGTATTGAAATTGTTGCATGTTGTGTTTACATTTTTGTTCAGTGCATTTACATTTTTTCCCCTATGCAAAACGCCTTTGGAGATTGTATTTTGTAGTCTACATTGCATTTTTCCTTAAAATGTTGTGAAATTTGTTGGGGTTAATTTGGTAGCCTTTCACAGGCCAGACAGGTTGACCAATACTGCCACCCATATGAGATTAGTACTACAGGGTGAAGGCTCACTCTTTTCATAGTTATACATGCTCTGCCGGTTGCTTTTGTCAACTGCCATCCCAGTGCAACAGTGACAAAAGCAGAGTTAAAATATAGTTTGACAAATTTTCACTATGGTCTTCTTTATTGTCCGAGACAAGTTTCATGTTTGTAAAGAAAATAAATCATGACCAATCTAACTCCCTCTCCAACTATGTCAATGAGGCCTGGGACAGACATTGATCCACCATTTGCTATGAAATATTAGTATATAGTGCTCAAGATGTGGGCAATTCAAACCATGACTCAATACAAAAGTATAATATTGAGTTACTTTATTAACAGTTGTTCCCATATAAGCATAAATACATTTAGCTTTACATTCATTCAATAGATGCATTCTTCTACAAAGGACAACAATGGTTCATTTACATAGTTTTCAATACATTCAATACTTTTCTAAATGCATTGAGCTCAAAGTATTGGGACAGTGACAAATTGTTTTGTTGTTTTGGCTCTGTACTCCAGCACTTCGGTAAATAATGTATTGAGACTTGAGTCACTTATTGTAAATAAGAATATATTATTATTTCTAAACACTTCTACATGATTACGGATAGTCCTGAATGTATCGTAAATAATGATGAGTGAGAAAGTTACACAAATATCATACCCCCAAGACATGTTAACACCTCACCATTAAAATAACGGGAGGGGAGGTTAGTATTTTTTGGGGGGTATGATGTTTGTGTAACTTTCTCACTCATTTTATTCACGATTCAGGATGATCTGTAATCATGGTAGTATTCACATTAATGTAGAGGTGTTTAGAACATTCTATTCTTATTTACAATAAAAGTGACTCCAAAATGACCTAACACATTATTTACCAGTCATTTCTATTGGGCACAAAATAATCTGAAACACAACAAAAACAAACAGCAAAGGCATCCAACAAGTTTGTAGAGTAACAAGCTTGATGTTGTCATTGTGTGCTAGGAATATGGAACCATATACTGTACTAAACCTTTGACTCCCTAAAATGGAGGGATTATGTACTGTAATTTCTAAACGGTCACCCAATATGGACAAAGATACCCTCAAATTAAAGCTAGCAGTCTGCACTTTAACCCCATAGTATCATTAGGAATCCAAAGTGCTGGAGTACAGAGCCAAAAAAGAAAAAAATGTCACTGTCCCAATACTTTTGTAGCTCACTGTAAATCAGGATTCACTGTAAATCAGGATTTAGATCAGGATTCACTGTAAATCAGGATTAAATCAGGATTTAAATCAGGATTCACTGTAAATCAGGATTTAAATCAGGATTCACTGTAAATCAGGATTTAGATCAGGATTCACTGTAAATCAGGATTAAATCAGGATTTAAATCAGGATTCACTGTAAATCAGGATTTAAATCAGGATTCACTGTAAATCAGGATTTAGTCTGGATATGTTTTGCAAAATATTTCAATACAGTGAATGGGCTGTTTTGATTCAAGAGACCACCTAAAGACTACTGAATATACCAAACATTAGGAAAACCTTCCCAATATTGAGTTGGCTGGATGTCCTTTGGGTGGCGGACCATTCTTTATACACACAGGAAACTGTTGAGCATGAAAAACCCAGCAGCGTTGGAGTTCTAAACACAAACTGGTGCACTTGAAACCTGCTAACAAACCCCGTTCATAGGCACTTAAATCTTTTGTCTTTCCAATTTACCCTCTGAATGGCACACATACACAACCCATGAATCAATTGTCTCAAGGCTTAAAAATCCTTATTTAACGTCTGCCCCCTTTCATCTTCAACGACTGATGTGGATTAAACAAGTGACATCAATAAGGGATAATTTTACCCGGATTCACCTGGTCAGTCTACATCATGGAAAAATAATGTGTTTTTAATGTTTTGTATTGTGTATAGCTACACTATACATTTTAGCCTTCAGCGATATAGGGGGACAATATGAATTTCAAGTTCACAAAAGCGTAGTCTGATTTCCTGCTCGTCAATGCAGGAAATAAGGCGCTACACTTCAGGCAGTATGGAGTGGTATCCTTAGGTGGGGTACAATAATACAGACACAGCCTTTTCCATCCTCTTGTGGAGAGAATACCGGGCTCCGGTATTTGCTCTAAAGCAAAAGTGCAAAAGATTAGTACTTATTTTGTGGAGCTGCACCAACTAGAAAAAGCATTTAGCTAAATAGTGACAACTGACTAAACTCAAAACAAACAAGTCCCAAACTCAAGAAATACTAGCTCAAAGACTGTCAGATGTTGATATTGAGTAATTTCATTTTACCGTCCAAACAAAATCTATGCAGCCAGCTTTATACTCGTATCCCCGTGGACCGGATTGTACAGAAATCATTCTCCATTCAGGCTGCAAAGGAGTCAATTCCTTCCTTAACTCGATTGAATGGAGAGAAGACCGAAAAAACAGGGAAAATGTCTGTGCATCTTTATGAAACACCATTTTCCACCACCATGAAACAGTGAATAATGCTAGTTGTTGCGTATCGGGTTGCAGCAGTCTGTCTTTTCACCCCTGAGCTGTGTTCGAATACTGATACTAACCGCACTAACTGTACTATGTGACATGAATTGAGTATATAGTATGTTTATTGGTCATAATATGCCAAAAGTTCGCCAAAATACCAAGTATACATGCAGTGGATGCTTTTAGGGCCCATAATGCAATTCAGAAAATGTGCGTGGCTTCAACTGTTCAGATTTAAAGAAAATGGCATAAGATATGTAACCAAAGTACGACGAGAGCAGATACAAATTAATTGCTTTAACTAATTTTAACAAATGTTGAGCAATGTAATGACTTTTCTAATAACGAACCATATAGCTTACAGCAGTATGTACAGGTATGTTAACTAGTTACTAAAACATCAAACTTGCCAGACAGCATATTAGCTATCTAACTACCCACCCAACATTTAGTGACATGATTATTTACATCATTCTTCATCTACGATTCTACATCTACTCCGATTTCAGAGCACTCTCGCACAGAATAACTGATGAATTTACAAAAGGGACAACACTCTGGATTTACGAACGCACAGAGCGCACTATCACTCCAGATTGAATTTACAAACACACCCGAAATCGTAAAATGTTTAGCTAGTCATTTGTTATGCTAACAAGCTAGCAAAAGGTTGCATAGCAACAGCATCAACTTCCGGTAGACAGGCGATGCTCTAGTACGCTCAACTGAAACGATACCGTTTGTTTACCGTATACTAAAATGAACTAAGTATATAGTATGTTAGTATGGGCATTCAAAAACCGCTATAGTTTCAAAATGCTACTGTGGACCGGGGCTAGAATTAGCCACTGTAGCATGATGGTGGAAAATGGTCTTTCAAAATGAAACATGCACATTTTCCCTGTCCCCCCCCCCCCCCAGAAACGACTCAATATCACCATCTTCCTGTCTGAAATGTTACACAGGAAGTGACAGCGTAATGTCTCAACCCTTGATCAGTAGGTATCATTATGTGTTGCATTGTATCTTGGAAAACAATATTTTAACAGTTTCTGAATATGTTATAGTAACTAAACATCTGCTAACAGTATCTATTCTTTGAGCGTTGCCTGTCTTGGACCATATTTATTTAAATATCTGGTTACAATACAAAAAATGTATTAGCATCAAGACATACACACTTCTTACCAGCGTTTTTAAGACTAAGTGGACAATAATACACTATGGGCATCCAACCTGCATTGCCCTTTCTGTTCAAATCAGTTGTTTAACATTCTCATCAAGCTATACAATGAGAAAACGGAAAAATATGGAATTAACCAGATTAATCAAAATTGTGAGTTGAGGTTTTGCTCCCTCCAGACAAATAACAGCTAATGCCCTAATAGTTGCAGCCTCTTACGCGTTAATGAATGCTGCATTAAGGCGGATACATATTACATAGGACAACTTTAGATGACAATTAGAAAAGTAGTCTTTCACAAGCCAGATAGGTTGACTAATACTGCCACCTATAGGATAGTACTATTGAGTGAACATAACAGTAAATACATTTCCGTTAACAAATTTCAAGCAAGTTGGAGAATACTGGAGTTCCAGTGAAGAGATTGCTTTTCAGTTAACCTGGGTCTTCAATTTGATAATAAAAAGCCAACAGTGGACTCATGGTGTCGTGCCTCTGGATTGATAACAAAATAACTCCTTACATAATGATACTTTAAGATTACAGCTACGTGAGAGGATCTCCATCCCCACCTCCCTTCCAGTCATAGTGTCCGTTCCCATCTCTCCATCGGTTTTTTTGTCCTTAGTGTTGTAATATTTTTCCCCATCTGTCTTCATAACATTTACAGAATGAGATTGTCTCTAACAACCCCAGCTCTGTCTGCTGAGATTCCTCCCTTTATTCCGAGTCACCCGCACCGTTGCTTGGCAAAGCAAAAATGAACAATTTGGCCTTCAGGGGAGGTGACACCTCCCTCTCCCCCCAGGCCTCAACGTGACACCACCCCCAGACTCATCTTGAGGTTCTCGTAGACCACGTAGCTGATGCTGACCGCTGGAATGACCTTCATGAAGTTTGGGGCCAGGCCTCGGTAAAGTCCGAATGCACCCTCAGTCTTCACAATGTGTTTGAACAGCCCCGACATGGTCATCTGGGGACCGCCCTCGATGGTGGCTGAGGGGAAAAAACATGAGAAGATGAGCGACATGAAATACACATCAACACTAGGGATGCACCACTCTGGAAACTGGGTCATGGTCAATATTATTAGCCATGCTGGTCAATGCTGATGTGGCAACTATATACAGTGCATTCGGAAACTATTTAGACCCCTTGACTTATTCCACAATGTATTAAAATAGTGTTTTCCCCCCTCATCAATTTACACACAATACGCCATAATCACAAAGCAAAAATAAACTGGAAAAATAACATTTACATAAGTATTCAGACCCTTTACTCAGTACTTTGTTGAAGCACCTTTGGCAGCGATTACAGCCCTGAGTCTTCTTGGGTATGACGCTTCAAGCTTGGCACACCTTTATTTGGGGAGATTCTCCCATTCATCACCACAGATCCCCTCAAGCTCTGTCAGGTTGGATGGGGAGCGTTGCGACACAGCTATTTTCAGGTCTCTCCAGAGATGTTCGATCCGGTTCAAGTCCGGGCTCTGGCTGGGCCACTCAAGGACATTTCAGAGACTTGTCCCGAAGCCACGCCTGCATTGTCTTTGCTGTGTGCCTAGGTCCTTGTCCTGTTCAAGGATCTCTGTACTTTGTGGAATTTATTTTTTGAGCCAATCAGTTGTGTTGTGACAAGGTAGGGGTGGTATACAGAAGAAAGACCTATTTGGGAAAAAAGTCCATATGTGAAAAAAGTCTGAGTGCTGCACCAGATGACCTGGCATCCACAATCATTTGACCTTATCCCAATTGAGTTGGACCGCAGAGTGAAGGAAAAACAGCCAACAAGTGCTCAGCATGTGGGAACTCCTTCAACATTGTTGGAAATGCATTACAGGTGAAGCTGGTTGAGAGAATACTAAGAGTGTGCAAAGCTGTCAAGGCAAAGGGTGGCTACTTTGAAGAATCTCAAATATAAAATATATTTTGATTTAGAAAATAGAACTGTTTGGCCATAATGGCCATTGTTATGTTTGGAGGAAAAGGGGGAGGCTTGCAAGCCGAAGAACACCATCTCAACCGTGAAGCACGGGGGTAGCAGCAGCATGTTGTGGAGGTGCTTTGCCGCAGGAGGGACTGGTGCACTTCACAAAATAGATGGCATCATGAGGGAGTAAAGTTTTTGAAGCAACATCTGAAGACATCAGTCAGGAAGTTATTGAAGCAACATCTCAAGACATCAGTCAGGAAGTTAAAGCTTGGTCGCAAATGGGTCTTCCAAATGGACAATGACCCCAAGCATACTTCCAAAGTTGTGGCTTAAGGACAACAAAGTCAAGGTATTGGAGTGGCCATCACAAAGGCTTGACCTCAATCCTATAGAAAATTTGTGGGCAGAACTGAAAAAGCATGTGCGAGCAAGGAGGCCTACAAACCTGACTCAGTTACACCAGCTCTGTCTGGAGGAATGGGCCAAAATTTCACCCAACTTATTGTGGAAAGCTTGTGGAAGGCTACCCGAAACATTTGACCCAAGGCAATGCAACCAAATACTAATTGAGTGTATGTAAACGTCTGACCCACTGGGAATGTGACAAAATAAATCAAAGCTGAAATAAATCTCTACTATTATTCTGACATTTCACATTCTTAAAATAAATTGGTGATCCTAACTGACCTAAAACAGGTAATTTTTTAGGATGAAATGTCAGGAATTGTGAAAAACTGAGTTTAAATGTATTTGGCTAAGATGTATGTAAACGTCCGACTTCAACTGTATGTTGATTTGTTTGTTGGTTACTACATGATTTCATGTGTGCTATTTCATAGTTTAGATGTCTTCACTATTATTCTACAATGTAGAAAATAGTAAAAATAAAGAAAAAGCCTTGGATGAGTAGGTCTGTCCAAACATCCCCGTTATTTGCAAGAGGAAGAAACGCAGGTACAGGGGACACAGAGCGGGATGCCTCGTGAGGACCCACAGAAGGCGAGTGGGAAAGCTGCCGTTACCATCAATACTACTCGCCAACGTGCAATCATTGGACAATAAATTAGACGAGGTACGATCACAAATATCCGACCAACGGGACATCAAAAACTGTACCACCGTATGCTTCACGGAATCGTGGCTGAATGACGACATGGATATTCAGCTAGCGGGATATACGCTGCACCGTCAAGATAGAACAGCACACTCCGGTAAGACGACAGGGGGCGGTCTGTGCATATTTGTAAACAGCTGGTGCATGAAATTTGAGGATGTCTCTAGACTTTGCTAGCCTGACGTAGAGTATATTGTGATAAATTACAGGCCACACTACTTGCCTAGAGAGTTTTCAGCTATACTTTCCGTGGCTGTTTATTTACCACCACAGACAGATGCTGGCACTAAGACCGCACTCAGTCGGCTGTATAAGGAAATAGGCAAACAGGAAACCACTCACCCAGAGGCGGCGCTCCTAGTGGCCGGGTGACGTTAATGCAGGGAAACTTAAATCAGTTCTACCTCATTTCTATGAGCAGGTTAAATGTGTAACCAGAGGGGGAAAAAAAATTCTAGATCACCTGTACTCCACACACAGAGACACGTACAAAGCTATCCCTCGCCCTTCATTTGGTAAATCCGACCACAACGCTATCCTCCTGTTTACAAGCAAAAATTAAAGCAGGAAGCACCAGTGACTCGGTCTATAAAAAAGTGGTCAGATGAAGCAGATGCTAAACTACAGAACGGTTTTGCTATCACAGACTGGAACAGGTTCCGGGATTCTTCCGATGGCATTGAGGAGTACACCACATCAGTCACTGGCTTTAGTGCATCGGGGACGTCATCCGCACAGTGACTGTATGTACATACCCAAACCAGAATCCATGGATTACAGGAAACATTTG
The DNA here is from genome assembly GCF_045791955.1 of Oncorhynchus clarkii lewisi. Taxonomy (NCBI): domain Eukaryota; kingdom Metazoa; phylum Chordata; class Actinopteri; order Salmoniformes; family Salmonidae; genus Oncorhynchus; species Oncorhynchus clarkii. Next base: position 3,704,732 of record NC_092175.1, read on the forward strand.
CAATGAGCTAAAGGGCAGAGCTGCTGCTTTCAAGGTGCGGGACTCTAACCCGGAAGCTTACAAGAAATCCTGCTATGCCCTGCGACGAACCATCAATCGGGCAAAGCGTCAATACATGGCTAAGATTGAATCATACTACACCGGCTCCGACACTTGTCTTATGTGGCAGACTACAAAAGGGAAGCACAGCCGAGAGCTGCCCAGTGACACGAGCCTACCAGACGAGCTAAATCACCTATGCTCGCTTCGAGGCAAGCATGAGAGCATCAGCTGTTCCGGACAACTGTGTGATCACGCCGACGCTGCGGGGCCAGACGGATTACCAGGACGTGTGCTCTGGGCATGTGCTGACCAACTGGCAGGTGTCTACCCTGACATTTTCAACATGTCCCTGATTGAGTCTGTTATACCAACATGCTTCAAGCAGACCAACATAGTCCCTGTGCCCAAGAACAAAGGCAACCTGCCTAAATGACTACAGACCCGTAGCACTCACGTCTGTAGCCATGAAGTGCTTTGAAAGGCTGGTAATGGCTCACATCAACACCATTATCCCAAAAACCCTAGTCCCACTCCAATTTGCATACCGCCCAAACAGATCCACAGATGCAATCTCTATTGCACTCCACACTGCCCTTTCCCCCCTGGACAAAAGGAACACTTATGTGAGAATGCTATTCATTGACTACAGCTCAGCATTCAACACCATAGTATCACTAAGCTAAGGATCCTGGGACAAACACCTCCCTCTGCAACTGGATCCTGGATTTCCTGGCAGGCCGCCCCGAGGTGGTGAGGGTAGGTAGCAACACATCTGCCACGCTGATCCTCAACACTGGAGTCCCCCAGGGGTGCATGCTCAGTCCCCTCCTGTACTCCCTGTTCACCCACGACTCCATGGCCAGGCACGACTCCACCATCATTAAATTTGCAGACAACACAACAGTGGTAGGCCTGTTCAACGACAATGACGAGACAGCCTATAGGGAGGTCAGAGAAAAGGAGGACAGAGTATGCCCCCATACTCATCGACGGGGCTGTAGTGGAGCAGGTTGAGAGCTTACGTGGTGTGCACATCACCAACAAACTAGAATGGTCCAAACACACCAAGACAGTTGTGAAGAGGGCACGACAAAGCCTATTCCCCCTCAGGAAACTACAAAGATTTGGCAGATTTGGCAAAAGTTTCTATAGCTGCAACATCGAGAGCATCCTGACTGGTTGCATCACTGCCTGGTACGGCAATTGCTCGGCCTCCGACCGCAAGGACTACAGAGGGTAGTGATGACAGCCCAGTACATCACTGGAGCTAAACTGCCTGCCATCCAGGACCTCTACACCAGGTGGTGTCAGAGGAAGGCTCTAAAAATTGTCAAAAGACCCCAGCCACCCCAGTCATAGACTGTTCCAGCTACTACCTCATGGCAAGCGGTACCGGAGTGCCAAGTCTAGGACAAAAAGGCTTCAACAGTTTACCCGGGCGGCGCAGTGGTTAAGGGCGCTGTACTGCAGCGCCAGCTGTGCCATCAGAGTCCTGGGTTTGCGCCCAGGCTCTGTCGTAAACGGCCACGCCCGGGAGGTCCGTGGGGCGACGCACAATTGGCCTAGCGTCGTCCGGGTTAGGGAGGGTTTGGCCGGTAGGGAAATCCTTTTCTTATCGCGCACCAGCGACTCCTGTGGTGGGCCGGGCGCAGTGCACATTAACCAAGGTTGCCAGGTGCACGGTGTTTCCTCCGACACATTGGTGTGGCTGGCTTCCAAGGTTGGATGCGCGCTGTGTTAAGAAGCAGTGCGGCTTGGTTGGGTTGTGTATCGGAGAACGCATGACTTTCAACCTTCGTCTCTTCCGAGCCCGTACGGGAGTTGTAGCGATGAGACAAGATATGTACATACTACCTCAATTGGCCCGACCAACCAGTGCTCCCGCACATTGGTTTACCGGGAAATCTGCTTTATTTCCCGCCACCCAACAACCCCTCTTTACGCTACTGCTACTCTGTTCATCATATATGCATAGTCACTTTAACCATATGTACATACTACCTCAAATCAGCCTAACTAACCGGTGACTGTATGTAGCCTCGCTACTGTATATAGTGTCATGACTTTGGCTTGAGGGGGAGGTTTAGGACCCCCATAAATACCTTCCCCCTTTTCCCTCTACTTTACCGATGTGACTATTGAAAATCCTTTTGTTAACATTGAGAGTCTGGTGACATCAAAAGATGGGAAACGGAACCATATTTCAGTAATCCAACCAGTTGAAAATATGCGTACTTAATGAACATGACAGATCAGTTGGCGTCGGAGACATTATTACTGATGATAGGACGACATAAACTGTATCTTGGAAAGTCTACACATTCTAGTTATCAGATTCACATGGAATTGTTGTGCAATTTAAATGTTTAAATATGAAACTGAAAATATGAAATGTAATTTTAGCTTCTTAAATGAGAGAACGGTTTGTCATAACACCACTCTGCCCACTCAGAGGCCCCGCCCAAGTGAACAGACATGGGTTGTAAACTATGAAACACGGCCCTCTCTCCCAATCCTATATAAGCCCCTTGAAGAACTTTCTGTTCCAGGGACGTGCGGACTGGCAGTCCCCACGTTGAAAGGACAAAGACCACCTACAGAACTAATCCAACATCAGCAAGAACCTAACGCAATTGGCATCGAATTTCAATGTGAAGGTGAATAATTTTGCACGCCCAATTTTTTCAGTTTTTGATTTGTTAAAAAAGTTTGAAATATCCAATAAATGTCGTTCCACTTCATGATTGTGTCCCACTTGTTGTTGATTCTTTACAAAAAAATACAGTTTTATATCTTTATGTTTGAAGCCTGAAATGTGGCAAAAGGTCGCAAAGTTCAAGGGAGCCGAATACTTTCGCAAGGCACTGTATATGTAATAAAATACCAATACCCCTGTACCTCACTACCAATATGAAGGCAGACATTATACATCCCAGATTAACAAATTCCTTGGTACCACAGATTTTGGTGGGTCCATGAAACAAACCTTTCACTAACTAATTCTATGCAAGTTATCTAATGAAACTCCAAATAGGTTTTGGCAGTGGGTGTACCTTGAGCCTGCATTCGGGTCCTGACCAGGGCCAGGGGGTAGCTGGCCAGCTGTCCACAGGTGCTGGAGGTGGTACCGCAGGCTAACAGCACGAACACCCCCGGGTCAGCACTGTCTGTGGCATAGCGCTGCAGCCATGAGTTCTTCAGAGTCTGGATGGAGACAAAAGAGTGGGAAAAAGAAAGATAGAGAAAATGGTTAGTTGAAGAGAGAAAATGTGTAGTTCTGATTGATAAAACCAGAGAGGAGACTTATGTCCTAATATTATTACAAAGTCTCCTAGCAACACACACAATTTCCGTTAGACAGTAATTGCTGGCTTTTGGCCAATATTTATTTATATTTTTTAATTGCCGGCCAAATTCATTCATTGATGGAAATACCAGTCGAGTGTGTGTCTTCGTTAGGTAAATAAGATGCATGATGACGAACAACTATCACATGCGCACAGCACAGGCCTACAAAGCCTATTTTCAACTGGATTTCTTCTGCGTCTCCCCAGTTGGTTGCGGCTGTAAAACATGTGCTTTTATTCAGACGCTTTGCTATGAGACGCGAAATAAATTGAAATTGAGCTCAGGGGCATCCTGTTTCCACTTATCAGCCTTGTGATGTTTCTACAACTTGATTGGAGTCCACCTGTGGTAAATTCAATTGATTGGACATGATTTGGAAAGGCACACAGCTGTCTATATAAGGTCCTACAGTTGACAGTGCAGGACAGAGCAAAAACCAAGAGTTCGAAGGAATTGTCTGTAAAGCTCAGAAACAGGATTGTGTCGAGGCACAGATCTGGGGAAGGGTACCAAAACATTTCTGCAGCTTTGAAGGTCCCCAAGAACACAGTGGCCCACATCATTCTTAAATAGAAGAAGTTCGGATCCACCAAGACTCTTCCTAAAGCTGGGCTCCCGAGTGGCACAGCGGTCTAAGCCACTGCATCTCAGTGCTAGAGGCGTCACTACAGACCCTTGTTCAATTCCATGCTGTATTACAACCAACCGTGATTGGGAGTAGCGCAAAATTGGCTGCCCGGCCAAACTGAGTAATCGGGGGAGAAAGGCCTTGGTCTGGGAGGTGACCAAGAACCCGACGGTCACTCTGACGGTGCGCTAGAGTTCCTCTGTGGAGATGGGAGAACCTTCCAGAAGGACAACCATCTCTGCAGCAGTCCACCAATCAGGCCTTTATGGTAGAGTGGCAAGACAGAAGCCACTCCTCAGTAAAAGGCACACGACAGCCCGCTTGGAGTTTTCCATAAGGCACCTAAAGACCATGATTAACAACATTCTCTGATCTGATGAAACTAAAATTGAACTCTTTGGCCTGAATGCAAAGCGTCACATCTGGAGGAAACCTGGCACTATCCCTTCGGTGAAGCATGGTGGGGGCATCATCATACTGTGGGGATGTTTTTCAGCTGCAGGGACTGGGAGACTAGTCAGGATCAAGTGAAAGATGAACGAAGCAAAGTAGAGATCCTTGTTGAAAACCTGCTCCAGTCCTCAAGCCCGGAATTGAACCCGATTGAACAGCTCCGGAGAGACCTGAAAATAACTGTGCAGCGACGCTCCTCATCCAGAGGATCTGCAGAGAAGAATGGAAGAAAATCCCAAATACAGGTGTGCCAAGCTTGTAGCGTCATACCCAAGAAGACTCAAGGCTGTAAATCGCTGCCAAAGGTGCTTCGACAAAATACTGAGTAAAGGGTCTGAATACTTATGTAAATGTGATACATTTTTTCTTTAATACATTTAAATATAAGTCTAAACCTGTTTTCACTGTCATTATAGGGTATATATATAATCAATTTTATAACAAGGCTGTAACGTAACAAAATGTGGAAAAAGTCAAGGGGTCTGAATACTTCCCGAACGCACTGTACATTAAGCCGACACAAACAGTACAAAATATCCTGAAGAAATTCAGGTTATTTCTAATCGCTTTCATCTCTCTACTCAGCCTGTCTGCCTCCCTTTTTTATCTGTCTTGACTTGAGCTATTGCTAGTGAAGTGCAACATTGCATCATATCAATCAACTGGGTTGGCTGAAGTTGTCACTAGCGAACTTGCGGGTCGATCACGTACAGTATATCGCACTTATGCGTGGGGATACTTTGGAGTATGAGCTCAATTGCTGGTGTTAAGGTATTTAAGTACTTTATTTTTAAACCTATTTTCGCTTTGTCATTTTGGGGTATTATGTGTAGATGGATTAAATAAAACTCATCAATGTTAGAATAAGGCTGTAACGTAACAGAATGTGGAAAAAGGGAAGGGGTTTGAATACTTTCCGAATGCACCGTATATACAGACAAATAAAATCACCTGCGGGCCAAATTCGATAAGCAGCAACGATGAGTGAGAAAGTTAGTGGCATAAATATCATACCCCCCCCCCCAAAAAATGTTAACCTCCCCCTGTTATTGTAATTGTGAGAGGTTAGCATGTCTTGGGGGTATGATATCTGTGCTTCTATCTTCCCCACTCATTATTATTCCCAATTATTTAATCATGGAAGCAACCACATTAATGTAGAAGTGTTTAGAAACATTCTAATTTACAATAAAAGTGACACCAAAATAACAGTACATTATTTACCATTAATTTCTATTGTGCACAAAATAATCTGAAACACAACCAAAACAAATGCATCCAACAAGGTTGTCACAAGCTTGAAGTAATCATTGCATGCTAAGCATATGGGACCAAATACTAAACTTTCACCACATTAACACACAAGTCAATTTGTCCCGATACGTTTGGTCCCCTAAAACGGAGGGATTACGCACAAAGAGTGCTGTAATTTCTAAACGGTTCACCCAATATAGATGAAAATACCCTCAAATTAAAGTTGACAGTCTGAACTTCAACCTCAGTCATCGTATCACTTCAAATCCAAAGTGCTGGAGTACAGAACCAAAACAAAATTGTCACTGTCCCAATACTTTGAGCTTACTGTATGTAATGGAAATTTATAAAAATAAACAAGGGGGAAAACCAATTCACACAATGAATGCGCAAGAATTGGTGAGAGACAGCTAAGTGCATTCTGGAGAGCTGAGCGCATTCTGGAGAGGGACGTCCCTATATCGTCACCACACATCACCCCCCTTCTTGTCGAAACATTTTAAATTATACTCAAGATATATTATCTTCACACATATTTTAGATGCTTTTCACTGACAGCTCATCAGCTTTGCCAATTCACTGACAGCTCATCAGCTTGGCCAATTGCCACACGTTTTGCCCATATTGGCATAAGCCTACACAAGCTTGTGATTTGAAACAATCCACAGCAAATTTATTTTTAAAGAAGCTAATGATTCTTGATTCCTATGTTGCTAAGTCATGCTCTCTGGTGAAGTATTTTGAATAGACAGGAGTGATTTTAAATTTTGGGCAAATTTATTTCAATTTACTTTAGGGGAAATTGAACACGCCACCTATGAAAGAATTCCTTATATGCCATTTCTCTTCTGTTCTATTGGTTTTAATATCTACTGTCTTTCGTTGTGCAGAAGAATAGTCAGTCATATTAGCAACCCATTTGTAACTGAGATTTTCATCTGTCACATAGGCTTATGGATCCGCTCCCATCAGGGGCTCTGTTCAGAATGTTGTTTTCCCACTTATTGCATTTTGGCAAATGTTTGAAAATAATGTTTAATTGGCGGCTTCTTTACAGGAGTTGCATGTTCTGTTATGATGCATCACCCATAATCTAAATGTGATTTCTGTCATTTTGAGCACTGTGGTAAACACGCTAATGGGTTACAATACCCAATGCATATGGGTCCCCTAAATTTCCCATAACGGACAGTTAATTTAAATCTACCCGGTCACGTTGACCGGTGTCACGTTTTCCTAAAGTAAACCTTGACACACACACCTCGTAGACAGCCAGGTCGATGCCAGCGTAGGGGATGATGCCTATCAAGTTGGGAATGTAGCCCTTGTAGAAGGCGGCCATGCCCTCCTTCCGGAAGATGTGTTTGGCGCAGTCAGCGATGCCAGAGAACTGTCCCGTCTTCCTCAGGGCTAGGCGGGTCTTCAACACCTCCATGGGGTAGATGCTGCTCTGGGCGATGGCTCCTGCCAGAGATCCCGCCACAAACCTCTCCAGGATGCCCAGTGTCTCCTGGTTGCTGCCTATCAAACGTTTGATCTGTACAACACAACTCTGGTTAGTGACCGTCCTCAAGAGTATTTGAGTTCAACTGTGAGAGGCCATAGTCAAAACCAACTTGGTAAGTGACAGGAGCTTATAGTGGTATTTCCTCTGAGTATGTTCCTAGACAAAGTCTGAAGGAGACATTTTTTACAGAAGGACAGTAAACTACAGAGCGGTTAATAGCAAAACATTAATTGACTCCAACTTGACAGCACTAGAAAGGGTCTCGTCATATTAAAGTAAAGGTGCTGAACAATAGGGTTACCTGCTCGTAAGCCATGAACTTGATGGCTGACTCAGGGGCGATCTTGATGACGTTCATGCCATTGCCTCGCCATAGTGACCACATACCGCCCTCGCGTATCATGTGGGTGAAGCCGCCGGCAATGCACATGCTGTTGGTACGGGAGGCGTGGACCTGGTAATGAAACCGTAAGACAGATCGTTACATCATTCAATCGCCATGTTGGCAGGTGAGCAAGTTTTTTAACCGACTTGAAACAAGTCCATTTTTCTCCTCTCTATAATGTTGATGGAATGTGTCAACACATTGTTCATGTTTTCATGTCATTTTACTGTTATAGTGCTCCGTTTCCATCTATCCGCTCATAAAAAAAACACTGGGAATAAGTGGACACAGATAGATGGAGCATGGGATGAAAAGATAAAGAAGAACAAACTGAGTTATCCCAGTGGGCTTCTGCTGACACGAGTGCATCTGTTGAAGTGAACTAAGAATGGTTGCATTCAAGAGGATCGGGGTTCTCTTGCAGTGTGAACACAAAAATAACTGGAGTTTGTCTTTTTCATTCTTAACTGAGGTCAGCTTTTTAAAAATTCTCCCCTGGGAGTGCCCTTACCTGCATGAGCACTTTGAGCCGGTCCAGGGGTGCGGTGCAGGTTCGAGACACGGCGCCGGCTGCCCCTCCAGCCACTAAGTGTCGCCACCACATCCCAGTCTTCTTTTCCTCGGCTGTAAACTCATCTGGCACCATCAAACTCTCCCCCACATCGAATATCTACAGACAGACAGGAGCAGGTCAGGGCAGTGGAAGGAGGACCCCACACACACAATTGACATAAAAAGTTGGTGGGTCAATTTTCCTGATTCTAACCTGTGACCAACAGTATTATGAAATCATTAGCCAACACATATAGGCATCCCATTGGGATATAATTGAAAGCTTTGTTTTGACAACTGTAGAGGGGGGTCCAATAAGGCAGAGGATCATCACAGGTTTACAGTATGTAAACCGGTATTACAAAACAGTTCCACCTCCTGCAGGGGATCAGCCAGTCGGTGGCCCACGATAATTTAAACAGGAATGTCTCTTCACATTAACTTTGCGGTCTTAGAAGGGGGTTGGGGGTCACGACAAATCTTGAGAGCACCAACTGTGTTTCAGCGGCGAGAGCCTCTTTTAACCCATTCAAATACCCTTAAGTTCAAGTCCACTTAAGAGAGTGGTAGTCTCCCAATTTAAAACAGGTCCCCCCTGTGGCACGCGCAAACGTACCGTGATAGCTGGTCGAACCGATGAGGATATAACATTCACCGGGGGGAATCAAATTAAAAAGGCATCCTGCTCCAAAACTCTAATTCATGTAAGCAACAGTACTTCTTATGGTCCCGTGTCACTCCAATATAAGAATGGACCTTTGTGAACACGATCTCCACTATGATCTACAGGAACGGCTGTCTGCCCTCCTGGCCTAACAGGTTGTGGAAAAGCTTTGCTGATTGACGTCAGCGGAAGGTGGTTGGTTGATCTGTTCAAGGGGATTAAACAGGATCACAGTGACCCGTTTGGCTCCTTCAGGGAGTATTTCCGGGAACCCTGGTCAGGGCCTAGACGGCTAATACGGCTGGGGCATGGAGAGTGTCTGTGGGACCATTAACAATATACGAACACAACTATGCTTTTCTATAAAGAAAAAAAGGAAAAACAGCCCTTAAAAAATGCTTCCTTTGTTTACAGTATTTGTCATTCAAAGCTTTAATAGCTGAAGACAGTGATACAAATGTGTTTCATACTATCCTGGTAGTTTTTACTTGATGAAAAACCACCAAAGCTTGTTATTTTGAACAACCCTGAGAGAAAAAGTGTTGTTTTTCTTTCTAACCTAGCCTTACCGTTGAGTGTTTCCAGTACAGGATGATCTCGGGAATGTTATCGGCGGGGTGCAGTAGGTGGTAGTCTCTCCACTCGTTCCAGTCGATGGTCATCGTGCCATTCTTGTCCATGCTGTTGACAAGAGAAACAGAAAAGACCAGAACCATTACAATGTAGCTTTTTACAGCGCATATTCTCTTTTGTTTCACCAGACCACCTGTGTGTGTGTGCGCCTGAATTCAGAAGCAGTATGCTCACACATGCACACCTTTTGGATAAAAGGTAAAAAGCCTTTAAGTGCTGCTTTTTTACCTTTCCGAATTGAAGCATGAAATGAGCATTTTGTGTGTTGGGAATCATTCAGTACTCTTCTTAATTTGGATTTTTCACAAGCAATTGAAGGGATGCAGCCTTTTCTGTCGCTTTCTTTGTAATAATGAGAAGAGAAAAAAAACTTGGAGGGCAGAAACACAGTAGAATAAGAAGCGAAGACGATGCATTGGTTTGTAGTAGGGTTGTAGTAGGGCAAGCAGACGGAGAGGATTCCATTACTTACTACATTATTCTGAGACCAGCAAGAGGTTGAAAGAGAGAGAGAAAAGGGAGAGGGGTGGCACAGAAAATGAGAGGACAGGGTGAAGCACACACACACATTTAGAACTAAAAAGAAAGAAGGGGGATATCATGGAATCTTAGTGATTCAGTGATTCCATATTGGACATGGTGGTAAATGGCTTAATATGTAACAAAAATGAAATTAAATCTACATATTGGTATTAAAACAAAGATGCAACGCTTCACTTCAGTCAGAGAAGAAAATATCACTAGGTTTATATTAACCAGAGTAAATTATAGTTTCCTCCTCAAACCAATATGCCTAAAAAGTGTGCTTCCTTATATCTATAAAAGGCCAAGCCCCAAAAAAAGCCATGACAGCATAGGAATGGCAGCTCTGACCAGGGCTAGCAGGCAGTATCCCGGTGCTTGGAGGGAAACACTTCTGTGGAAGGTTCTGGTGGACTCGAGATAGTTGACTCAAGCATCTAGCTAACCGCCGTGGTAAAAAAACGACACTGACTGCAAACAGTCAAGAATTAGAGGTGAAACGGAGAAAGGGGGCAAAAAAGTAGAGAGAGTAAGAAGTAAGAGGGAGTATGAGGTAGAGAAGAGACAAAATGCATGCTGGACTGACTAACACAGACAGACACTTAGAGCTAATGGTTTAGACAAGAGTGTTGGTGAGACGGGAGACACCTCGGCCCAGGTTGACAGCCTTACCTTTTGAGGATCTTCTCTGCCTGCTGCTCGGAGATGTTAACCCCCAGGTCTCGAAGGGACTGCATGATTTCCTGCTTGTCAATACGACCTGCGGGGTAAAAGAGTAAACATCAACATCAGCCACTCGTAAGGGATCTCACTGACCGGATATTATATCAAAGTTTTTTACTACCAGCTTATAAAATAGTACCTCAATGTAATAGACCTAAAGGCTGAATTTCCTCAGTTAATGTCATTGTGCATGCACAGCTAAACCCAATGCATAATTTCCCCCCAAGTGAATAGTACAGCATAGCACTTTGTAGGCTAAACCGTGGTTTAAGATAAACATAGTGATACAAGTGAATGCATTCAGTGGTTGTGTGGCTCCGGCCTATGCGGCCCCTCTCGGTGTTCCTACCATCGTTCTTAGTGTCCAAGCTTTTGAAGACCAGCCGGAGCTTCTTCTCGTGGTCTCTCAGATAGTGGACAAACTCTTCGAAGTCCAACTGGCCGTCCAGGTCCTTATCTCCCGCTTTAACTATTTTCTGTCAGAAAATAAGGAGAGGATTTTTACACTTCGATGAGAATTTAAATATCACTTTAGATACAGGCTGAAGGGGTAGCAAGGATATAACTGTAGGTTTAAAAAGAAAATTAACGATTCTCAAGGGAAATTGAAGCCTATGTTCAGTTAAAAGTATGACAAAAGGTGAGCCCGTTACATTTGGATAAGGAGACCAAGACAAAGAGATGAACTGAGTTTATTTGAGGACAGGAGTGTAGATCAGTGAGGGAAGGTTACAACCACAAGCCACCTGGGTCTTGTTTGCTCCAGAGTGGTCACATAGTGGACATCACCTGGTCCACCTGCTCCATTAGTGTGGAATGTTTAGACCAGGGCAGCCTAAATTTCAGTTCGTTTCTACCTGGTAGTTAATTGCACTCACCTGGTGTCCCAGGTTTGAATGAATCCCTGATTAGAAGGAGAGGATGAAAACCCTCCAGGACTGGAATTGGGCAGTCCTGGTTTAGACCCTCACAGGCATGTTGAACTCTAGCTCAGGCCTAGCTAAAAGGAGCACACAGGCTGTTCAATCCATTTAGTTTAGTTTATTAATTTGACCATTTCTTTTTTTTTTAAGTACACATAAAAACATGAAAAGGCCAAACATGCACATGGAGGATAACACACAATAAAGCCTGGGACTTATTTCCATGGTGGTCCTCTTGAGACAAGATGGCTCGGCAAGATCCAACACAGTATGGCATTGAGATAAAACATAAAAAAACAAAGAACAACATCTATCTCATCATTGCAGTTACATCGTAGGGGTTATTCACATGGGCACAGAAGACAAACATATTTTCACTTTATTTTTAAAGCTGCCCAGAGAGGACATTGTTTTTATAGGCAGAGGCAACTCATTCCATTCTGAGGCTCCATTATACAAGAAAGTACCCTTTCCCAGCATTACTCCTGAACCTGCATAAGCACACATCAGCAAAACCTGATCTGGTGCTGTGATTGTAATCACTTAGATATCTGGGCGCAGGACCATAAATACTCCTGTAAACCAAACATAGTCTAATCTTGGGCACCCTAGCCTCAACAGGCAGCCAGTTTACTTCCTGAAAGCAGCTCCTGCCTATGTGGATACATGGACTCGCCTTCAATTACTACCCTGATGAGCTTATTCTGGGCTATCTGGAGCTTCCCCATCATACATTTAGATAATCCCCCAAACCAGGAAGAAATAGCGTAGTCAAAATGGCATTGAATGGAGGGCTGTGGCTCTTTTATGGAGTCCTTTTCAAGCCGTTTGGACTTTCTAGCCAAAAACTTAGTCCAGGCATAAACCTTCCCTAGAACTTTATTGGCCATGCTCACACCTACCAAGCTTCCATCAAGGATACATCTCAGGTAGCGAACATAGGTTTTAGTTTTAGTCAGCACCTCACCCCCTAACTCTACTCTGATTTCAGTGGACCTACTCAATGTAGGCCTGGATCCAAAAATAATTGCCTCAGTTTTACCCAAGTGCAGAGATAGCTTATTATCTCCAAGCTAGAGGTCGGAATGGCCGATTAATTAGGGCCGATTTCAAGTTTTCATAACAATCGTAAATCGGTATTTTTGGGTGCCGATTTGCCGTTTAAAAAAAATATATATATATTTTTTAATACCTTTGTTTAACTAGGCAAGTCAGTTAAGAACACATTCTTAATTTCAATGACGGCCTAGGAACGGTGGGTTAACTGCCTTGTTCAGGGGCAGAACGACAGATTTTCAACCTTGTCAGCTCGGGGGATCAATCTCGCACCCTTACAGTTAACTAGTCCAACGCAATAACGACCTGCCTCTCTCTCGTTGCACTCCAGACTGCCTGTTACGCGAATGCAGTAAGCTTTCTACTTTCTTCTCCAACACTTTGTTTTTGCATTATTTAAACCAAATTGAACATGTTTCATTATTTACTTGAGGCTAAATTGATTCTATTGATGTATTATATTAAGTTACAATAAGTGTTCATTCAGTATTGTTGTAATTGTCATTATTACAAATAAAATAAATAATAAAAAAAAAATGGTAGATTAATCGGTATTGGCTTTTTTGTTCCTCCAATAAATCGGTATCGGTGTTGAAAAATCATAAATCGGTCAACCTCTACTCCTCTAAGCTCTGTGCTAAGTATGCTCTCCAACATAGTTTACTTTTGTTAGACACCAGAAGTGTAGTCATCCGCACGAAAAGACGGCAAGAACAAGCATCTTTCATATCGTTAATATACAGTAAAAACATTAGAGGCCCAAGCAAGCTCCACTGCGAAACGCCACAACTCATTGGTTTTGCCTGAGACAGTGACGCATTAACCGCTACTACTTGCTCTCTTCCTGATAAATAAGACTTTACCCAGCCTAGAGGGATACTGCGTAACCCCGGTGCCTCCAGTTTGGAGATTAGGAGACAGTGGTTAACTGTATCAAAGGCCTTTTATGGGTCAATTAGTACTATTCCACAGAGATTTCCCTCATCAATCTCTTTCCTGATGAAGTCAGTGAAGTAGACATGAATCAGTGGAGTATGTTTTTCTAAAAACAAACTAAAAATCATCCATTAGAATGTTTGTTGATATATTCATATATTCATTTGCTCAAGCACAACTCTCTACAGGATCTTTGATGTTACAATGAGGATAGATACAGGCCTATAATTTCCAGGGTCAGACTTTATCCCCTTCTTATACAGAGGTATAACTTTAGCTTGCTTCATGTCTCTGGGAAAGATGCCCTGTTCAAGAGATAGATTAACAATATCTGTAATACAAAGGCCAATTTGCTCAGCAGAATTTGAGAAACCTTGCAGGAATATTATCCAGGCCTGTGGCTTTGGGGTATTTAAGCTCTGCTAGCTTCTTGATGCACCCATCCCGTTAGCGGGACCATTTCCGTCAAGATCCGCTGAATTGCAGAGCGCCAAATTCAAATTAAATTACTAAAAGTTTTTCATTTTCATGAAATCACAAGTGCAATATAGCAAAACACAGCTTAACTTGCTGTTAATCCACCTGGCGTGTCAGATTTCAAAAAAGCATTTAGGCGAAAGCATACCAAGCGTTTATGTAAGGACATCTCTCTCAGTAAACAAAACATTACAAACAGCTAGCAGCCAAGTAGATTGGTCACGGAAGTCAGAAAAGCAATAAAATGAATCGCTTACCTTTGATGATCTTCAGATGTTTGCACTCACAAGACTCCCAGTTACACAATAAATGTTCCTTTTGTTCCATAAAGATAATTTTTATATCCAAAATAACGTGCCAACCGAATGGAGGTATGTTCAGAGATCCACAGGCTCGAGTGGTCACGACCAGGCAGACGAAAATTCCAAATAGTATCCGTAAAGTTCGTAGAAACATGTCAAACGTTTTTATAAATCAATCCTCAGGTTGTTTTTACAATATATAATCGATAATATTTCAACATGACTAAAATTTCTTCAATAGGAGAGAGAAAATGTCTGCTCCACTCTGTTGCGCATGCAAAATGCTGCTGGCACACAGCCATCCAATAATGCTGTCAATCCAACATGACTTTTGCCGTGTTCAAAACAACTGAGAAATCTCAGACTTCAGTGAATTCAAGACAACTGGGAACTGGGGGAGGGGGAGAATGAGCTCCGACTGGGAAAATATGTTTTGAACGGTAATCCAACTCGGAATTCCAAGTTGGGAACTCTGGCCTCTTTCTAGAGCTCCGGCCTTAAGATCACTGACGTCATGATTCCACCTTGTTTTTTTCAGAGTGCATGACAAAATATGCACACAGGGACCGAAAGGCCACCTTCCTGTTCAATTGAGAACAGCACAACGATGAGTTCTGACTTGGCATACAGGGAGAATACTGTAAGAACGGCCCAGGTTCTGAATTATGTTGCTGTACATTTCAAAAGTGCTAAACAAAGTTATTGACTAAGTCCGTTTTAGCTCGCTTAAATGTCTTAATCCAAATTACACATTGCCTCTTTTTTTGCTCATCGTTCCCTTATGCCATAGTTTGTACATCTCAATTGTCAGTAGAAACCATATTTGTTTAAACAAGTCAGCCATATCAGCCATTTTGTTTATTTTTTAAAAAGGCAATAAATGTGGCTGAATGAACTGTTTCACTGCCAGACAAGGCTCCACTGATAGCCAGGTGTAGCAGTGGTAAGGATTCACTCCATGGTGCTGGAAAGAAAGCTCTGCTATTGGGACAGCTTTATGTAGGCCCTAACAGTTTGTGGGCACCATTTGTCACTGTTAGTGGTAGGCAGTAGGAATGACCATGTCTTCTCTTGATAAGTGCTTGAATTTTACAATTTTCCTGTCCTGCTAAGTATTCAAAATGTAACAAGTGCTTTTGGTTGTCAGGGAAAATGTATGGAGTAAAAAGTACAATATTTTCTTTAGCAATGTAGTAAAGTAATAGTTGTCAAAAATATAAATAGTAAAGATACTACTTAATTTGTTTTTTTTGGGGTACTTTAAAGTATTTTTTACACCACTGGTCACAGTGAATGTATTGTTTAGTGTTATGTAGTGTAGTGGCTTTGTTGGCATTCATTAAAAATATATATTCGAGTTTGCCCCACCAGGATTTACAGGCTAAAAATCACCACTGGTCAGGAAAGAGGAAGACATCACAAAACAGCGGAGACTTGAAAAATACTAATCTCAAAACTAGACATTTTGCAGATAGAACCTTAAAGCCCAAAGTCCTTGATTACTCATTATGGGTTCTGGTCTTCTTTTTCTGTTACTCAGATTTCTCCACACCACTTTTTCAGAAGAATGGTAAAACAAATAAATACAGGTGCCTTGGAGCATGTTTTAGGCCATTAAAGAAGCATGGCTGTTTTTGTCTTGTATCAATACAAATACCTCTATGGCTGGGGTATTTTACTAAAATTACATTTTATTGATTAATAGTAAGCATTTTACTGACTGTGGGTGTCAGAAACCAGAAACATCAGTTTACTCATCCAGAGCTAAGCTTTAGCAATGTTGCTAGTTATCCAAACGATAGTGTATGTCATATTGAACTAACGCTTTAACAAATGTGTGATGAACATTAATTTATATATTTGATGTGATCAGAAAGGAGGAAGGCTATTTTAAATTTAATTATTACATGTCTGTACTTTTCTTTTGAAATCTGTGCCAGATAGAACCTTAAGGCTGAACCCAGAGTTACATTTCAGAGCCGTACGTTTCTATCGGAGATCACACCCCCCCTAACATGTTTTTACAAAGGTCTTAGGATTTTGATACTCTGCACTTTATGTACCTTTAATAGGTGCGGGCCTTAATGGGTTATGAAAGAAGAATTCACTACAAAACAGTTCTGAGATCTGGGATGTGAAAACTTTGATTCTCAACATATCTTTGAATTATGCTTTGTGCAGATAGAACCTTATAGTCCCAAGGTCTCTAAATGTCAAGGAAATAACTGTATTAACAGAATACTACTATTCTTCATCGCCACACAATAAAGTTGTAACCCCCTCATAATTACAGTCCTGAACATAGACATTAATAGTAAGGTTCCATGTCTAAATTCTGGACATTATGCTTGCATTCAGACAAAAGGCAGCATGTCCCTGCTTTGAATAAAAGAATGAGTCAGAAACATGGTGCATCCCCTGTTGGACAATATAAGAAGTACCAGACAATATTTTCATTAAGAGTCACAAGACAAGAGCCACAAGTCATGTACATCATGATGAGAAAATGCTGTGAAATCCCATTGACATTCACAGAAATAAATGAGATTTAGAGACAGAATGATGTCTGTGTGTCAAGTTTCCCATCTGGGAGAATCACCACACTTCCTTCAACAATAATCCCCCATCAACCCAAATCTCATTACCGTGAAGGTTAGGCTAAGTGTCAAAACCATTAGCCATTTCCTGGGCTTAGGCTACTTCTCCATTCAATAAATGATGCACTACATGATAGGATAACCTCTATTTTCGCTCGTGAGCCAAAAGGAATCCCTGAAATTAAACAGCATTGATACACACGGCATGATGTTAAAGGCCACATATCCTACTGGGGAAAACAATGGGGTCTCGCCATTACATATAGCTTAACATGCTGAACAAACTACCCGCGTTAAATGTTATTCCATATTTTCATCCAAACCCCTCGTGGGCATTTGCGTAGCCAGGCGCTAAAATAGACGCTTGACGCACTGCAAGTCCCTCCTCTCCCATCTACTCATTGCTTTTTATGAGCATATACCCATGTGGGTGGTTGAAAGATGAACGAGGTCCACACTCGTCCAGTTGGTGGCGGTAATGTTCCTTAAAGTTGGTAGCAAACGACCATATAAAAGTCACAGAAGAATGAACAAGGAGAGATTAATCAAAGAAAACAAACTAAAAATAAATGTATCTGAATTAATTGTTGGTGTAGAGAACACACAATTGTGTGACTCAATTCTACAAAGATCCAACAAAAAAATGTAACATAAGCTTTTCAGATAAAATAATGCATGGATTATCTCCCAGGACAAATGAACTAGCAACAGCAAGCAAGCTAAATGTCCATGAATATTTCAACCGGTCCTCAAATTAATATACACTGCTCAAAAAAATAAAGGGAACACTTAAACAACACAATGTAACTCCAAGTCAATCACACTTCTGTGAAATCAAACTGTCCACTTAGGAAGCAACACTGATTGACAATAAATTTCACATGCTGTTGTGCAAATGGAATAGACAACAGGTGGAAATTATAGGCAATTAGCAAGATACCCCCAATAAAGGAGTGGTTCTGCAGGTGGTGACCACAGACCACTTCTCAGTTCCTATGCTTCCTGGCTGATGTTTTGGTCAATTTTGAATGCTGGCGGTGCTTTCACTCTAGTGGTAGCATGAGACGGAGTCTACAACCCACACAAGTGGCTCAGGTAGTTGGCAGAGAACACCAAGATTGACAAATTCGCCACTGGCGCCCTGTGCTCTTCACAGATGAAAGCAGGTTCACACTGAGCACGTGACAGACGTGACAGTCTGGAGACGACGTGGAGAACGTTCTGCTGCCTGCATTATCCTCCAGCATGACCGGTTTGGCGGTGGGTCAGTCATGGTGTGGGGTGGCATTTCTTTGGGGGGCCGCACAGCCCTCCGTGTGCTCGCCAGAGGTAGCCTGACTGCCATTAGGTACCGAGATGAGATCCTCAGACCCCTTGTGAGACCATATGCTGGTGCGGTTGGCCCTGGGTTCCTCCTAATGCAAGACAATGCTAGACCTCATGTGGCTGAAGTGTGTCAGCAGGATGTGTTATTTTAGTGTTCCCTTTATTTTTTTGAGCAGTGTAGTTGGTTCACAGTTGGTTTTGGTACTTTAACGTGCGTGTCATGAATGCGTCTGGTGGGGATAGACAAAATCAACATGCGCTCGATGGCGCACGCACGCGGGGAGCTGGTTTTGTTCATCAATGTAAATGTGAGAATTTTGTGTTCTAAAACAGGCTAATAATCCTGTTTTAAATGGTGGTAAGAACATATTTGGCTATTATTGCTATGAACCAACTTAGAAGTTATCATTGCGGCTGGATGGTCTCAGCATTCGTCTTGAGATCATGTCTTCACAACAATCTTGTTTCACTCAGTCATCCCCTAGTCACTTGAATAGAGAGTATTGGAGTTTGACCAGGGCAGATTTATCATAATGTGTGAGGAATCATTTATAACATTTTTATGGCAGGTAAAAATGTGTCATACCATACTGTAATGGAGGCACAAGGCAAGCAGTATATGAGAAGCATAAAGGCCAACTTTTCTCAAACCCACAGCCTGACCTTGGGAGGCACTCCTGCTACATTTACAGTAGAGCAGATAAGAGCAAAATGCATGCAGACATGCCTAAAAACAACAAAAAAAGCCACGCCGGCATCACACACACACCAACTCACTCAATTACAATGACGCAGATAATTGTACAAGAAAATGTGCATAGAACAGTGTCTGAGTCTGCTGCAGTGGAATAATGTGTACCTCAAAGGGGGGGGGGGGGGGGGGGGGGGGGGGTCAAAATCAAAAGTAACAGTCAATGTAGCTGGTGACCATACTAAGTACTGCAGTGCATCTCTTCCTCATGGACTGCACCAGATTTGCCAGTTCTTAATGTGAGATGTTACCCCACTCTTCCACCAAGGCACCTGCACGTTTCTGAACATTTTTGGAGGGAAAGGCTCTAGCCCTCCCCTCCGAGCCAACAGGTCCCAGACGTGCTCAATGGGATTGAGATCTGGGTTCTTCGCTGTCCATGGCAGAACACTGACATTCCTGTCTTGCAGGAAATCACGCACAGAATGAGCAGTATGGCATTGTCATGCTGGAGGGTCATGTCAGGATGAGCCTGCAGGAAGGGTACCACATGAGGGAGGAGGATGTCTCCCCTGTAACGCACAGCGTTGAGATTGTCTGCAATGACAACAAGCTCAGTCCGATGATGCTGTGACACTCCGCCCCAGACCAAGACAGACCCTCCACCTCCAAAATCAATCCCGCTCCAGAGTACAGGCCTCGGTGTAACGCTCACTCCTTCGACGATAAACGCGAATCCGACCATCGTCCCTGGTGAGACAAAACCGCAACTCGTTGGTGAAAAGCACTTTTTGCCAGTCCTGTCTGGTCCAGCGATGGTGCGTTTGTGCCCATAAGCGACGTTGCTGCCGGTGATGTCTGGTGAGGACCTGCCTCTCAGCCTATTGTGGACAGTCTGAGCACTGATGGAGGGATTGTGCGTTCCTGGTGTAACTCGGACAGTTGTTGTTGCCGCCATCCTGTACCTGTCCCGCAGGTGTAATGTTCAGATGTAACGATCCTGTGCAGGTGTTGTTACACGTGGTCTGCCACTGCGAGGACGATCAGTTGTCCATCCTGTAGCGCTGTCTTGGGGGTCTCACAGTACAAACATTGCAATTTATTGCCTTGGCCACATCTGCAGGACTCATGCCTCCTTGCAGCATGCCTAAGGCACCTTCACACAGATGAGCAGGGACCCTGGGCATCTTCCTTTTTGTGTTTTTCAGAGTCAGTAGAAAGGCCTCTTTAGTGTCCTAAGTTTTCATAACTGTGACCTTATTTGCCTTCGGTCTGTAAGCTGTTAGTGTCTTAACGACCGTTCCACAGGTGCATGTTTATCAATTGTTTATGGTTCATTGAACAAGCATGGGAAACAGTGTTTAAAACCTTTACAATGAAGATTTGTGAAGTTATTTGGATTTTTACAAATTATCTTTGAAAGACAGGGTCCTAAAAAGGGACGTTTCTTTTTATAGTTTATATATCTTGCTTTCTTGTTTTTCTCTTAACAAATTAAAAGGCCAACACAAGTCTTAACTGAAATTCCTTTATTAAAATAAAATACACAAGGCCTCAAGTCCTACTTTATGCAACACAAATTAACACACCCACCCACACGTCTATTCTATTGTTTAGGAATGTTAGACCACTAGCTGTTTGAATATGTAATTTATATAATCATTCTTATTGAAAATGTATTAGTTAACTTGTTGTTATAATTAAAACAGCCTGTGGTAATTTGCTATTGGATTGGCAGAATGCCACAACTACTAACACAGCCTACAGCTGGCCTGAACATAACTTTTTTGAATGCACTTTAATTATCCAATGTCACACTTACCAATGGTAGTTTGTCTTTTAGCAGACGTTTTGGGAATCGGGCGACTGGAATCGGCATTGCGTAGTCTCACATATTCCTCGCATTCCACTGTGTGTTTCAGTTGCAGGTGATGGAAGAGGTTGGTTGTACTGCTGCTTTTTGTAGCAATTGTCTTTCGACACATTTTGCACAGGACATTCGTTTGCTGAACATCAGAACTCAAACCCGAACCACTTCCATATTACTGATAAAACATTGCTGCCCTTTTTGGGGATGATTTCATCCTCACGAGAGGCTGAGCTGGCTTCCTCACTTTCCATTTTGGTGGAACTTTTACCGCCGCTACACTTCTCCAGCGTGGTTACAACTTGTGAAAGGCTGTCTAGGGTTGTGATTGGTGGATAACCTATGCACGTGTTGTCACGCAATTGGGACATGATTCGACATTGGGCTGACAGAGAAGAGACAGTGAGATGCTGCAATTGTAAAACATTACAACATAACAGAACCTCGATTCTTGCGATAAAGGAATTTTCCATATCGCGCCAAAACAAACTCGAATATGTTGCCCAGCCCTAATTTGAGCATAATTTTACCTTGCAAATGCGACTCACCTAACTAGATAGCCAAACAGATTGCTGTGTCATTGCTCAGTTCACAACGCTCAAAGACAAATATTTCTGGTGTGCAACCACCACAGGAAACCAGTCAATGTAGGCCCCAAATCACAGCCGGATGTGATACAGCCTGGACATACACGTCACATTCTTATTCTAAATGTTTATTTTTTATTTATTTTTAACATCTCAATTTACACTCAATACCCAATACTGACAAGGCAAAAACAGGTTCTGAAATGGCCTAGGAACAGTGGGTTAACCGCCTTGTTCAGGGGCAGCTCAGGGATTCAATCTTGCAACCTTACAGTTAACTAGTCCAACGCTCTAACCACCTGATTACATTGCACTCCACGAGGAGCCTGCCTGTTACGCAAATGCAGTAAGCCAAGGTAAGTTGCTAGCTAGCATTAAACTTATCTTATAAAAAACAATCAATCATAATCACTAGTTAAACTAGTAATATCATCAACCATGTGTAGTTATCTAGCGTGTCCTGCGTTGCATATAATCGATGCGGTGCGTATTCGTGAAAAAGGACTGTCGTTGCTCCAATGTGTACCTAACCATAAACATCAATGCCTTCCTTAAAATCAATACACAGAAGTATATATTTTTAAACCTGCATATTTAGCTAAAATAAATCCAGGTTAGCAGGCAATACTAACCAGGTGAAATTGCACGCAGAGTCAGGGTATATGCAACAGTTTGGACCACCTAGTTTGCCTGAATTTTACATAATTATGACATAACATTAAAGGTTGTGCAATGTAACAGGAATATTTAGACTTATGGATGCCACCCGTTAGATAAAATACGGAACGGTTCCGTATTTCACCGAAAGAATAAACGTCTTGTTTTCGAGATGAGAGTTTCCGGATTCGACCATATTAATGACCTAAGGCTCGTATTTCTGTGTGTTATTATGTTATAATTAAGTCTATGATTTGATAGAGCTCTCTGACCGAGCGATGGTAGGCACCAGCAGGCTGGTAAGCATTCATTCAAACAGCACTTTAGTGCGTTTTGCCAGCAGCTTGTCGCTGTGCTTCAAGCATTGCGCTGTTTATGACTTCAAGCCTATCAACTCCCGAGATTAGGCTTGTGTAACCGATGTGAAATGGCTAGCTAGTTAGCGGGGTGCACACTAATAGCGTTTCAAACGTCACTCGTTCTGAGACTTGGAGTAGCTATTCCTCTTGCTCTGCATGGGTAATGCTGCTTCGAGGGTGGCTGTTGTCGATGTGTTCCTGGTTCGAGTCCAGGTAGGAGCGAGGAGAGGGACGGAAGCTATACTGTTACACTGGCAATACTAAAGTGCCTATAAGAATATCCAATAGTCAAAGGTTAATGAAATACCAATGGTAGAGAGAAAAATAGTCCTATAATTCCTATAATAACTACAGCCTAAAACTTCTTACCTGGGAATATTGAAGACTAATGTTAAAAGGAACCACCAGATTTCATATGTTCTCATGTTCTGAGCAAGGAACTTAAACGTTAGCTTTTTTACATAGCACATATTGCAATTCTACTTCTCCAAATCTTTGTTTTTGTATTATTTAAACCACATTTGAAAATGTTTCATTATTTATTTGAGGCTAAATTGATTTTATTGATGTATTAAGTTAAAATAAGTGTTCATTCAGTATTGTTGCAATTGTCATTACTACAAATAAAAACAAACAAACAAAAAACAACAACATCCGATTAATCGGTATCGTCTTTTTTTTGGTCCTCCAATAAAAATTGGTATCGGCGCTGAAAATCATAAATCGGTCGACCTCTACTACAAAAGGGAAGCACAGCCGAGAGCTGCCCAGTGACACGAGCCTACCGGAGGAGCTAAACTACTTCCGTGCTCGCGTCAAGGCAAATAATACTGAAAGATGCATGAGAGCACCACCTGTACCGGGTGACTGATCACGCTCTCCAAAGCCGATGCAAGTAAGACCTATAGACAGGTCAAAATTCACAAGGCCGCAGGGCCAGACGGAGTACCAGGACGTGTACTGCGAGCATGCGCTGACCAACTAGCAAGTGTCTTCACTGACATTTTCAATCTCTCCCTGTCCGAGTCTGTAATACCAACATGTTTTAAGCAGACCACCATAGTGCCTGTGCCCAAGAACACTAAGGTAACCTGCCTAAATGACTACCGACCCGTAGAGCTCACGTCTGCAGCTATGAAGTGCTTTGCAAGGCTGGTAATGGCTCACAAAACCAACATCTCAGAAACCCTAGACCCACTCCAATGTGCATACCGCCCCAACACATCCACAGATGATGCAGGCTCTATTGCACTCCACACTGCCCTTTCCCACCTGGACAGAAGGAACACCTATGTGAGAATGATATTCATTGACTACAGCTCAGCGTTCAACACCATGGTGCCCTCAAAGCTCATCAATAAGCTAAGGACCCTGGGACTAAACACCTCCCTCTGCAACTGGATCCTGGACTTCCTGACGGGCCACCCCCAGGTGGTAAGGGTAGGTAATAACAATGACTGCACGGCCAGGCACGACTCCAAAACCATCAATAAATTTGCAGATGATACAACAGTGGTAGGCCTGATCACAGACAACAACGAGACAGCCTATAGGGAGGAGGTCAGAGGCCTGGCCGTGTGGTGCAAGGACGACAACCTCTCCCTCAACGTGATCAAGACAAAGGAGATGATTGTAGACTACAGGAAAAAGAGGGCAGAGCACGCCCCCATTCTCATCGACGGGGCTGCAGTGGAGCAGGTTGAGAGTTCCTTGGTGTCCACATCGCCAACAAACTAACATGGTCCAAGCACACCACGACAGTCGTGAAGCAGGCATGACAAAACCTATTCCCCCTCAGGAGACTGAAAATATTTGGCATGGGTCCTCAGATCCTCAAACGGTTCTACAGCTGGCACATCGAGAGCATCCAGACTGGTTGCATCACTGCCTGGTATGGCAACTGCTCGGCCTCTGACCGCAAGGCACTACAGAGGGTAGTGCGAACGGCCCAGTACATCACTGGGGCCAAGCTTCCTGCCATCTAGGACCTCTATACCAGGCAGTGTTAGAGGAAGGCCCTGAAAATTGTCAAAGACTCCAGCCACCCTAGTCATAGACTGTTCCCTCTGCTACTACACGGCAAGCGGTACCGGAGGACCAAGTTTAGATCCAAGAGGCTTCTAAACAGCTTCTACCCCCAAGCCATAAGACTCCTGAACTTCTAGTCAAAATGGCTACCCAGACTATTCACCCCCCCCCTCACCAATGTCCCTCTGTTGTCATCTATGCATAGCCAATTTAATTAACTCAACCTACATGTACATACTACCTCAACTAACCGGTGCTCCCGCACATCGACTCTGTACCGGCACCCCCCTGTATATATTGTTATTTTTTACTGCTCCTCTTTAATTACTTGTTACTTTTCTCTCTTATTCTTATCCATATTTTTTTTTTAACTGCACTGTCGGTTAGGGGCTCGTAAGTAAGCACTTCACTCTAAGGTCTACCTGTTGTATTCGGAACATGTGACTAATAACATTTGATTTGCCTATTGGACTTCGCTAGAATATTTTTTATTTTGTTTAACTTGTTGTATGAGTAGTTGTCTCCTCACTGCTGTGAGAACCAGTCATTCCTTATCCAACTATCTTTAATTATCTCCAATTTTCCCCATATTCCCTCTAGGGAAGCCCTTGTACCCTATTGTTTATCTTCCTCTCGTATTGCCTAACCTCTGCTTATCCTGTGAGATGGTCTCCTAGCACCTGACTTGTTTCTACCATATCAGCGCCCTTTGCCTGCCCCAGTCGCCATCCCAGCACCAGATCTGATGGACATGAGTCATGACTGGCTGTCAGTGTCAACGTCCTAGTTCTGTAACTATTACTTCATGGCCAGAAATGTGTAGGAGGACAAATCTATTTTTGGATGGCAATTTAAAATGGTATTATCTTTATCTTAAAGTAAACCCTGGCAAAGCTGACATTCTTGAAGAAATACAATTGTCTTGTGTTAGTAGCTTAGGCCTACACACAAAAATGGATGTCAGTTTGCCATAAACCCAAATCAGCAGACAGATGCAAATGCCAAATAAAAAAAGTGAATCCTCTAACTGAAAATAAAATAAACAACCTGGGTATAATAATTTTGGTTCAAATAAGTGAATGAGGTTGTAAAATAAGAGTAGCCTAATTTAAAGAAGGGTGTTCAAAGAGCAGTGTTGTATGAAACCTTGATATTTCAGATGGTGTTACTGGCCTGTAAAATAATAGTGCCGACTGATGTCATACTTAAAATGTATTCCAAACAAAAAAAAAACACTGATTTCAAAGTTTAACAAACCATACAATTCTAAGGACCACTTTTAACAATTTACACTGAACATTTTACAAAAGCATTTACTGGAAGAACTGTGCAAATGCAAAGTTCGGTAACAGAATTTTGGGGGAAATGTTATATATTTTTATGGGACCACATTTTCTAAAAACTCTTGAATATCTGCTCAGAATCTAGATTCAAAGATGTCTGCTGAAGGAATGGGGTGTCAGCTGACATAACACAGAGTTTGAGAAAATATATTTTTGGTTATTGAACTACAGCAAGTGAAGTGGATTTACACCAGTAACATCATTTCATCATGGGTCAATGATCTGTACTACACAGAAAAGCATTATTATGGATATGAATGTCATGCTCATTATGGTGATGTGCCCTAAATAGGTACACAAAAAGGTAGAAATATCCTCCTGGGCATATCATTCTACACCACTGGCTGTTCTTTTAATGAGCTCCGCCACCAAACAAAACCAAATTTAGTAGCCTATCAATGTTTCACAAGTTTGGACATCAAAGCACAGCACAGTAGATTATAGTTCAGTACAATAAAGTATAGTACTGTTAAGGGAATTTTTATCAATGATGACTAATTATGTATACATTTCAATCAGGACTGACTAATCAGAATGTATCAGTATGTTACTATACATGTACTAATCCGAATACTATTATGTTACTGTATATGTATTAATCAGAATACTATTCTATATATTTATGAGTTTTCTTTCTTGATCCCAGTACTGAAAATAATGTGTGTGAACTTGGTCAAAAGTTAGAACAATGACTGTCTGTTCCTTGGTACAAATCTTCAGACTGCTATTTGAATGCTTATCTACACGAGAAAACCTTGACTCGTAAATTATATTAAATTGGTAGGGAGGCGGATGTGGGAAGGCTGGAAAGACAGCCTTTGTACTGGAACGGAGATGGCACGGATTGGGGCTGGAACTAAGGACGTCATTTTCAGTTTATAACCTGTGGTAAACCTGTATTGTGGAAGTACTCTCCTGAATAAACTCTGCTGTCTGATTTTAAGACTGGGCTCTGTCTATCATTATAGAATAAGGGAATTACAAATCCTTATGAATTGACAGAGTGTTTCATTTTAATTGGGTATTAAAACAGAGCTATGTAATTCTTTTAACAAGTACATTATAGTGTACTTAACGTGTGTGCTCTACTGAACTCTACTCCACTCTATTCTACAAAAACGTGTGAAACAGACGTCTATGAATGGTTCAGATTTGGTCTCGTCTAGATCGGACCAAGTCTGAACCAGTCATGGAGGTCGATGTTTGGGCCAAATGAAGTAGGGTCCAGAAATCTGTGGACATTGAAATCAAGTCCAGACCGGATCAAAAAACGACACCTGTGGATGTTGAAATCAAGGCCAGAGCGACTGACCTAATTTAATCTACCTTTCAACGTCCATGGACGTCCGGTGTCGGTTGGTGCTCAGTGGGTGACGATGCTGGTTACAGTAACTGAAAAGAGAGGGGGCTCATGGGTAGGTGTCTGTAAGAGCAGGGAGAGGTTGTCCAGACTTTTCACACTCTTGCTTTGACCACCAGATGACTATGAAATTTCACAATTTGTCAACTTCATATTCGTCATCGTCAGCACCACCCCAACATCCATGCACCTAGTGGCAGCCTTGGTAGTTTACTCCTGTAATTTCTCAATAATTATTTGTTTCAAGTGTTTATGTGCATGGTTTTTAAAATCAACCTTAATAAATATATATTGATAGCTATTCATGTTTTTAATACAGAAATGTTGGTTATCAACATTGAATTGGTTTGGATATTTGACTACTTCTCCAATCAACTAGCTAGTTGTTTTGATTTGAGAAACCAGCTTAGATCTTCCCAGATCATCTCATCGCCTGGAGCCAAGGACCATTGTGTTTTTCATGTGCATGAAAACTCTGTCCAGCAGTTGAAGCAACCATTCTGAAACAATGTACAGAAAACAGCACACATGGAGTATTTATCCTGTCTTATCCGGTGTCCTGTGTGAATTTAAGTATGCTCCCTCTAATTCTCTCTTTTTCTCTCTCTGAGGACCTGAGCCCTAGGACCATGCCTCAGGACTACCTGGCATGATGACTCCTTGCTGTCCCCAGTCCACCTGGCCGTGCTGCTGCTCCAGTTTCAACTGTTCTGCCTGCGGCTATGGAATCCTGACCTGTTCACCGGACGTGCTACCTGTCCCAGACCTATTATTTGACCATGCTGGTAATTTATGAACATTCGAACATCTTGGCCATGTTATAATCTCCACCCGGCACAGCCAGAAGAGTACTGGCCACCCCACATAGCCTGGTTCCTCTCTAGGTTTCTTCCTAGGTTTTGTCCTTTTTAGGGAGTTTTCCTAGCCAACGTGCTTCAACACCTGCATTGCTTGCTGTTTGGGGTTTTAGGCTGGGTTTCTGTACAGCACTTTGAGATATCAGCTGATGTACAAAGGGCTATATAAATACATTTGATTTGATCATCTGTAATTTGGTCTGATGAGTCCAAATTTGAGACTTTTGGTTCCAACCGCTGAGAAGGTGAAAAGATTCTCTGTATTTTAGATTCCCACCGTGAAGCATGGAGGTGGTGGTATGATGGTGCTTTTCTGGTGACACTGTCAGTGAAGTATTTAGAATTTAAGGCACACTTAATCAGCATGGCTACCACAGCATTCTGCAGTGATACACCACCCCATCTGGTTTGTGCTTAGAGGGACTATCATTTTTTTTTCAACAGGACAATGACCCAAAACACCTCCAAGCTATTTAAGGGCTATTTGACAAAGAAGGAGAGTGATGGAGTGCTGCATCAGATGACCTGGCCTCCACAATCCTCCGACTTCAACCAAATTGAGATGGTTTGGGACGAGTTTAACCGCAGAGTGAAGGAAAAGCAGCCAACAAGTGCTTCAGCATGTGTGAGAACTCCTTCCAGACTGTTGGAAAAACATTCCAGGTGAAGCTGGTTGAGAGAATGCCAAGAGTGTGCAAAGCTGTCATCAAAGCAAAGGATGGATAATTTGAAGAATCTAAAATATATTTTGATTTGTTGAACACTTTTTTGGTTACTACATGATTCCACGTATTATTTCATAGTTTTGATGTCTCCACTATTATTCCACAATGTATAAAAAAGTGAAAAATAAAATAAAAACCTTTGAATGAGTAGGTGTCGAAACTTTTGAATGGTACTGTTTACTCATTAAGTATGTACTGTAGTATACAGTATATGTTAGTATGGATATTCTAACACAGCTGGTTCATGTGGTTCATCAAAATTCTATCCAAATCTAAATGAAAATGCTAAACCTAAAAAGTTACTATCGCCATTGCCGACAATGTAAAAATAGCCTACATAAAGCCCACGAATAACATTAGCAGGTATAAAATATCCTGATAAAAATAAATCGACTTATTTATTGGATATGTATGGCCTGTCTGCAAAGAACTTGAAACATTGTATCAACTTGGGTCCAGCTGAAGCTTGCCCTAGCAAACTTGCAACATTGTAATTGGATAAAATATTCTGAGTTTCCCAGTCAGTGAGCTCCAGTCAGACACAGCTATAGGCTATTTGGTGTCAAGGGATAAGAAGTAATCTGGTAGGCCTATTTTATGATGTTTCCACTGGATCAGAGCATGACAGTTTTCCCATTTCAAGCTGAGTGGTTATCGAAAGGGCGAGAGCTGGAAAGAGTTCCTCAATGTATTTTAAATATTGTCATTCTCAATGGATGTCAAAACAGTTTGTTTGCTGTTTAAGGTGAAGAAAACCTTTGAGAAGCTAATTGGATAGCTCAAATCACTGTGCCTGCAGCTTCCACGACCCCACATCAAAGTTAGATACTACGCGAGTTAGATACTATTCATAACTTTTAAAACCATGACCGGAGAGACTGTCATAGAATGCAGCAAAGAGCTGCTGTTTTTATGACCGAGTTCATGTTGAAGTTTTTTATTCAGCACTGTTAACACTTTCACGAACCATAAAACATGCTTCTCCCTATAACCAACCAACACACTGCAGCTGCAAGGAATGAGCAGCCAAACGTAGCCTATTGATAAGCCTGCGTTTTATTATTTGCGGTTCATCAATTCTATTTTAATATCAAGGAATATTTGTGCATGAGGCAAAAATAATGCAGTGCGACTTGAGTTGACATCAGGTGCAAGAAGGTTCCCACTCTCTCTGGTCAGTCTTACTGGAGGACGGGAAAGAGCAGGGACTGTGAGAGACAGGCCCTCTGCTGCTCTATCCCTCCAGTCGCTGAGACTGACCATCAGAAAAATCCAGTAAAACAAAAAAGATAATTATTTGTATTTATGCTCAGCTGTGCCTCTTTAGTAACACAACTGATTTATTTACGTTTTGAAATATAATATGGTCTGAGAATAACAATATTGTCAGGTCAAGCAATTAGGCTACTGCACAAACCTTATTCCTACAGAACAGTTTTTATTAGGGTAATATTGCATAGGTGAAAAACTTTTTAAAATATGACTTAAAAAGTTATCTGAGTGGTAAATATTGGCTTGGTTTTTAACGACAGAAAGTGATAGAAACGGTTGCTGACTACTGCTTTACTTACGAGCTTTTGCCCAGTGTTATAGAATAGATTATTATGTAAACACTGAACAGGGAGTCAACATTAAATCAGTTAATCCTGTCACAGTGTTAATGAGCTTGCTTGAACTTATTGCGTTTCACCTTGTCCTTAAGTTATTAATCTTTAGAAAGATATAGCGCACTCTGAAAGTATTCAGACCCCTTAACTTTTTCCACATTATTCCACTTTTTGTTACATTATAACCTTATTCTAAAATTGGTTAAAATTGTTTCCCCCCCTCAATCTAAACACACTATCCCATAATGAAAAAGGAAAACAGGTTTAGAAATTTTCGCTAATGTATTCAATGGAAAACAGAAATATCACATTTACATAAGTATTCAGACCCTTTAACTCAGTACTTTGTTGAAGCACCTTTGGCAGTGATTACAGCCTTGAGTCTTTTTGGGTATGGCACTACAAGCTCGGCACACCTGTATTTGGGGAGTTTTTCCCATTTCTCTCTGCAGATCCTCTCAAACTCTGTCAGGTTAGATGAGGAGCGTTGCTGCAGGTCTCTCCAGAGATGGTATATCGGGTTCAAGTCTGGGCTCTGGCTGGGCCACAAAAACATTCAGAGACTTGTCTTAAAGCCACTCCTGCGTTGTCTTGGTTGTGTGCTTAGGGTCGTTGTCCTGTTTGAAGGTGAACCTTTGCTTCAGTCGGAGGTCCTGATGGCTCTGGAGCAGATTTTCATCAAGGATCTCTCTGTACTTTGCTCTGTTAATCTTTGCCTCGATCCTGACTAGTCTCCCAGTCCCTGCCAGTGAAGAACATCCCCAAAGCATTATGCTGCCACCACCATGCTTCACCGTAGGGATGGTGCCAGGTTTCCTCCAGACGTGACGCTTGGCATTCAAACCAAAAAATTAAATATTGGTTTCATCAGACCAGATAACCTTGTTTCTCATGGTCTGAGAGTCTTTAGGTGCCTTTTGGCAAACTCCAAGCGGGCTGTCATGAGCATTTACTGAGGAGTGGCTTTCGTCTGGCCACTACCATAAAGGCCTGATTGGTGGCGTGCTGCAGAAATGGTTGTCCTTCTGGAAAGTTCTCTCATCGCCAGAGGAACTCTAGAGCTCTGTCATTGGGTTCTTGGTCACCTCCCTGACCAAGGCCCTTTCCCCGGATTGCTCAGATTGGCCAGGAAGCCAGCTATCGGAAGAGTTTGTGGTTCCAAACTTCTTCCATTTAAGAATGGAGGCCAGTGTGTTCTTGGGGACCTTCAATGCTGCAGAAATATTTTGGTACCCATCCCCAGATCTGTGCCTCGCCAAAATTCTGAGCTCTACGGACAATTCCTTCGACCTCATGGCTTGAGCTATGGGACCTTATATTAGACAGGTGTGCCTTACCAAATAATGTCCAATCAATTGAATTTACCACAGGTGGACTCAAGGATCTCAACGATGATCAATGGAAACAGGATGCACCTGAGCTCAATTTCAAATCTCATTGCAAAATGGCCTGAATACTTCTGTAAATAAGGTATTTATGTTTCTTATTTATAATAAACTTGCAAAAAAAATCTAAACCTGTTTCGCTTTCATTATGAGGTAGGTTTAAAAAAAAAGGTTAATACATTTTAAAATAAGGCTAACTAACAAACTGAATAATGTTAAGGGTCTGAATACTTTCCAAAGGCACTGTAATAAAACGACACACTTACCATAAGCTCGAGTTCTGTGCGATGAACGCCCAGTTTCTTGAGCCCAATGGACAGGTCGTTGACGCAGATGCCCCCATCACCATTCACGTCCAGGACTTGAAACAGCACTTTCAGTCTGTGGTCCTGCTCGGGTCCACCACAAAGTTCGCATAGATACGATGGTTCACAGGAGTCATCACAGGAACCTGTGTTCACCCCTGACAACGGCCAAGCCCGAGGTGGGGATGGGAAGGATGGACCCCCAGTATCCTCGACCCCGCCACCTGGGTCAGAACCCCGGTGCGCCTCATCTGCTTGGCATTGACAAAAGACCCCGCTGAGCAAGGGGGATACGAACGACCCTTGCTTGGGCATCATACGGATGGAACCAATATTATCAAACTATTACAATCGATATCCGATATTTTACTATATCTAAATGTAATGTAAATTGGGGTAGCTTGGCAAGCTGCCAAATATGGACAAGTCTATTTTAGCCACCACGTCACGTGCGTTCTAACTAAATTGCTCAGAAGGACTGCTAAAAGTAGTGCAGACTAAACAGTCAAATGTAAACTTTGCAATGTAACTAACTCTCATTCCACCGTTATCCAGGTTTGGCCCATAACGGTTGACTTCTTTAATTCTCTGCTAACTCGGTTGGCGTACTAGCAACCGGCAAAATAGCTAGCTAGCTAACGTTAGCTATTTTAGCTACGTCTGCCAGCGGAGAAGTGATGAGGTGGATGCTGAGCCGCGTTACAATGTAACTTAGTCAATATACTGTACATTTCAACAAGTTTTTGCTGTAATGTGCCACGAAAGTCACTTCAGTGATACCTTCTACTGGTATTGAAGATGTCCACTGCCCTTTCTTGGCTATAGCCGGCGAATTCCTCCCGTTTGACTTGGCAGTTGGATTGATAAGTGATACCACAAACCAAAAAAAGCCGGTGCCGTAAAGGACTCTTCCTGCCTACTTAGCATTTTCAACCTAGGGTTCCTGCCAGGAAATGACTAGTGGAGAGTGAATAGGGAGGGTGTTGGAATGTGCATGATGGATAGGTCCAGTAGCCAATCACCATCGTTGATGTAAATTTGTGAAACCCAGAACGAAACCGGTTCAAATGAATCCATAAATGAAAATAAACTAATCTCATGAAAAAACATCCACATTATAACACAGCCTACATTCGTATTGATGCAATGTTGACATTTTGTCAATTTGATTATGTTTTTTACTACATGGAGCGAGATAATTACTTTAATTGGGATAAACAATTGGCATTTGGTTTAGCCGCAGCAGGCAAAACGGGAGGAATGTAACCAACCACAGTGCTACGTTGGTTGGTTGTGCGGAGTTCTAATCACAACGAACGTAAGCGTTGTTTGTAGGAAGAATAAGCCGATTCTGGAAGCCATTACGTTGCGCAGATCAATTGAGTAAATAGTACTATTTTACGTACAATACGCACAATTATTTAAAAGAAACAGCAATTTATGCAAATATGGCATCGAATGGCAAAAAGAGAAAAATGAATTTTTCTGAGAGAGAGGTCGAAATTATTGTGGAGGAAATTGAGAAACAAAAGCACATACTCGTTCACACTCACATAGTAAAGAATAACGCGTGGATAGAAATCCCGAAGAAGGTGAACGCTGTAACAACCTGCCCAAAAGAATTGGCCGAGGTCAAGAAGAAGTGGTCGGATATGAAGACCGAGGTGGCACAGGCGAGGGCGGCAATTGAGGATACCACTACCGACTGCACTTCGGTTCCCGTTATCCTCACTGCTATGCAGCAGCGTATTTGTAACCTCTTGGGAGAGGCGACTATCATCAGTTTACCTGCTGGAGACCCAAATGCTGAGATAACTTTACCTGTTACTATGAGCTCAGTCACCACCGTGACACTCACGGAAAGTACGTTTTTCATACGTTTCTAACCAGGCTGCAATGACTTTGGCAAGGAGTGCTAGAGCAAATTCCAGTTTTTCAAAGCTCCAATTTTCCACATTAGTAGTATAAAGATGATGACGTTATTTATTTATGTCACAATAACCATTTATTCAGGTTGCCACTCCAAATGAAAGGAAAAACATTGCTTTAATACATTGCTTAACCTATTCAAAACACCGTTTCTGATATTTGTAGGCCTTCAGACAGCTTCAGCATCATGCGAGGAGACGAAATCCCTAGATGGTAAGTCGTTTATTCGGTTTGAAGTGTCTGGTTCTGTAAATTGTTATGGAGGCAGTTGCAAGGTGAACTATACAGGGTGAGCCGGCTTTTCTTACAGCCCAGCACTAACACATATGATTCAGCTAATCAAGGTCTTAATTTTAATAGTAGAATCAGAAGTGTTCGTGCTAGGCTGGAGAAAAATCTTACACAGCCTGTAGCTCTCTGGGACCAGGAGTGAAGAATCCTTTTCTAACAAGCTGTCTGTCTTTTTTTCCACCAGTCGAGACCACGTACCACACTCTGGAGGAAGGCGGCAATGTGCACGTGAGGCAGATCGCTCAGCATCTGGAGGGACAGAACCAATTACTTCAGATGATCCGTAGGTCCCAGGAGGCGCAGGCCTATGCCCAGGAGAGGCAGGCCCAGGCACTGGAGTGCACCCAGGCAGCCCTGCTGGCCCTGGTTCAGATGATGAGGCCGGCTCTCAAAGACCCGAGGAAGTTCCTGCAGAGCGGGACTGACAACTCCAACAACTCGGGGACTCTTGCAGAGGGCGCGCAATAGAGGCCCAAGATCCCGTTGCCACAGCCAGCCGAGGATGAACAATAAAGTGTGTGTGTGAGAGAGTGTGTGTGTGTGTATGAAATGTGTTTGTGAGCTTGCTCATGCTTGTATGAAATATGAGAACTTTGAGAGAAAGATAACTGTAATGAGTTCCCTCAGAATGAGCATGCACAGAGGTTTAGTGTTATAGTTCTAGATAGAAATAAGTTGCTGTAATGGTTGTAAAATGAAGTTCACATTTTCCATTATGGATTTGTATAATTGACCATAGCCATACTTACTAAAAAGAGTATATAAAATCTTCAAAAACATATTCTTCTTAGAAGAGCTAAATTGACCCAGGCAGAGCTGTTTTTATTTTAAATTTTTTTATTTAACCTTTATTTAACCAGGTAGGCAAGTTGAGAACAAGTTCTCATTTACAATTGCGACCTGGCCAAGATAAAGCAAAGCAGTTCGACACACAACGACACAGAGTTACACATGGAGTAAAACAAACATACAGTAAATAATACAGTATAAACAAGTCTATATACGATGTGAGCAAATGAGGTGAGATAAGAGAGGTAAAGGCAAAAAAAGGCCATGGTGGCAAAGTAAATACAATATAGCAAGTAAAACACTGGAATGGTAGATTTGCAGTGGAAGAATAATGGGGTGCAAAGGAGCAAAATAAATAAAATAAATACAGTAGGGAAAGAGGTAGTTGTTTGGGCTAAATTATAGGTGGGCTATGTACAGGTGCAGTAATCTGTGAGCTGCTCTGACAGTTGGTGCTTAAAGCTAGTGAGGGAGATAAGTGTTTCCAGTTTCAGAGATTTTTGTAGTTTGTTCCAGTCATTGGCAGCAGAGAACTGGAAGGAGAGGCGGCCAAAGAAAGAATTGGTTTTGGGGGTGACCAGAGAGATATACCTGCTGGAGCGCGTGCTACAGGTGGGTGATGCTATGGTGACCAGCGAGCTGACATAAGGGGAGACTTTACCTAGCCGGGTCTTGTAGATGACATGGAGCCAGTGGGTTTGGCGACGAGTATGAAGTGAGGGCCAGCCAACGAGAGCGTACAGGTCGCAATGGTGGGTAGTACATGGGGTTTTGGTGAAACGGATTGCACTGTGATAGACTGCATCCAATTTGTTGAGTAGGGTATTGGAGGCTATTTTGTAAATTACATCGCCAAAGTCGAGGATTGGTAGGATGGTCAGTTTTACAAGGGTATGTTTGGCAGCATGAGTGAAGGATGCTTTCTTGCGAAATAGGAAGCCAATTCTAGATTTAACTTTGGATTGGAGATGTTTGATGTGGGTCTGGAAGGAGAGTTTACAGTCTAACCAGACACCTAGGTATTTGTAGTTGTCCACGTATTCTAAGTCAGAGCCGTCCAGAGTAGTGATGTTGGACAGGCGGGCAGGTGCAGGCAGCGATCGGTTGAAGAGCATGCATTTAGTTTTACTTGTATTTAAGAGCAATTGGAGGCCACGGAAAGTTGTATGGCATTGAAGCTTGCCTGGAGGGTTGTTAACACAGTGTCCAAAGAAGGGCCAGAATTATACAGAATGGTGTCATCTGCATAGAGGTGGATCAGAGACTCACCAGCAGCAAGAGCGACATCATTGATGTATACAGAGAAGAGTCTGACCAAGAATTGAACCCTGTGGCACCCCCATAGAGATTGCCAGAGGTCCGGACAGCAGACCCTCCGATTTGACACACTGAACTCTATCAGATAAGTAGTTGGTGAACCAGGCGAGGCAATCATTTGAGAAACCAAGGCTGTCGAGTCTGCCGATGAGGATGTGGTGATTGACAGAGTCGAAAGCCTTGGCCAGATCAATGAATACGGCTGCACAGTAATGTTTCTTATCGATGGCGGTTAAGATATCGTTTAGGACCTTGAGCGTGGCTGAGGTGCACCCATGACCAGCTCTGTAACCAGATTGCATAGCAGAGAAGGTATGGTGAGATTCGAAATGGTCGGTAATCTGTTTGTTGACTTGGCTTTCGAAGACCTTAGAAAGGCAGGGTAGGATAGATATAGGTCTGTAGCAGTTTGGGTCAAGAGTGTCCCACCCTTTGAAGAGGGGGATGACCGTAGCTGTTTTCCAATCTTTGGGAATCTCAGATGACACGAAAGAGAGGTTGAACAGGCTAGTAATAGGGGTGGCAACAATTTTGGCAGATCATTTTAGAAAGTAAGGGTCTAGATTGTCTAGCCCGGCTGATTTGTAGGGGTCCAGATTTTGCAGCTCTTTCAGAACATCAGCTGATTGGATTTGGGAGAAGGAGAAATGGGGAAGGCTTGGGCGATTTGCTGTGGGGGGTGCAGTGCTGTTGACCAGGGTAGGGGTAGCCAGGTGGAAAGCATGGCCAGCCGTAGAAAAATGCTTATTGAAATTCTCAATTATAGTGGATTTATCGGTGGTGACAGTGTTTCCTATCCTCAGTGCAGTGGGCAGCTGGGAGGAGGTGTTCTTATTCTCCATGGACTTTACAGTGTCCCAGAACTTTTTTTAGTTTGTGTTGCAGGAAGCAAATTTCTGCTTGAAAAAGCTAGCCTTGGCTTTTCCAACTGCCTGTGTATATTGGTTTCTAGCTTCCCTGAAACGTTGCATATCACGGGGGCTGTTCGATGCTAATGCAGAACGCCATAGGATGTTTTTGTGTTTGTAAAGGGCAGTCAGGTCTGGGGAGAACCAAAGGCTATATCTGTTCCTGGTTCTACATTTCTTGAATGGGGCATGCTTATTTAAGATGGTTAGGAAGGCATTTAAAAAAGATAACCAGGCATCCTCTACTGACAGGATGAGATCAATATCCTTCCAGGATACCCCGGCCAGGTCGGTTAGAAAGGCCTGCTCGCTGAAGTGTTTCAGGGAGCGTTTGACAGTGATGAGTGGAGGTCGTTTGACCGCTGACCCATTACGGATGCAGGCAATGAGGCAGTGATCGCTGAGATCTTGGTTGAAGACAGAAGAGGTGTATTTAGAGGGCAAGTTGGTTAGGATGATATCTATGAGGGTGCCCGTGTTTAAGGCTTTGGGGAGGTACTTGGTAGGTTCATTGATAATTTGTGTGAGATTGAGGGCATCAAGTTTAGATTGTAGGATGGCTGGGGTGTTAAGCATGTTCCAGTTTAGGTCGCCTAGCAGCGCGAGCTCTGAAGATTGATGGGGGGCAATCGGTTCACATATGGTGTCCAGAGCACAGCTGGGGGCAGAGGGTGGTCTATAGCAGGTGGCAATGGTGAGAGACTTGTTTTTAGAGAGGTGGATTTTTAAAAGTAGAAGTTCAAATTGTTTGGGTACAGACCTGGATAGTAGGACAGAACTCTGCAGGCTATCTTTGCAGTAGATTGCAACACCGCCCCCTTTGGCAGTTCTATCTTGTCTGAAAATTTTGTAGTTTGGGATGAAAATTTCAGAATTTTTGGTGGTCTTCCTAAGCCAGGATTCAGACACAGCTAGAACATCCGGGTTGGCAGAGTGTGCTAAAGCAGTGAATGAAACAAACTTAGGGAGGAGGCTTCTAATGTTAACATGCATGAAACCAAGACTATTACAGTTACAGAAGTCATCAAAAGAGAGCGCCTGGGGAATAGGAGTGGAGCTAGGCACTGCAGGGCCTGGATTCACCTCTACATCGCCAGAGGAACAGAGGAGGAGTAGGATAAGGGTACGGCTAAAAGCAATAAGAATTGGTCGTCTAGAACGTCTGGAACAGAGAGTAAAAGGAGGTTTCTGGGAGCGATAAAATAGCTTCATGGTATAATGTACAGACAAAGGTATGGTAGGATGTGAATACAGTTTGAGGTAAACCTAGGTATTGAGTGATGATGAGAGAGATATTGTCTCTAGAAACATTATTGAAACCAGAAGATGTCATCGCATGTGTGGGTGGTGGAACTAATACAGTGGGGCAAAAAAGTATTTAGTCAGCCACCAATTGTGCAAGTTCTCCCACTTAAAAAGATGAGGCCTGTAATTTTCATCATAGGTACACTTCAACTATGACAGACAAAATGAGAGAAAAAATCCAGAAAATCACATTGTAGGATTTTTAATGAATTTATTTGCAAATTATGGTGGAAAATAAGTATTTGGTCACCTACAAACAAGCAATATTTCTGGCTCTCACAGACCTGTAACTTCTTCTTTAAGAGGCTCCTCTGTCCTCCACTCGTTACCTGTATTAATGGCACCTGTTTGAACTTGTTATCAGTATAAAAGACACCTGTCCACAACCTCAAACAGTCACACTCCAAACTCCACTATGGCCAAGACCAAAGAGCTGCTATGCCATCTTGGAGCAATCTGTTGTATTATTTCAGTTGTTATTATCTCTGTAGTGTTTTAAATTGTGTCACTATTTCATTAACTGAAATATTGGGGATCTGATGGGAAAATACAGTTAGTTGATGCTGATACCACTTACTGTAAAATGTGTCCTTTAATGCAATACGAATCTGGGGATGCAACGTCAATGTTACTATTACCAGCAGATGGCGGTATATGTTAAGATTTAAATCACAATTTGACATTACAGCGTGGAGATGACTTATTTTAGTGATTTCTCAGGACTACAAATAAACCTACGTTGATGTTTTCACATAATAGTCATATGTTGAGAGTAGGTCTATAGCGGAACGCAACAATTTTCTTACATCGTTTAAAAACATTACATTTGCCTAAAATGTTGATTGAGGTGTATTAATGAACAGAAAATGATATCACTTTTGATTGGATACAAATAAATGGATTCTAATGTTTAAGATGTTTATATATGTAAAGACTGTATCAAGTCAGGTGACTTATTAAACATAATGCAAAACGCAACCTACACGCTTCCCTAAGCCAAAGGCGGTGCTTAGCAGCTCTGTTTGGAAGAGAGGAGGGACCGGACCAGCCCACCCCGATTCAAAGTGAAGTATGAATGTCCGTTTAATTGGCCTGGGGAGATGTCCTGTTGTCTTCGTTGAACATGAGGTAAAACGACTTTGACATAATTTCACTGCCTTCGAGTTGGGCTTGTGTTGTGTATCACTTTGGTGAATTAATGTCGGCCTGTGGGTGAAATGCGATTGTGTTTGCGTGGAGGGTTGACAAGAAATACTTGGTAAAATGTATGCAGAAGAGTCGAATTGGTCATGGGACGAACGAACTATCTTTTCTTGTTATTGTTGACGGATGCTGACTCCTGGAAATCACCGATTAGCGAAAAAATGTGTGCATTAAATTGTTTGGGGAATGGTGTAGTTTATTGTAATTTTCAAATCCCATAACCAACACGGTGTAAAGAAAAGCCACATCTTTACAAAGCATTTATTCTGTGTAGGGTATGCCTTCAAAATATTTTCTTTCGAGTTGGCCAAATTGAATACCGTAATAAAGTTTTTTTTATAGATATTTAATGAAAGGCTTATAACCTATTTGAGATAAATTGGGGATAACATGTGAGATGTGTTTGTAATCATCTCCAGCATATATGATCGTAATAAAGCACCTATTATTGTATTTTTTTCCCTGCTCCAGGTCCGAATCAACACGGGGTCATCAGAGATACTGAGCCAACAATATCAAGGACTTCCAAGCTCCTGATTGAAAACGACATTTTTACTTTGTTTCATTTCCTATTCTTTTTGTTGGTCAATCCCAAAGGTTTAATTTAGGAATATTTCTGCTGCATAAACCTATCAATTATTGACATATTTCAAGTTCACCAGTTCAACCATCTCAATGGCGTTTTTAATGAAAAAGAAGAAGTTCAAGTTTCAAATCAATTTTACATTGGAGGAGCTCACAGCCGTGCCGTTTGTCAACGGGGTACTTTTCTGCAAGATCCGATTGTTGGATGGTGGGGACTTTGCCATCTCATCATCCAGGTAAAAACAATTATCATGTCAATGCATTTTTTTTTACATGGGGTAGTGTAGGCTATTGCTAGCCTGGCTACCAGTCTGTTTTACATGACAATTCTGGAAGGGGTTTGCAAGAAAGCAGGAACAAGCTTGATTTGATCAATGTAGGTTGGCACAATAGTTTTATCAATGTAGGCACAAGAAGGATTAGCCTGAGTAGGCCTACACAATAGATGACAAGTGGAACACACCTATTAGGATTGTAAACAGAGGATTATTAGGTAGCTATTTAAGCGAGGTCAGTTTTCTAAACATAATATATGTTTCTTTAAGAGAATAATAGGATCTCGAGAATAATGGGATCTTGCACTCTGTGAATTGGCTACTTGGATCCCTGCCAAAAGTTGCAGCAAATGTAATAACAATTTTATATTTAGGTTTTGTGCATTATATTTGTTGCTTTTTGCACATGTGTCACTCTGCCTGTTTTTTTTAAATCACTTTTCTGTGTGCAGACACCAAATAATAATTCTAGCAGTTTGTTTAATGGAATGATATAGGGATATCTCCATTTTATCCTTTTTTGGCAACAATGATTTTCCAAGACATGGATGTATTTGTGCATTTATGTTTAAGTAGGCTTATTTTGTATTTGTATTGCGTCAAATTGCTTGCTGTGATTGTGTGTGAGTGCTCCTATCGTTTCCCTATCACACTCAGCGCTCGAAGTTGGCAGACAGTGGGGGTGGCAGTGACCTTTCCAAGCAATTCTTTCCCCCATAAATTGTTTTAATTAAATATCAAATGTGGACTGACAAGGTGGAAACAAGTGCTTTTGTAGACAGTTATCCTTCACAGGCTTGGTTCATTTCAATTAATTGCATTCCTACACTCATCTTACACCATCTGGGAGTCTCCATTTGTAATTGTGTGTTTATATCTCAGCATGGGGGATATGTTCAGGCATGGGGGAAATGTGGAAATCCATGGATGCCTCTAGTACTCCAAAGCAAAACAGTCCTTCTCATAACAGTTGTAATCCTCCTAGAGCTGTATGTCCACCAGACAGGGTGGTTAATCGATCTATAGTAGCGGTCTGTTAAGTGGTGCCCCGTCCCACCGTCTACCAAAAATGATCAGCAGCAACCCCCCCACCAGTGTGTAGCATCCCCTGTATTTACTCTAACGTAACCCCTTGACTATATTCCTGCACTTGTCCACTTACTCTAACCCTTCACATTAGCACAGGTCTATTTACACTAGGCTACAGCCCTAGTTCTCTGCTACAGTTGTTTTTCTCCTTCCCCCTCTCATCACGTTTGGGTAATGATCTCATCCACTGTCTCCCAGGAATTACTGTCTTTGATTAAGACACCAGGGTCTAGTTAGCCTGCAGAGAGAGGGTGGGAGATCTGTCAGGGTATTATGCAGATTTATACAACGGGTGGGTCTAATCCTGAATGCTGATTGATTAAAACTGCATTCCAGCTGGTATCAATTCCACAAGTTACCACCAGCTATGGCGTTAAAATGCATATTTACTCTGTTCCATCTGACTGCGCAATCCACTGTCTCACCAGCCCAGCCAGGCAATTTATAAACTTGGTCTCCACTATAAAAAGCATCTAGAAATGATCTCACATTTCTTTTAGACAAACATTTAGTTTTCATCAGCAGAGATTTGTATAAACCTTACTGTCTGTCTCTGACATTTGCAACATTGTTTCAATATTCAAATTCGATTTTCAGTTGTCCCATAGTGATGAACGCATCATTTTTACTGATATATACAAAGAAATGTCATTAGAAAAAAGGTCAAACGAAACGAAGTACAGCTAGTTTGCAGTCTTTCCAGCTTCAGTTTGAAGTGATTGTGTTAGCTGTGTTGTTGGCTAGCTCCTCTGAACAACAGTGTCCTGAAGAGTGAGCACATTTTCTATGCCAGGCTAAATCACGCCTCATTAGCCCATCGTTATGGATGTATTGAAATAAATGTCACTAGAAAACAGCTTAAACAAATGCAAATGCTGCTACTTTGTTTTTTTATTCTGGCTGCTCTGTTTAACGTGACTGTAAATGAGCCGTAGTTGGCTGGGTGGGCATTTGCCTTGCTTAATGGAGAGAACTCTGTCGTCAGAGCACTTCATTTAATATTGTCAGGGTGTAGGGTTTGAAATAGTGGATTAGATAAATGGCTAGATTCTACAGTGCTGGCCAACATTATTGTCATCCCCAGGGACTGTGTTACAAGGGTTGTTGTTACATCCCTCATTCTCGTGCATATGTTGCTTGTATGAAAGGGCCTGAATTGAAAAAGAGACATTGATTTGCGTCTCAACTCTGGAAGAGACTGAGTTGGCAACTTTGACGAGACATTGCTGTAATGTCGACAAGGCAACGCTGAATCAAAAGACCCTGACCTAACGTTGCTCCTCTTGGATTGTCAGCTCTGCAAACCAACCAACCAGATTCCTAGTTTGGGTGCAGACTGTAAATATGTCAAAGCACCCAACCACCACGTACGTATACAGTAGATACATAAGTCAAAGTATGATGTATCAGTAGTTGTAGAAGTCTTGGTGTCATTATTGACATCCTTGACTCTATGGACTCTGTAAAGTAAAACAAAGGATTTGTTGACAATAGTAACGAAGGTCAGGTGGACTCTGAGACAGCTGTTTCACCGTATGCCACTACTACCGACCTAGTTTGTGTAGCCCAGTGGTTCCCAACCTTTTTTCTTACTGTACCACCAACTGAATTTGGCTCTACCAAGAGAACCCCTGAAGTTCCCCCTCGTGTGCATTTTCCCAGTAAGCCTATTGTTTCATGGGTCTTCTCAAGTACCCCCTGTGGATAGGTCAAGTACCCCCAGGCGTCCTACTGGTTGAGAACCACTGGTTTAGCCTAACCTGTTAAGCTCTCTGACACACAGACATGTGTCCATTGGCTGTCCCGTAGTAGCCCAGTGTGGTGGCTGGGGTTTTGAATACGGGGCATAATGCGAATAACAGTTACAATAGAGAACTGCAATGTCCTCTGAAAGAGGAGCACACCGTCTTGTCTGGTCTATCCGTTTTGTAATTTGAATACTGGGGGGGTCAGTGACCAGAGCTTTATTGACCTATCATGCGTATGCAGCAGTCATGGTTTAACACAGCCATGCATATTCCTTGTGTGCACACAGGAACTTGGAACTCAAACACACTTCTCAAATTTGGTTGTTTATCATGGGTATAGCTGTAAATGTTTATATCCTCCAATGCAGAGGTGTTGTCAATGACTGAATGTGTGTTGTGCATGTGGCCCACTGCACCATCTGATTAAGTGTGTATATTTGAAAAGATTTGAAGGTGGAAAATATGACAGTATGATCCACAGAGGTGTTTTTCTCAAATAATGCAAGTCTTTTTATTATTTAACTAGGCAAGTCACTTAAGAACAAATTTATTTTCAATGACGGCCTAGGAACAGTGGGTTAACTGCCTTGTTCAGGGGCAGAACGACATATTTGTACCTTGTCAGCTCGGGTGTTCGATCTAGCAACCTTTTTGTTACTGGCCCAACGCTCTAACCACTAGGCTACCTGCCGCCCATGGCTTGTATTGCAATTTCTATCTTGAGCCTGTTGCTTTTAATAGTCTGAGAGGAGCATGTTCTTGAGTCAGTGTCTATTTCAATTTATTTGTCTGCTTCAATGACTTTTTCCAGAACTGTGTGTGTGAGCAAGACAGTGGGCACTGCTGTTTGTCAAGTCCCGTGGTAGAATTGGCCCAATCTCCTTGTAC
This sequence comes from Oncorhynchus clarkii lewisi, assembly GCF_045791955.1. Classification (NCBI taxonomy): domain Eukaryota; kingdom Metazoa; phylum Chordata; class Actinopteri; order Salmoniformes; family Salmonidae; genus Oncorhynchus; species Oncorhynchus clarkii. The sequence continues at coordinate 3,749,158 of NC_092175.1, forward strand.
CAGGCACTGGCAGTCCCATTGTACCCTGAGTCAATCCTTGGTCTCAACAAGTGTGTGTGTGTGTGTGTGTGTGTGTGTGTGTGTGTGTGTGTGTCGTATGAGTTATGAATGTTCCAGAACATTGCCAGTCTGTATTCAGAGACAGAGATGAGGGATAGTGACAAGTGTGGAGGGAGAAATAGAGAGCGAGAAATAATGAGATGGGAAAACTGATACTGCAGACACTGACAGACAGGTTTTTGTTTTCCAAGTCACTGCTCTCTTGCTCTCCTTCTCTTGTTCTCTGGCTCTCACAACAGTACAGTCAATAGAAGGAAGACACTAGCTCAGTGTAATTTGTTATGTGTTTTAACTAAAGCCAAATGCTTTTGTGAATATAATGTGTATCTTATGCTGAAACTACACTGCAAACATTGCCTGTGTACCATGACTTTTGATTCACATAATAACACAAAATGATGCCCCTGTCGATTTCTCCTATGCATAGTGCATACATGATGCTTGGTGGTGCATCAGTAGCCAATCCAGCACAGTGGCAATTGATTGAATTCAGCCTAAAGTTATTGAGTAGGACAGGGCATCTGGATATGAAGGAAACTTGTCTGAAACGCTATTTCTCTTCTATGGGCAGAGTGGAGGGACTGATTTGAACTTAAAACTGTTTTAATGAATCTTTTCATTGTGAATGATTGTCTCAGTGTTCCGCTCGACTGTTCCCAGATTCCATATAATGAGGGTATCATGGCACCAATCATCAAATTCAGAAGGCAAAACAAACTATAATACCCGCTGGCTGGCGCCTTCATTAATGTTTTGAGGGTGGCTGAAAACCACTGGAGTGGCAGGCGAGGGGTGTTACAGTATTTAGCATTGGGGGAGTTAATGTTAGCCCCTGGCCCTGCTGTTATGTCACGCTTTGTTCCCGACATTTACTGTGCCAAGGTCACCGCACTCTGTCACCCTTTAGCTGGCTCTCTCCTGCTGTTCCTTTGGGAAGGGCTCTCTCACGCTTTGTTCCCGACATTTACTGTGCCAAGGTCACCGCACTCTGTCACCCTTTAGCTGGCTCTCTCCTGCTGTTCCTTTGGGAAGGGCTCTCTCACGCTTTGTTCCCGACATTTACTGTGCCAAGGTCACCGCACTCCGTCACCCTTTAGCTGGCTCTCTCCTGCTGTTCCTTTGGGAAGGGCTCTCTCACGCTTTGTTCCCGACATTTACTGTGCCAAGGTCACCGCACTCTGTCACCCTTTAGCTGGCTCTCTCCTGCTGTTCCTTTGGGAAGGGCTCTCTCACGCTTTGTTCCCGACATTTACTGTGCCAAGGTCACCGCACTCTGTCACCCTTTAGCTGGCTCTCTCCTGCTGTTCCTTTGGGAAGGGCTCTCTCACGCTTTGTTCCCGACATTTACTGTGCCAAGGTCACCGCACTCTGTCACCCTTTAGCTGGCTCTCTCCTGCTGTTCCTTTGGGAAGGGCTCTCTCACGCTTTGTTCCCGACATTTACTGTGCCAAGGTCACCGCACTCTGTCACCCTTTAGCTGGCTCTCTCCTGCTGTTCCTTTGGGAAGGGCTCTCTCACGCTTTGTTCCCAACATTTACTGTGCCAAGGTCACCGCACTCTGTCACCCTTTAGCTGGCTCTCTCCTGCTGTTCCTTTGGGAAGGGCTCTCTCACACTTTGTTCCCGACATTTACTGTGCCAAGGTCACCGCACTCTGTCACCCTTTAGCTGGCTCTCTCCTGCTGTTCCTTTGGGAAGGGCTCTCTCACGCTTTGTTCCCGACATTTACTGTGCCAAGGTCACCGCACTCTGTCACCCTTTAGCTGGCTCTCTCCTGCTGTTCCTTTGGGAAGGGCTCTCTCACGCTTTGTTCCCGACATTTACTGTGCCAAGGTCACCGCACTCTGTCACCCTTTAGCTGGCTCTCTCCTGCTGTTCCTTTGGGAAGGGCTCTCTCACGCTTTGTTCCCGACATTTACTGTGCCAAGGTCACCGCACTCTGTCACCCTTTAGCTGGCTCTCTCCTGCTGTTCCTTTGGGAAGGGCTCTCTCACGCTTTGTTCCCGACATTTACTGTGCCAAGGTCACCGCACTCTGTCACCCTTTAGCTGGCTCTCTCCTGCTGTTCCTTTGGGAAGGGCTCTCTCACGCTTTGTTCCCGACATTTACTGTGCCAAGGTCACCGCACTCTGTCACCCTTTAGCTGGCTCTCTCCTGCTGTTCCTTTGGGAAGGGCTCTCTCACGCTTTGTTTATTTACATTATTATTACGTTGTTGTAAAAAGTTGAAAGTTGTAAGAAGTTTGTGCACAAGGGGGAAAAAATGACCTGTTATTTGTTTTGGAGTTGGTCATGTTTGTCGTTCCCCAGCGTGCTTGGTGATATGTTTTGGTCAACGGGGATAAGTTACCATGGAAACACCTGTGCATTGTCAGTGTCACTCCCCCGGGCTGAAATCTCCTCCTCTCCCGTTCTTTCTTGTTCTTTGCCCTCTCTGTGTGTTTCTCTTTATTTTTCTCTCTGACCCCTTTCCTCCACTCTCACAGGAAATATGTTTCCGCTGAATGCTTAATGTTTTCCAGCTTGAGTGAAAAGAAATGATCCACATCTGTGTTTTTTTCTTAGATTTTCCCTTGTCATTTAACTGGCATCCATCCAAGAAATAATAGTTCATATTGTGTTAAATTAACACTACCAGTCAAAAGTTTTGGATTCAAGGGGTTTTTCTTTATTTTTACTATTTTCTACATTGTAGAATAATAGTGGAGACATCAATCCTATGAAATAACACATTCATCATGTAGTAACCAAAAAAGTGTTAAACAAATCAAAATATATTTTATATTTGAGATTCTTCAAAGTAGCCACCCTTTGCCTTGATGACAGCTTTGCACACTCTTGGCATTCTCTCAACCAGCTTCACTCTCCACTCTTGGCATTCTCTCAACCAGCTTCACTCTCCACTCTTGGCATTCTTCAAGTGTAGTTTTGATGTCTTCATTATTATTCTACAATGTAGAAAATAGTAAAAATAAAGAAAATGTTCCCACCAATTAGTTAGCAGTTAGTTGTGTCATTTTATGAGTGTTGGACAGACCTCATGGGGTGTGTAGAAAACGTTTTTTACACAAATACCATGTACAAACATACCATGAGTAATTTTTTTTAATGAACTTAGTTTATTTGAGATAACAGATACTGACTTTTGACATCTTTTGAGTATTTTGCATAACAGTATGCGTGTGTGTGGGCATTTCCATCTAGGGACTTAAACAACATCTACCAGAAAAAGTCTTCAGAGTTATTAGAAGTACATCAAAACACAATAATGTTGAAGTTAAGACCCCTGTCAACTAATATCAACACTTATATTTTGTTTTGGAGAAATGATTAGCCTTCTGTAAGTTTAATCAACATTGCCTTATGCCTTGTAATTCCGTTACTAATTTCTCTCCCTCATGAGGAGGGAAGATAATGACTGTTAACAGAAGTAACAACTCACTGGCCACAGATGTCATTTCAATGTCTAGTTTTGATTTACATTTGTTTGAGTTGTCAAACTAACGTGAGGTCAACAAAAAACATGTCACCATGTCATTGGTTAAAAGCCGGGTAAAAAACATTCTGTAGGTTGATGACAAATCCAATCAGTTTTCCACATTAATTCAAGATTCAAGACTCACATTGCATTTTTTTGTTGGAATGAAGTGGAAACAAGGTAGCTTGTTTGAGATAGGCTATTGGCGTGAGTGCATCGGCTATCACTGGTGAGTAGCCTAGGCTTCATCTTCATCATTGGGTGAGTCGGTGCCACCCGAATGTTTATTTAGTAGCCTACTGTAGCCTATAATATATATTTCTTCCTAATAATCTGTGTCTCTTCATTGGCCTGGGCTATTGTTTGCATTCAAGACCAGGTCGTTTTTATTGATCTCAGTTTGTCAGAGTAGCCACTTATTTCAGCCGCTTGTGTGGTATTAAAAAAGATTCTGCTAATGCCTTCTGTCGTGTAAATGATGTAGAATTGTATGACATTCGTTCATAAAAGGCAACAAAACATTTATTTGTATTCCTTGTTTTTTGGGGTGGACGTAAAAGACTGTAAAAACACCAGCAAATCAACTCCCAAGTGTTTTTAATTTTGGAACTCTGTCCCAAAGTAGGATAATAGAGAGATATACTGTATGTGATCATATACAAATGTATGCAATGTTTGAAATGATTATGTTTTGGCCAAATATTATTTATGTTTGGGCTTGTTGTAGTCAATTTGTAGTCTTGAAGTTATTTGTAATTATGTTCCGGTCCGCTGACCATCCGCTCAAGAAAAAATCATCCCACGGCTGAATCTAGTTGATGATCCATGCACTACGCTAATGCCATTAAAGATGCGCACAATGCTTTATTAGAAAATGTCTTATCTCTCCTCTTCCTCCCTCTCCATGCCACTTTCCACACAGACCAAGCCCCACACCCTATCACTCAAGGAGCGCATTTGTTGTTCCTCGACAACATCACTTGCGCTCAGTCTGCATGGTCAATGCAGCACACGTAACAAGATGTAGATGTCAACAACGCTGCTTTTCTTCTTCATGTAAATCCAAATTCGTCTTCTATGATCACACTATTAGTTTGTGTATCTTACTGTCTGCAAACAGATAGTTTGTCTTTTCTTTGCAAGTTGTGGCAAAAATGAATTGTGTTAGCTGTTAATCACTAGTTAGCTGGATAGCTAGCTAGCTAATACATGTACTGAGTCAGAGCAAACGTAGCTATCTAATACCAAAGACAGTAGAGTATGAAGATAGGCAAAAACTGCTTCTCTAAATATAAATCCGCGATCACACTTGTAGGCGATGTCATGGTGACATTAGATTGCAAAACTCATGCACAGAAATACTTCATCGGGTCTAAGGGTTGTCTCGCGCCGAAGTGTGCATTTGCAGGCCATCAAATCAAAGGTACTCCTTCTATATAAAGTTGTTTTTGACGAAAATTAAAATGTGTCTGTTTGTCACTTTCACGAGATTGGAGTAATAACATGTTCAACTATACTGAACAAAAATATAAACGCAACATGCAAAAATGTAATTGATTTTACGGAGTTACAGTTCATATGAGGAAATCAGTTAATTTAAATAAATTCATTAGGCCCCTATGGATTTCACATGACTGGGTACACAGATATACATCTGTTGGTCACAGATACCTTTAAAAAAATGGGCCTAAAACAATGGGCCCCAGGATCTCGTTTGTGCAATCAAATTGCCATAGATAAAATGGTATTGTGTTCGTTTTCCGTAGTTTATGCCCACCCATACCATAACCCCACCGCCACCACGGTGCACTCTGTTCACAACGTTGACATCAGCAAACTGCTCACCAACATGACGCCATACACGTGGTCTGCGGTTGTGAGGCTGTGTTGGGCGTACTGACAAATTCTTTAAAACAACGTTGGAGGCGGCTTATGGTAGAGAAATGAACATTAAATGATGCCAATTGCAAAACTCGAAACTTGAGAGATCTGTGGCATTGTGTTGACAAAACTGCACAATTTAGAGTGGCCTTTTATTGTCTCCAGCACAAGGTGCACCTGTTAATTATTATGCTGTTAATTATTATGCTACTTAATTAGCTTCTTGATATGCCACACCTGTCAGGTGGATGGATTATCTTGGCAAATGAGAAATGCTCACTAACAGGGATCTAAACAAATTTGTGTGCAATATTTGAGAGAAATAAACCATTTGTACTTATGGAACATTTCTGGGATCTTTTATTTCTGCTCATGAAACATGGGACCAACACTTTACATGTTGCGTTTATGTTTTTGTTAAGACATTGGCTCGTATATAGGTTGTGCCTTTAGATTACAAAACCCTAAACCCCGGCCTGGTCTATTTGGTCTGTGTCGCGAGTTGAAACTGTGTTTTAACCGCCTGATACCAGTGATGGTGTAGGCTTACATCAGCATGTTGTTTGTGCAACAGTATCTTCTAAAGAAAAGATTCCTTGATTCCAACAGTTCACCCAAGTGTTTTGATCTAAATCGCAAGTGACATCGCAATTTCAATATTTGCTTAATAAATAAGGCTTACATTATTTTGCCCATATCGTGCAGCCCTACTTGGCAGTGTGGAAATGATCTCAAATGAGTGTAGGCACTGCAGAAATGTAGGAAAATGATTTTTTGGTTGAAGTTTGATTGAACAGTATAAAGCAATCAGAATGGAGAAAGCCCCGTTCAAATCACTTGCATTTGATTTGTTGCCACCGTAGGGTCATGCACTACTCATAAAACAAATGAATTCAAAAATAAATAAATGAAATCTCACAATTATATTTGTGATTCGATACTGTGAGTTCCGATTGGCATCTATGAAGTCTGATTATTAATGTTGATGGCTTGTTGGTCAGCCTTTTTCCTTTCACAAACACACACACACACACACGTAACAGTATAACTTTAGACCGTCACCCTCGCCCATACCCGGGCGCGAACCAGGGACCCTCTGCACACATCGACAACAGTCACCCACGAATCATCGTTACCCATCACTCCACAAAAGCCGCGGCCCTTGCAGAGGAAGGGGAACTACTACTTCAAGGTCTCAGAGCAAGTGACGTCACCGATTGAAACGCTATTTAGCGCGCACCGCTAACTAAGCTAGCCGTTTCACATCCGTTACACACACTCACACACTGATATTGCTCATGGAGAGACAGATTGTCCTGATTGCCCCCCAAGAGCTAGCATGGCTACGGAGAAGATGGGATAAGGGGATAAGTGGAAAGTGGGATGAGAACAGGGGGAGAGTAGAGGAGGGGATATTTACATCAGCTCTGAAGGGTATCTAAGGGAGGAGGCAATGCATCGCATTTTCTTCATCTGGCAACAATCGTTGGTACAACTACACACACACACACACACACACACACGCACACACACACACACACACACGCACACACACACGCACACACACACGCACACACACACACACACACACACACACACACACACACACACACAAAAGTGTGAATTAAGTTTGAAGTGAGGTCCTAAGACCTTACCCAGCTAGCACATAACGTTCTGAGAACCATATGTTTCTTAGTGCTTGGTGAGAGCATGGCTGTCCTATAGTTATTTTGCATACCTTCCCACACCGTTCTCGGAATGGTGCAGGATAGTTGCTTAGCTTTGGAACATTCTAAGCAAATTTCATTACTTTAAGAGAACGTTTCCTAAAAGTTCAAACATGGTGACATTTAATTGCATTTTTGATAATGTTCTAGGAACATTCTCCAACTGGTTTGACATTGACATGTTCTCAATTAGTTCAGAGAACTTTAAGAAACAGCTTTCAAGCTGTGGGAACTTTAACACTTCAGCATAAAGGAATGTTCTCAAATTGTTCCAAGAACATTAAGAAAAAATGTTCTTCTTGTAGGAATTTCAGTACTTCAGCATAACTAACGTTTCCTCCTGGTTCTATTTAAAGTGATGTTCTCAGCTCCAAGAACATTAAGAAACAATGTGCTTCTGTGGGAATTACAGTACTTCAGCATAACTAACGTTTCTTCCTGGTTCTATTTAAAGTGATGTTCTCAGCTCCAAGAACATTAAGAAACAATGTGCTTCTGTGGGAATTACAGTACTTCAGCATAAAGTTTCGTGATTTAATTTAAGTCATGTTCTCAGAACATTAAGACACTTTCCTAAAAAACCACAACAAAACATTGGTAATGTTCAAAGTAGAGGTCAACCGATTATGATTTTTCAACGCCGATACCGATTATTGGAGGACCATAAAAGCCGATACCGATTAATCAGCTGATTTTTAAAAATGTATTTATTTGTAATAATGACAATTACAACAATACTGAATGAACATTTATTTTAACTTAATATAATACATCAATAAAATCAATTTAGCCTCAAGTAAATAATGAAACATGTTCAATTTGGTTTAAATAATGCAAAAACAAAGTGTTGGAGAAGAAAGTAAAAATGTAGTATGTTCCATGTAAAATATGTGCTATGTAAGAAATCTAACGTTTCAATTCCTTGCTCAGAACATGAGACCATATGAAAGCTGGTGGTTCCTTTTAACATGAGTCTTCAATATTCCCAGGTAAGAAGTTTTAGGTTGTAGTTATTATAGGAATTATAGGACTATTTCCCTCTATACCATTTGTATTTCATTAACCTTTGACTATTGGATGTTCTTATAGGCACTTTAGTATTGCCAGTGTAACAGTATAGCTTCCGTCCCTCTCCTCGCTCCTCCCTGGGCTCGAACCAGCAACACAACGACAATTAGCGCGCGCTAACTAGCCATCCATTTCACTTCGGTTACACCAACCTCATCTTGGGAGTTGATAGGCTTGAAGTCATAAACAGCGCAATGCTTGACGCACAACGAAGAGCTGCTGGCAAAACGCACAAAAGTGCTGTTTGAATGAATGTTTACCCGCCTGCTTCTGCCTACCATCGCTCAGTCAGATACTTGTATGCTCAGTCAGATTATATGCAACACAGGACACGCTAGATAATATCTAGTAATATCATCAACCATGTGTAGCTAACTAGTGATTATGATTGATTGTTTTTTATAAGATAAGTTTAATGCTAGCTAGCAACTTACCTTGGCTTACTGCATTCGCATAACAGGCAGCCTCCTTGTGGAGTGCAGCGAGAAAGAGGCAGGTCGTTATTGTGTTGGACTAGTTAAGGTTGCAAGATTGGATCCCACGAGCTGACAAGGTGAAAATCTGTCATTCTGCCCCTGAAAAGGCAGTTAACCCACCGTTCCTAGGCCGTCATTGAAAATAAGAATGTGTTCTTAACTGACTTGCCTAGTTAAATAAAGGTGTAAAAAAAAAAAAAAATGAAAACTTGAGATCGGCCCTAATTAATCGGCCATTCCGATTAATCGGTCGATCTCTAGTTCAAAGATTGTTCTAAGAATGTTATTTACAAACATATACATTCCTTTCTCAGCATCTACAAAACTCTCTTTATCCACTTTCATGTTAAGTGTGTAGGCTGCGCACACTAATTGACCACACTTGAGCTTAATGAGTGCGTGTTTCCTTTGAACGGGGGTCTATTTGAATAGACTAAAATGAACAGCTTTGTATGAGTTTAAAATGGTAGCTCCATCCTGGAGGCACAGTGGATTAATTCCATGGATAGACAACAGAAAATCATAGGTTTGAATTTCACTGACGCCGAGTCACAATATAAAATACATGTGTTTGCATGATTAATGCCAAAGCAAATTGATTTGCATGTGTCCTATCTGTGCTTGGAGTTCAAAACAGTTAACCTTGCAGTCTAATTGAAACATTAATTAAAACTTTCAGGGAACCATAGTAAAACGTCCTCAGAACCTCCTTGCAACCCACTTTATATACATCACAGAAGACTGAAATATAACAAAACTGATTTACATAGAAACATCATTTATTTTTGAATTAATCTTCATTAATCAATTAAAGATATGAATAACGTTCCAGCCATAAGGCCGCCTTTGGTCATTGACTGCAGGAAAGGGCTACAGTCAGAAAACGTATGGCTTCGTTTCCAGAACCAAAGGGAAACATAAAAAAGCACATACCCACGACTTCCAAGGAACCATATATGCTAGTAGGGTAGTGTGAGGTGGCAGGCTATTTATTAAGCCAGATTGTAGAGCTGGGTGATATGGACCAACATTCATATTGCGATAAATTGCCTGATTTGATGTGATAACGATAAATAGAATGATACGTTTATCATTAATGTACACCAAACTTCTAGTAGTTTGATAGTTGTAGCCATCAATTGTCCCATTAACAATCACCCATATTAGCAAACTTATTTAATTTCGAACTCTAGTTTAGGCTACTTATCATAATGAATGATATCAGCAAAATGCCGGTGAAAAGTGATCGGTTTGGTCGGTGTCGATCATTTTCGGTTTATCGTCCCAGCTCTACCCTAGTGCACTAAAGAGGCTAAAGTGTGTTGTAGTGGAACAGGTGTGTGTGTATGTTTGAGTCTATGATTCTGAGGCTACTATGATTGTCAAGCAAGTTGATTACCTCATCATTATCTCACCATTGCTCGTTGCTGATGGGGATCCATACCCTATGTGCCAATATGAAAGCTCAGTTATGCCCACAGACTTTCTTCTCCACTTCTCTCTTGCTCTCTCTTCTCTCTCTTCTCTGCAATCGCTTCAAACACACAGTCATTCCCCTATATGCTCACACACAACAGTAACACATACACAACAGCACACTCTTAGCGCACACAAAAAGATATCACAAAGTGTTTCCCTCAGAGCAACTTTATGGCAACCTCATTTGATTAGCTCCACTCCTATGTGAATCCATTCTCTCAGAATGTGAGGAGTTACTGTGTGCTTCCCTGCCGTCCTTTGCCTTTAGGCCTATATTAGCTGATTCATCATGGCTTCTCCCTGTCTGTTCTGTTGTTTAGGGACTTCTCAGGTTCTGAGGTATTGGAGGTTCCCTTTTGTCTCCCAGCTGCTCTGCCTCAGCCCTCATTCCTCCTCAGAGTTATTGCCCCTTCCAGAAACTACCCCTACCCTCTCCCCCTGAGGCACTTCATGTATGTCTGAAAGGGATAGGACTAGGGGCTTGAAGCCCAAAAACCTACACCCAGGAACTTCAGCCTAGAAGTCAGACCAACAACTAGGTCTGGTTACTAATCAATTTGGTATTACAGTAGATCCACCTTGGTTAAGCTAGGTGGAAAGTTTGCTGTAGTGCTTATATCTAAAAAGTCTTTAGGTTTTTAGGGAAAAGGAACTAGGTGTTGTTACTGGACAGGGCCTTTGTCTGCGCCGTGCTGCGCTTCACTCAATCACGGTTCGGTTCAAAGGTCAGAGGTGAAGGGGTGAGGTGGTCAATCAGCACCACTGTCCAGTCGGTGTCCCGTTGCACTAGGAAGGTGGGAATGTCAGCATGTGGGAATGTCCAGTCTCTGTGTGTGGGAATGTGCAGTGTTTGTGTTTTTTTTGTGTCTGTCGTTATGATGACTTGGAGAATTCCACAAGGCTGGCCTCGCTCTGTCCCTTTACTGCTCTGTTATCCCTCTCCCTGTCTACTCATTTCTCTTGACTGCATTAACACACACTCCCTTTCACTTAGGAAGTGCCAAGCTATCAGCTCTCTGTCGGCACCACTCTTTTTTTTTTTTACATTCAGCCTACTGAAGCTACACTGAAGGTATTTACCCACTGGGAACAAACTGGTTAAATCAACATTGTTTCAACGTAATTTGACAACGTATTGTGATGTGGAATCTATGTGAAAAATACATTGGATTAGAAAAAATTTATCAACGTAAAAAAAAATGTTTTGAGGGTGAAATCTCAACCACGGGATTATGTCATCATGGTAACCAATTTTCAACATAGACAAACCGTTTAAAATACATTGAATTTGTACCTTGAAACAACGTCAGATCTTCAATGTAATATGCACTATAAGAAAAAAGGCTGGTCAGCCTCTCCTACTGGAGAGTTGATCTATCTACAGCACCTCCTACTGGAGAGTTGATCTATCTACAGCACCTCCTACTGGAAAGTTGATCTATCTACAGCATATCCTACTGGAGAGTTGATCTATCTACAGCACCTCCTACTGGAGAGTTGATCTATCTACAGCACCTCCTACTGGAGAGTTGATCTATCTACAGCATCTCCTACTGGAGAGTTGATCTATCTACAGCACCTCCTACTGGAGAGTTGATCTATCTACAGCACCTCCTACTGGAAAGTTGATCTATCTACAGCACCTCCTACTGGAGAGTTGATCTATCTACAGCACCTCCTACTGGAGAGTTGATCTATCTACAGCACCTCCTACTGGAAAGTTGATCTATCTACAGCACCTCCTACTGGAGAGTTGATCTATCTACAGCACCTCCTACTGGAAAGTTGATCTATCTACAGCACCTCCTACTGGAGAGTTGATCTATCTACAGCATCTCCTACTGGAGAGTTGATCTATCTACAGCACCTCCTACTGGAAAGTTGATCTATCTACAGCATATCCTACTGGAGAGTTGATCTATCTACAGCACCTCCTACTGGAAAGTTGATCTATCTACAGCATATCCTACTGGAGAGTTGATCTATCTACAGCACCTCCTACTGGAGAGTTGATCTATCTACAGCATCTCCTACTGGAGAGTTGATCTATCTACAGCACCTCCTACTGGAGAGTTGATCTATCTACAGCACCTCCTACTGGAGAGTTGATCTATCTACAGCACCTCCTACTGGAGAGTTGATCTATCTACAGCACCTCCTACTGGAGAGTTGATCTATCTACAGCACCTCCTACTGGAGAGTTGATCTATCTACAGCACCTCCTACTGGAGAGTTGATCTATCTACAGCACCTCCTACTGGAGAGTTGATCTATCTACAGCATCTCCTACTGGAGAGTTGATCTATCTACAGCACCTCCTACTGGAGAGTTGATCTATCTACAGCACCTCCTACTGGAGAGTTGATCTATCTACAGCTATCCTTTTGGTCTCCCATCCAGGGTTCTAACCAAGCCAGCTTTGATATTTGCCACTGCCTCTTACCAATGTGCTATCGCGAGAATGATTTTTGAGAAATCTCAATTTAATAGATTAATTCCCACTGGGCACAAACATCAACGTCTAGTTCTGATTTTTTGTTTTGTTTTTTTGGTTGAGTTGTCAACTGATGTGAATTCAACAAAAAAATTCAACATGTCATTGGATTTAGGTTAAAATTACAATGAAAAACAAATACTTTTTGATGACTTTTTGCAAATACAATTATCCACGTTGATTCAATGTCATCACATAGATTATTTTGTTGTTAAAATGACATGGAAACAACGTTGATTCAACCAGTTTTTTCCCAGTGGGCTGTTGCTATTGAAGTCGTTCCAAATGGTAGGTTTAACAGAGCCATTTAAATGTAACCATACTTTATCAATCATATATCATCAATGATGCAATTTAGGCCTAAATAGCATTTGGGAAGTCATGGACAGCTATTGTTTAAATTCAACCCAGGATTCAACTAAACATAGACAATGATAATGGAAACTATAAGTTAATAAAACACATGTTGGATTCACATCTCCATCAAAATGAAAGAATATGACTAAATCAATCAAACTGTATTTAAAGTGCACTTAAAGTTTGATTTGATTTAGTCCTATTCTTTAACTTCGTTTTTTTGGTTGAAATGGAGATGTGAATTCAACATATAAATTATGAATTTGTTGACAAACTGGAATTAAAGCCACACTCAGTGGCACAGATGGAACTATCCAAGCAGAAGAAGCAGCCTCCTTCAAATGTTGATATTTGATTACGTTGACAACCAAACACAATTCAAATTCACTTTTGTATGACAGTAAATAGCCTGTTAACCTTTTCACGTGTGAGTTCCAAATATCTCTAACGGTCGCCCCAGCGTGAGTTTTTTTAATGTGTGTGTTACAAAATGTGATTGTTACGCAACGGGACAGTTAACCCGCGGTGCC